>NW_026652277.1:150902111-151229872 GCF_009828535.3 Hylobates moloch
TAAATTAAGTATTGATGGGACGTATCTCAAAATAATAAGAGCTATCTATGATAAACCCACAGTCAATATCATATTGAATGGGCAAAAACTGGAAGCATTCCCTTTGAAAACTGGTACAAGACAGGGATGCCCTCTCTCACCACTGCTATTTGACATAGTGTTGGAAGTTCTGGCCAGGGCAATCAGGCAGGAGAAGGAAATAAAGGGTATTCAATTAGAAAGAGAGGAAGTCAAACTGTCCCTGTTTGCAGATGACATGATTGTATATCTAGAAAACCCCATTGTCTCAGCCCAAAATCTCAAGCTGATAAGCAACTTCAGCAAAGTCTCAGGATACAAAATCAATGTACAAAAATCACAAGCATTCTTGTACACCAATAACAGACAGAGAGCCAAATCATGAGTGAACTCCCATTCACAATTGCCTCAAAGAGAATAAAATACCTAGGAATCCAACTTACAAGGAATGTGAAGGACCTCTTCAAGGACAACTACAAACCACTGCTCAATGAAATAAAAGAGGATCCAAACAAATGGAAGAACATTCCATGCTTATGTGTTGGAAGAATCAATGTCGTGAAAATGGCCATACTGCCCAAGGCAATTTATAGATTCAATGCCATCCCCATCAAGCTACCAATGACTTTCTTCACAGAATTGGAAAAAACTATTTTAAAGTTCATATGGAACCAAAAAAGAGCCCACATCGCCAAGTCAATCCTAAGCCAAAAGAACAAAGCTGGAGGCATCACGCTACCTGACTTCAAACTATACTACAAGTCTACAGTAACCAAAACAGCATGGTACTGGTACCAAAACAGAGACATAGATCAATGGAACAGAACAGAGTCCCTCATCACTTTTATAATTACTTTTTTGATCATTAAATTATATTATACAACTGACCATAATTTGTTTAATTAATCCACTACAAAGATGAGGCTGTTTCTAGTTTTCATTGTCATGAATTATTCTGTAGTTTATATTTTGCGGGTTTTTTTGGGGAAAGGTTACTTCTTAGGAAAGTTAATACTGGGTGAAAGGGCTTAAACATATTTATAGCTTTTAAAGTACAGAGATGGATTGCTTTCTAAAAATATTAGAAAACTTGACATTGTTACTAGAAAATGGTTGAGGACACCGTGTTCACAGTGTTTCTGATATTAAGTATTATCAATATATAAATAGTTTGGGCATTGAATATGCATACAATAATCCAAGAAACGTGTACTTGTTGCTCACATTTAAGTATTTCAGTAACTGTGAAAGTGAACGCTTTTCCACATATTAGTTTATTATTTACATTTTCTTATAATGAATTGTGTTCTCCTACTCTTTCCTAATCATTTAATGGGCATTTAAACTTTGCCTCACTAATTTTTATGTCCTCAGTAAGTGTATATATAGTCACATTTATTTACTAAAGATATTTTCCATAATCTGTTGTATCCTTTTACTTTTGGGGCTATTTTTCTTTATTCAGAAATGCAAAGATTTTGCTTTGTTTTGTTTATGTATGCAATCAATTGTATGGTCTCTTTGCAATCCAATGCAGTATTTTTGCCATTTATGTAATCCGTGTATCTATCAGAGTAAGAAGGAACATCAGATTTTCCTTTGAAAGAGAGCACTTGGCTAATTTGTTATCAAGGTAGTGAGGAGAAAATGGCTCTAAAGGAGGTGGCCAGCCACAGTTCAGTCTGGGAGAGTAGAGGGATTGACATGAGGTGGGCAGGTGTCAAGTCTTGGGCAGCTCTGTGCCTGCTGACCAGTGGCCAGCACTTACTATTTGCATGCATCATTTCCAAGGTGAACCTGAGCCAGAGTGGTCTTGGTTACTTGGGCCAGGGGACAGTTCACAGGACCAAATATCAATGGGTCAGCTAGGAAAGGATAAGCAAGAAAGGGATTAGCAGGAATCAGGACCAGGCTGAGAGACCCAGATTTGAGGGGAGGAACCAGTCCATCAGGAGGAGAAGAGGGAGAGTGGGAGGAGGAAGGTGGGCATGTGAGCTGAGAGGCAAAAAGCTGGCCTTTTCCATCATGGTTTCTTAGCCTCCACACCCCATGCTGTCCCAACACAAAAACACTACCTTAAATCTAGAACTGTCTGCCTACTTATCCTCCTGAATTCAAATGTGTACTGGCTGGGCACAATGGCTCATGCCTGTAATCCCAGCACATTGAGAGGCTAAGGCAGGCAGATTACCTGAGGCCAGGGGTTCACCGGGCCAACATGGTGAGACCCTGTCTCTACTAAAAATGCAAAAATTATCCAGGCGTGTTGGCGCGCTCCTGTAGTCCCAGCTACTTGGGAGGCTGAGTCACGACAGTCACTTGAACCCAGGAGGCAGAGGTCACAGTGAGCTGAGATTGTGCCACTGCACTACAACCTGGATGACAGAGCAGGACTTCATCTCAAAAACAAAACAAACAAACAAAAAAACAAATGGGTACTGCATCAACTTTCGGTGTGCTTGATAATCCACCATATCCTATACACCCTCCCTTCCCTTTTCATATGCGGTTTAAAATTGAGCTTTTCTTCAAAATGATGCTTTCCTAGTTTTGGAGTATTTTAAATCAATATCTCCCTGAAACTGTCATGTTATATACATGTGTTATTATTATTTTCTGACTTTTAACTTTTAAGAATGAAAAAACATACCTTTGATCTGTATCTCTGTTTATATATGCATAAAACTTTTGCAATTTACATTTTAAATTTCTCTTGTAATTTTTAAAACATCTTGTAATCTAATAAGGAAAGTAACATGTGTACTTTGGAAAATCTTGCAAAGCATAAAAGAAATTGAAGAAATTAAGACCATGCCTACTTGGATGCAGTAGGGAATATGTGACTGGATATATGTAAAACTGAGCAAAACATCTGCTGATATTGAATATTCAATAAACTGAATTGGCATCTGTATTAGGGTCCTCTAGAGGGACAGAACTAATAGGATATATATATATATGAGTTTATTAAGTATTAACTTACACTTATTATTAACTTAACTTACCCTTAACGATCACAGGGTCCTCCAATAGGCTGTCTGCAAGCTGAGGAGCAAGGATAGCCAGTGCAAGTCCCAAAACTGATGAACTTGGAGCCTGATGTTCAAGGAAAGAAGGCATCCAGCATGGGAGAAAGATATAGGCTGGGAGGCTAGGCCAGTCTCTCCTTTTCACATTTTTCTACCTGCTTTATATTCACTGGCAGTGGATTAGATTGTACCCACCAGATTAAGAGTGGCTCTGCCTTCTTCAGCCCACTGACTCAAATGTTAATCTCTTTTGGCAACACCCTCACAGACACACCCAGGGTCAATACTTTGTATCCTTCAATCCAATCAAGTTGACACTCAGTATTAACCATCACAAGTCCACCCCTTGTCAACTTGAACCCATATACATCTCCTGAGATCATACATCATCTTCAAATAAAGACAATAATAAGGTCATAATTATGCCTAACATAATACAGCTGTCCTTTGTATAACCGGAAATGCACCAATCCCCAACCCAAATACTATTACAGAAAGTTAGCAATATTTAAATACCGATATGAAGTCAATAAATCTTACGTCACATGATAAAGGAAAAGGAAATAAAGATATTTTCTTAGTACAAGCGTATACCTGCACAAACTGTTTTTAACAAAAGGAGGAGGAAATACTCATGACAATTACAGTCCCTGTTTCTGCAGTCGTCTCATGGTTGTAGCTGCTATTGATGACTAACTTCTTCTACTACCCATTCTATATTCCCTTTGCCTTCAGCAAGCACCTCAACAGGTCATGTTTTTTTTCCTTGTGGAGTGACCCAAACCTTCATTCCTGGGGGGTCTGGGCCATTTCTAGTCCTGCCTGGATTGGGCTGTTGTAGTTTCCCATTGACCTTAATCATAGGGCATGGTAATACTAAGAGACACCCTAATGGATCTCCTGTATTCCATGCATACTCTTCCTTACCTCCGTTGTGGAGTAATAGACTGATTTCATCTTGAAAGTTTGGGTCAGTCACCCCAGCCAACACTGTAACTCCCCTCTTAGCCTGTTGACTTAAAGGTAGGAGGAGCCCAAAGTGTCCAGGTGGCAATGTTAACATCCAGTTTAATGGAATCATTGTTGTCTCTCCTGGTGACAGTGTTCCTCCCTCTGGAACTAAGACCTCTAGGCCAGCAGAAGGTAATGTTGTGGGAACATTTTGCTAGTGGAAGGAAAAATTTTGCTAGTGAATCACTTGGGGTGATGGTGAGTGGTGCCACTTCCACTTCCACTTCCACCCTTGATTCCTGAACCTGTGAATCCTGGCTATGGGAGAGACAGTGCCATATATTGGATGCTAATTCAAAGCGTACATGGCCTTCTAGAGAACTTTGCCCCAGCCCTGCAAAGTATTGTCACCTAGTTGGCATTGTAATTGTTACTTCAGACAGAATGAAGCACCATTCTGTCAATCCAGCTGCTTCGAGATGATGGGGAACATGGTGAGACCAGTGAATTCTGTGAGCATGAGCCCACTGTCGCACTTCTTTATCCATAAAGTGAGTGCCTCGGTCAGAGGCAATGCTGTGTGGAATACCAAGACAGTGGAAAAGGCATTCCGTGAGTCCATGGATGATAGTCTTGGCAGAAGCATTGCTTGCAGAATAGGAAAACCCATATCCACAGAAAGTGTCTATTCCAGTGAGGACAAACCTCTTCCCTTTCCATGATGTAAGAGGTCCAATATAATCAACCTGCCACCAGGTAGCTGGCTGATCACCCCGAGGAATGGTGCCACATCGAGGGCTCAATGTTGCTCTCTGCTGCTGGCAAATTGGGCACTCAGCGGTGGCCATAGCCAGTTTAGCCTTGGAGAATGGAAGTCCATGTTGCTGAGCCCATGTGTAGCCTCCATCCCTGCCACCATGGCCACTTTGTTCATGGGCCCATTGGGCAATGACAGGGGTGGCTAGGGAAAGAGGCTGAGTGGTGTCCACAGACTGGGTCATCCTATCCACTTGATTATTGAAATCCTCCTCTGCTGAAGTAACCCATTTGTGAGCACTCATATGGAATACAAATACCTTCCTAGTTTTTGATCACTCAGAGAGGTCCATTCACATATCTTTTCCCCAGATTTCTTTGTAACCAGTTTTCCAATCCTGCTTCTTCCAAGTCTCTGACCATCCAGCCAAAAACCACTGGCTACAGCCCATGAATCAGTATATAATCACACATCTGGGCATTTCTCCTTCATGGAAAGTGCACAATGAGGTGCACTGCTCAAAGTTCTGCCAACTGGGAAGATTTCCCTTCAGCGCTGTCCTTCAGAGATATCCCAGAAAGGGGCTGTAGTGCTGCAGCTGTCCACTTTAGAGGGGTGCCTCCGTATCATGCAGAACCATCTGTGAATCAGGCCCTAGTCTTCTCTTCCTCTGTCAACTGATCATAGGGAACTCCCAATGAGGGCGTCGATGCAGCCTTGGGGAGAGAGAAGGTAGGGTGGCAGGAGTGGAGACCATGGACATTTGAGCCACTTCCTCATGAACTTACTTGTGCCTTCAGGACCTGCTCAAACCTAATCACATATATGCTACTTTCATTTGATGATAGAATGCTGCTATGTACGACCCTCTTTATGGCCAGATGGATCAGAAAGCTCCCAGTTTATGATAGCCAGTTCAGGTTGCATGGTGACTTGATGACTCGTAGTCAAACCTTCAGTTTCCACCAAAGCACAATAATGGGCCAAGAGCTGGTCTCTCAAAAGGAGGGTAGTTATCTGTAGAAGATGGCTGGGCCTTGCTCCAAAATCCTAGAGGCCTTTGCTGTGATTCACCTATGGGAGCCTGGCAAAGGCTCCAAACAGCATCCCTATCTGCTGCTGGCACCTCAAGCACCATTGGATCTGCTGGATCATATGGCCCAAGTGGCAGAACAGCTTGCACAGCAGCCTGGACCTGTTGCAGAGCCTTCTCCTGTTCTGGACCCCAGGCAGTTTTATTTGGTAAAGTGAATGATTAAAGGTCTTGGGGCCGAAATGATCTCAACCTATTCTCAAACTTTAAATGGGTTAGAAGCCTGGCTCGCTGGCATAGAACCGGGCGTGGAATGTGAGTCCCTAGTGGGCCACTTTTGGTAAGCAGAACTGGCACTGTGGGAGGAACCGAACGCCAGGTTAAGGCACCCGATGCTGATGCTCATTAGACACCCCACTCTTGGTACCAAAATTTGTATTAGGGTTCTTTAGAGGGACAGAACTAATAGGAGATATATATATAAATATAAAGGGAAGTTTATTAAATGTTAACTCACATGTTCACAAGGTTTCACAATAGGCTGCCTGCAAGCTGAGGAGCAAAGAGAGCCAGTCCGATTCCCCAAACTGAAGCACTTGGAGTCCAATGTTTGAGGGCAGGAAGCATCTAGCACGGGAGAAAGATGTAAGCTGGGAAGCTAGGCCCGTCTCTCTTTTTCACACTTTTCTGCCTGCTTTATATTCGATGGCAGCTGATTAGATTGTGCCTGCCAGATCAAGGGTGGATCTGCCTTCCCCAGCCCACTGACTCAAATGTTAATCTCTTTTGGCAACACCCTCACAGACATACCCAGGATCAATACTTTGTATCCTTCAATCCAATCAAGTTGACAGTATTAACCACCACAGTGTCCGATTGTTTCTTTAGATTGTAATGCTCTTTTCCATTTAAACTGTATTTTCAGAAATATTTAATGTCAGTAGATATTTCTTGAAATGTGACTTCAATGATTATGTTCATCTATGATGAACAACTTTTTAAATCTAAATTGTTTTTATTATAATCTTTTAATTTTTCTTTTTTAGAATTAGAATTTGAACACTAGAAATGTATCATTGCAATTTTAAATTACATTTCATTTTCTTGTGAATTTGAACACGGTTTTATGATGATTGAACATATTTCTATAGAGTGTGTGCCTTTCTGTTTGAATTATAAGAGCTGTTTATATGTCAAGAACATCAGCCCATTGTGTTTGATATTTGCACAGGTATTTCTAGATTTTTCTGTGCCTTTTAATTTTCATTATTGTGTGTGTGCATGTGTGTGTGTGTGCACGTGTATGTGTTTTAAAAGAGAGAGCAAGAGAGAGGATTCAGGGTTACTTGGGTTTTTGGTGTGTCTTCTATCGCTACTGTGATAAAATCCTCTATCTAGGGATTTAAAAATATATGCCTATTTTTCTTAGAGTTTTTCAACTTTAATTCATTTGAAAATATTTTAATGTACGGTATGGAGTAAAGGTATTTTTTGAATGGTTAACCAGTTATCTCACCATAGTGTATTACTAATTGTCTTTCCCATGTTTATTTGTAATACATTCTTTAACATATTGTCTTTTTAAGGTTGGTTATGTATTTTATATTTTTAAAAAGTGAAGAGTAATTATTTTTCACTTTTTTTATGTACTTTTGAAAGTAAATGGTTAATTCAAACTCTTGATTGTTAATCTATCAATTGCTTGATGACATACCTCCCTCAGCAAAATAGTGTATTAACTGTTTATTGCAGACTGTGTTTATTGCAGACTATGGATATTTTTGTTGATCTGTAGGATTCCTGACTAGCTGTTCACATACCCCACTTTTACCATGACACTATTTTCAAGATCATTAATTGCATCAGATATGGAGACAATATTAGTGGATTTTCTTCTTGAAAGAATGCTCCTACAAGTTACTAATTACCATGCTATGTCTTGATATGTTTTTGTAACTTTACAAATGAATATAAAGATAACGTTTTTCCCGTTTGTTTCCATCTTCTTGTTTTAGATAGTCATTTTTACTTGAAGGAAGCTGCTTCTACTTGGGAGTGGCAGGAGAAGTGAGAAAACCACATGGAAGACTCCCAGGATTTAAATGAACAATCAGTAAGTCTTCATTCTCAGTTTTGCTGAAAAAAGTTGCGATAACACTACTGAAAATCATACGTAAAAGGGATATATTGTAAGAAATAAGTTTTTCATTAAATATATTTTTAAATGATTTTTGAATTTTCTTTCAAAGACCATGAAACAGACCTTTGGAGATTTATGCTGTTTCTGCTTAATGATGATGCCACATTTTGATGTCTTCCTTGATTTTCTACTTGGAAAACTAGTGGTGGAAAGACTAGGGCATTGAAATCATGATGCATGTTTTAGACAGTCTAAGCAATTTTATATACTTCTTTTATTATTTTATTTCAGATATGCTGGATATTGTTGAATATCAGAAGTATAAAAGGAAAAAGTATATTATTAGCATGCTTGTTAGTCATTATAAGGAGGAAAGAAACCATAGTTCTTAAGGGCTTTTAGTATTTTACTAGATTCATTGCAGGACCAAGAATGTACCAGCTTGATGTCAATGCTTTTAAGATTCTGATTTCCCAAAGGGAAAGGCTCTTTGCAACCTTTCCTCTTAGCTTGTTAGTGGTGTCTCTGTGACAGTAGTTCTTTAGCATGTGGTACTAGAGGCAGTGGGAGGGCTTCCCTCACACCCCCACGCCTTCACACTACTGGAAGCTGTCGTTTGAGCTGTTTTGCATACAGACAACTCATGATGTTACCAGTAACAAGACATGTGCTTACTGAGATTGTGTTCTGTAGTCTGATGCTGTTCCTTTTTTTTTTTTTTTTTGATGCTGTTCTTTATTAGCTTATGTGATCATGACTTGATCTTACAGTCAAATGTTTCTCCATCATGCAACTGAGGAAAAGATACTTATATATAATACTGTGGTTCTAGAAAAGGTATATGTGATGAGTTTAATTTTAAGAGGGATGTATATTCTGGTGCCATTTGAAGTTAATTTGATTTGCTTTCTAGTGGATATTTTATTTAAAAGAAATGATAGCCATGCCTTTAATTTGGATAGACATGATCATAGTCTAATTTCAACATATATTATGTTATGATTTATTTCACATGGCATCATAGGACAAATGTAACAAAAAATTATAAAGTGAAAAAACTATGAAATCTGTCAAATGGTAGAGATATATTCCTCTAGAATTGTGTGACTTCTTTAGTAAGGTAAACAGAAATGGCTATGGGAAGGCAAGGGCTTTAAAACTTTTAAAAATGCTGGTTGTTGACTGTAAATATTCACAGCATGGACTCTAGCAAAATGGAGGTTAGTCATCATGACTGTTGGAATCAGAAGTCTGTCTGTGTGACTATGGTGGACTTGAATAGTTAGTAGTAAATGTTGACAACGTCTTAGTGGTGATGCTTCATTAAATGAGTGCTGTTGATCTGAACTTTGTTCTAGTACACCGAGGGTCACATACAAGTGTGTGTGTATATGCAAATGTGTGTATGTATGTGTGTGTATATGTTAGAGTTACCAACAGTTTTTGTTTCCAGAGACTGAGGATTTTCTAAGGACATAGAACTTTCAGTGCTAAAGCAGGCAAAATTTGGGGAAAACCAGGATGGTTGATTCTGTTAATTACTATAGGGTGTGTATATACTCAAGAAATAATTTTGTCTTCAGTGCAGTGGAGAATATATTTTTATGTTTAACACTAAAGTGATGTGTTACTAAAGATGCGTCATATCACTGTTCACAAAATGAAGCACAGAACTTGTAAATCAGATATGGTTGTCCTTCTAGTGATATTTTAAGGTCATGGAGCTCACTATTTCTTTTTAAAGTATGTTTTTTTTGTTTGTTTGTTTGTTTGTTTTTTACTGTAAATCTCCTGCACTTTCCCAGTTTTTATTTCTTTTTTTTTTTTTTAATTATTATACTTTAGGTTTTAGGGTACATGTGCACAATGTGCAGGTTTGTTACATATGTATCCATGTGCCCTGTTGATTTCCTGCACCCATTAACTCGTCATTTAGCATTAGGTATATCTTCTAATGCTGTCCCTCCCCCTCCCCCAACCCCACAACAGTCCCCGGAGTGTGATGTTCCCCTTCCTGTGTCCATGAGTTCTCATTGTTCAATTCCCACCTATGAGTGAGAACATGCGGTGTTTGGTTTTTTGTCCTTGCGATAGTTTACTGAGAATGATGTTTTTTAAAAGTTTCCAGTGATGCTAGTGAGCAGTCAGGTTTGAGAACAAGAAATCTAGGGAGACCTGCCTACCGTCTCAGCTTGAACCCATTTGCTGAATTTAAATTTCAAACATGTAGACCAATGTATTCATCTCATAAATGTGCAAAGAGATGCTTAGAACTGTCTTTTTTTTTTTTTTTTTCTGTCGCCCAGGCTGGAGTGCAGTGGCGCAATCTCGGCTCACTGCAACCTCCGCCTCCCGGGTTCACGCCATTCTCCTGCCTCAGCCTCTCCGAGTAGCTGGGACTACAGGCGCCCGCCACCACGCCCGGCTAATTTTTTTTGTATTTTTGGTAGAGACGGGGTTTCACCGTGGTCTCGATCTCCTGACCTCGTGATCCGCCCGCCTCGGCCTCCCAAAGTGCTGGGATTACAAGCGTGAGCCACCGCGCCCGGCCTTAGAACTGTTAAATGACTTGCCCTTGTTGGCATAGCTGGTAAGAGGCAGAGTTAGGATTTCACACAGTTCTTCTGACTCCAAGTCCAAAGCTCTCTCCATAACATCAACATGCCTCATTGCTTTTGGGTTATGCATATTGTGGCATTTATAGAAATGTCAAAAGAAAAGAAAAGAAAAAGAATCAGCCCCTTTACATGGAAATGATTTCTCTTTGAATGAAATTTTTATGTGACTCTAAGTTTTGTGGAGTATATTAATGTCTCAAAATATTTTGAAAAATGATAGCATTTATTAAGATATAGAACAAGTAGGGGTGGAATTAAAATAAAGTTCATAGTTATATGAAAGTGAATTTACTCATATCATTGCTATTTTAGTTCAAGGGGGATTCTTTGGGTGTAGACATAGCAATAGGAGTCATTTGTGGCACATGCACTCTGCATCTAGCATTTTCCATATACTCGCTCCAATTCTTACCATGTATTCCTTCACTGCAATTTTTAAGGCCACCATTTTATAGATGAAACTATGACGTAGAGAGTGTCAAGGTCAAACAGCTGTTAAGTAACAGAGATCAGAATTAAACCAACTTCTCTCTGGCCCCAAGACTTTTAATGGATTTTGCATGATACAACATAATATGGTAGTTAAGGATGTCAGCTATAAATCAGACTTCCCTGTCACTTAAATGCTTTAAAACTTTTGGGAAATTACTTAAACTCTTCCTCCTCTATGGAGTGGAAGGATAATAAAAAGATGTCTTATGAAGTGCTTGCATATGCCTCACTTAGATTAAACATTCAATAAATGTTAGCTACTGTCACAAATACCTGAGATATTCAGATGCTCTTTAATGAGTATTCATTCGTTCTAGCATATCCAGCTACTGACCAGACATCCCTTCCTGGAAGTTCACAGGTCCACACACTCAGCAAATGAAAAATAAATTCACCAGCTCTCCTCCCTTCTCCTAGCTTTTCTTCCTTTGTCCTTTATGCCAGTATTACTCATCTCAGTGAATGGCATCATCAGCTACTGAATGGGTTATGGCAGAAAAGAGGTAGTAATCCTCCTTTTCTTCATCCCCCATCTCGAAACTTTGTCCACTCTTAATGTTTAATGTCATTCAAAGCTGTTCTTTTTGCTCGAGCTCCCTTAGTTTAGTTGAGATCTTTATTTTGTCTCTTGACTTTCTTATTTTACTTTAAGTTGCTTCTAGAGTTGTCTTCCTAAAATACAACCCTGATCACATCACTACCCTCCTTTTTATCCTTCACAAGCCCTTTCTTCCCTTCAAGGGAGAGGCTCAAGTGTGTGATCAAGCATACAGAGCTTAATGCATATGTATTTCTTCCGTGTTTTTTTTTTTTTTTTTTTTTTCTTTTTTCTGTCAGTTTCTGAATCTCCCAGGTTCTCTGAGGTCTCTATGCATTTGCAAGTGCTTTAACGTCATCCCAGAGGGGTCTCTTTCCCACCAGGATAACCTGTAATTCTTGAAGACTCAGTTTAGGTTTCCATCCCTCTGAGCAGCCCTCTCTGACTACCTCCTTTCTTCTCACCCAATCAACCCTACTGGTCAGGGCCCTCTGCAGTGTGCTGCCATAACCCTTTGGCATTTACCCCTAGCCCAGCACTTACCCAACAGGACTGAAACCCTATCTGTTTACTTGCCTATCTCACCACTAGATTATAAACTACTTAAGAGTAATGGTGGATCTCGTTCATCTTGTACACTTACTTCTTAGCAAGATTCTTGCCAGTGTTCAGTAAATGTTTTCTTCAAAAGCTTTTATATACTTTTAGTGAGGTATGTTAATGAGTAGCCTGACAAATTTTAGAAAGCCAAAATGTTATTCTCAGAGTAGATTACTGACTCATGAATTTATATTCGGCTCACTTAAAAAATTGCATAGAAGGTCTAACATGAATTTAACTGCATATGACCAAAATAAAGTTCAGTCCTTCATTTTTCCTCTAGTATATCTGGCTCCTATTTGGCATTCTGGCTTAGAGGATGTAGAGAATTTTAAGAGATAAGCAACTAAAAAGAATATTTAACTTCATAAATTTATCTGCAGTTCTATTTTAGAGCTTCATAATTCTTTAGAATTGGTTTAAGTTACAGCCAGTTACAGCTTATTACAGTTTTTAATGAAATGTTCTTGATAATAGAAATGGCTATGAATGTAGGTTATACCTAGCAATAGCTCCCTTCATACTGTGAAATATATTGTATTTTTGTATTCAAGCAGAGAATGAGCAATATTTATTATTTTTATAGCTTCTGTAATATCTTTATAGATTGAGGTGTTTTATAATCCTATTTTGGTGGTCCCGGATATTACTTCAGATTTTTTCTCATCCAAAACATTCATATCAACATGAGATGGAGTCTGGCCTAAATTAATGATCAAGCCAGCAGGTTTGAAAAGAAATATATTTTATTAATGTTAAGTATTGTATATTATAAAGTAAAACATTTTTTCCTGAATATTAAGTAAAACTAAGTAAAATGAATAAGTTACAGTAGGATTGCTTTCCCTAAATGTTATGCATTAAGGGCCTGAACATTCGTATGTGTTTCCTCATTGTTACTAAATCAATTCACTTGTATTGTTGGTGGCATGATTTTATTAGTGACATCTAAATTAACTCACATTCATTGGATTGTGTTACATATTGTATGACTCATTAATGCTTCTGGAAATTCATTTCTATGTACATTTGTAAATATAATACACTTCATATTTCAAAGCTATTCTATTCCTATTTATGAAACATATTCATAGACATGTTTCAGTAATACTTTTGGAAATTTGTTTCTACATACATTTGTAGATATGAATTGTATTTCTTTGCCTACACCAGCCATGCTAATTTAATAATGTCTATTAAAATTCTAGAGCTAGTTTAGTAAATTAATTTATTTTTATCTCTCTCTTGTTTTTCCTTAGAGTACTCATGACTTTCATTAGTCCTCAGATCTTGTTCCTAGAGATCCTACAGTATTATCTTCGATTATAGCCACTTTAAAACGTGTGCTCCTCTCTGTGTCAGATTTTTAACTATTGTATAGAATTGAATTTGCCATTAAACTTATCATCTAGACATAGAACTTCAGAACCATCAATTTCTGACAGTGTTTAAACAGTATGCTAGAATATAATTATTTTGATTAATTTTTGTTTAAATCATTTTTGTATTTTTATAATGTGACATTATCAAAATCCTAAAATCCTATTATTCTATTGCTTTATTCTTGGGTACTCTAAACCCATTCGACCAGCAGGCATACTTGTACTGAATATCTTAAATATATTTTATTTAGATCTAAGCAATGGTGGATTATTCTTTTTCAGGATCCAATTCTGTATCAAAGAACTTGACCTTTAAACTAGTTAAAAGAATCTTGTTTACAACATGTAATTTTTATACTATCCAACTGAATAACATACTTCAGAGTTCTGTGGAATTCTGTTCAAAGCTCAATCAGTTTCAGAATTACTGTTAACTCCAAATTGCCAATTACAGCTTGACTTTGCAGTTATGTAATAGAGTACCTAAACTGAAGTTACAAAGTAGATGCATTCAGTATATTTTAATGTTTCATAATCATTAAGGCTTACTCTTCCTTTTTAAGCATTTTTAAAATAATAGTTTTTCTTTTTTCTTTTTCTTTTTTTGAGATAGAGTCTCACTCTGTTGAGTATGGGGGTACAATCTTGGCTCAATGCAACCTCTGACTCCGGGGTTCAAGCGATTCTCCTGCCTCAGCCTCACGAGTAGCTGGGACTACAGGCATGTGCCACGGCGCCCAGATAATTTTTTTTGTATTTTTAGTAGAGATGGGGTTTCACCCTGTTAGCCAGGATGTTCTTGATCTCCTGACCTCATGATCTGCCTCCTCGGCCTCCCAAAGTGCTGGGATTACAGGTGTGAGCCACCACGCCCGGCCAATAATAGTTTTATTGAGATGTCATTTTCATACAATACAGCTCACCCACTTAAAGTGTACAGTTCAGTGATTTCTATGGTATTCATAGAGTTGTACAGTTATTACCACAGTCAATTTTAGAGGATTTTTAATCAGTCGAGAAAGAGATCCCATGCCCATTAGCACACTTCCCATTCCCCCGACGAGCACCCCTCAGCCCTAGACAAGCACCAATCCACTTCCTATCTCTATGGATTTGCCTATTCTGGACCTTTCATATAAATTGAGTCATACAATATAAGAACTTTTGTGGCTTGCTTTTTATACATGACATAATGTTTGCAAGGTTCATCTATGTTGTAGCATGAATCAGTACTTAATTCCTTTTTATGGCCAAATAATGTTCCATTGTATGGAGACACTTCTATTTATACTCTTTAAATACAAAGAATATAAATTTGTCCCTATTTTATGAGGTTACTTATTTATTTACAATTATGTTTTAAGAGTCATTTCTGTATTCTAGATAAAAGTCCTTCACCAGATCTACACTTTTCAAAGGATATCTCCCATTTTGTGGGTTGTCTTTTCACTCTTGATAGTGTCCTTTGATGCACAGAAGTTTTAAATTTGAGTCCAGTTTATCTATTTTTTTCTTTTGTCACTTGCGCTTTTAGTGTTGTGTATAAGAAATCGTTGCCTAACCCAGGGTCACAAAGATTTACTCCTGTGATTTCACTTCTCTATGATTTCTCATCTGTAAGCGAGAACATGTGATATTTGACTTTCTATATCTGAGTTGCTTTAGTTAAGATAATGGCCTTCACAAATATTTACTCCTATGATTTCTTATATGAATTTTATAGTTTTCTATAGTTTTAGCTCTTACATTTAGGTCTTTAGTTCATTTTGAGTTAAATTTTATTGAGGAAGATTTTTTTAAAAATTTCAACTTTTATTTTAGATTTCAGGGGTACATGTGCAGGTTTGTGACATGGGTATATTGTGTGACACTGAGGTTTGGGGTACGATTGATGCCAGCACCTAGGTAGTGAGAATAATACCCAACCGGTAGTTGTCCAGCCCTTGTTCCTCTTCCTCCCTCCTACTTCCGGTAGTTCCCACTATCTGTTCTTTCTGTCTCTATGTCCATGTTTCCTCACTGCTTAGCTCTCACATCTAAGTGAGAACATGTGGTATTTGGTTTTTGGTTCCTGTGCTGATTCACTTAGGATATTGGCCTCCAGCTACATCCATGTGGTTGCAAAGGAGATGATTTCATTTTTTATGGCTGTATAGTATCCCATGGTGTATATGAACCACATTTTCTTTATCCATTCCATTGTTGTGGGCGCCTAAGTTGGTTCCGTGTCTTTGCTATTGTGAATAATGTCTTTTTGATAGAATGGCTTCTTTTCCTTTGGGTCTATAACCAGTAGTAGGATTGCTGGGTCAAATGGTAGTTCTGTTTAAAGTTCTTTGAGAAATCTCCAACCTGCTTCCACAGTGGCTGAACTAATTTACATTCCCACCAGCAGTATATAAGTGTTTCCTTTTTTTCTGCAGCCTTGCCAACATCTGTTATATTTTGACTTGTTAATAATAGCCATTCTGACTGGTGTGAGATAGTATTTCATTGTGGTTCTGATTTGCACTTCTCTGATCATTAGTGATGTTAAGCAGTTGTTCGTTTGTTGGCCACTTGTATGTCCTCTTTTGAAAAGTGTCTGTTCATATCCTTTTCCCACTTTTAAGTATTTTTTAAAATCTGAATTTTTATATTTTGTGTGAGTTTATGAAGATTCAGCACAAGATTTCATTAATTATTATCTTCTATGACCTTCTAAAATTATAATTTGATTTGTTAAAATTTTTTCTCAAATCTTAGAATATATATGACACATATATGTGTGTATATATGTATATGTATATATGTGTATATATGTATATGTATATATGTGTATATATATGTATATGTGTGTGTGTATATATATATATATGTATGTATATATGGAGAGCCTCATATTATACAGAAAATGGAGTGTGATTCTATGTCATTTGCCAAGATCTGGAGACTAAATATTAATGTTTTCTTCTGTCAACTGTGATCAGCTGGTAACAGCTGTTTATGTTAAGAAGGAACCTGTGGCTACATCCGAGCTCATTGGAAAAGTAACATTATCAATTTGGTGTGATTTGCCATGGACTTGGTAAGGAAGAAGGGTAGCACCAAGCCTCATAATTGCTAATTCTGGTCTGCTGAGTTGTCAAGATCTCTGGGCAGTTGGTTTGGATAGTATAGATATAAATAAGAGCTATGATATCTTTGGGTACCAAAAGTCTTGTATCTGAACTTACAATTTACATATTGTTATCTAATAATTCTACCTTATAAATTAAAATGAAAATAATTTAGGCGGGCGCAGTGGCTCACTCCTGTAATCCCGGCCCTTTGGGAGGCCGAGGCAGATGGATCACCTGAGGTCAGGAGTTCGAGACCAGCCTGGCCAACATGGCGAAACCCTGTATCTACTAAAAATACAAAAATTAGCCGGGCATGGTGATGCATGCCTGTAGTCCCAGCTACTTGAAAGGCTGAGGCATGAGAATTGCTTGAACCCGGGAAGCAGAGGTTTCAGTGAGCCGAGATTGTGCCACTGTGCTCTACCCTGAGCAACAGAGCAAGATTCTGTCTCAATAATAATAATAATAACAATATAAAAAATAAAATGAAAATAATTTTTATGATAGAAATATAATCTGTTTCTTTCATGGTTTAATACTCTTGAGAAATAGAAAACATTAATAAATATAATGCAATTTCTGCTATAAGATATATAACAAATGGAAAAATTCACTGATGAAAAAAGTTAATGTTCATTGATAGAGGTACCATGCCAAGTGCTTTATGCAACTCATCTCACTAAATCTCATAATGGCCCTTTGTGGAGGCTCTGTCATAACCTCAGTCTGAAGAAGAGTACACTGAAGCAGAGTTTAGGTATCTTATTCAGGGTTGTGCCAGCTTGGAAGCTATGCTGATGGAATATGAACTCACATAGTCTTTATTCCAGAATCCATACGGTTTTTTTAAATATGTAAGTTTAAGGGGTACAAGTGTGGTTTTGTTACATGGATATATTGCATGGTGATGAAGTCTGGGCTTTCAGTGTAACCATCATTTGAATAGTGCATACTGTAACCATTAAATAATTTCTCATCCCTCACTCCCTCCCATCTTCCCATCCTTCTCCAATGGTCTCCAAAGGTCTCCAGTGACTATGATTCCTCTCTGTTTCCATGTGTACATAGTATTTAGCTCCCAGTTATAAGTGAGAACATGTGATATTGGATTTTCTGTATCTGAGTTGTTTCACTTAAGATAATGGCCTTCATTCCATCCATTCTGCTACGAAAGACACAATTTCATGTTAAACACGTGAACTCACCTGCTTCCATCAACTTACATGATTTTCAGACCCTTCAGTCAACTTGGTGTCATAAAGTATGTATTAAAACTCAACTTGATCTTAGATTATTTCTATGAAGATCAAACAATTTTAAATATCATGGCTTTGAGTGAGAAATTTAAATTATTCCGCCATGATTACAGATTAATTGTACAATCTTCATTAATCACATATCTCGGCTCACTGCAACCTCCGCCTCCTGAGTTCAAGTGATTCTCCTGTCTCAGCTTCCCTAGTAGAGTAGGTGGGACTACAGGCGCATACCACCACAACAGGATAATTTTTGTATTTTTAGTGGAGATGGGGTTTTGCAACATTGGCTAGGCTGGTTTTGAACTCCTGGCCTCATGTGATCCACCTGCTTTGACCTCCCAAAGTGCTGGGATTACAGACATGAGCCACCGCACCTGAACCTATTAGTAAGTATTTTAACAGGCAGTCATAAGATAGGAGAATGTATGGAAACTGAATGGTAGTTCAGCAAATTCAATTAAGTAAGCATTACAAGACTTCCTGCTGTCCTGTAGAAACTTTGCTAAACTAGGGATTAAAAGATGAATATAATAATTCCTATTCTCCCCCTAAATTTTAGTTTAGCATAAGATTATATGATATTGTGTAAGTTCTATTCTCAATTCTTTTAAAACGAGACTTGAATAGTTAGTACTAATTCATTCAGTGAATATTTGTGGAGCACTGCTATATTTGAAGCATGGTTTTCATTGTTGGAAATACTTGGTGGACAAAATGGACAAATATTACTGTTCTTGTGGAACTTACATTATTGTTGGGAGTAGACAAACAGTAAACAAATATAGTATGTCACATAGTAATAAGTGCAAGGAGAAAAACCAAATAAAGCAGGGAGGAGGATGGGAAGTGCTTGCGGGCAGGGTAGGTAGGTGAAGGGACAGCTGCAGTTTTTTTTTTTTGAAACGGAGTCTCACTGTGTCCCCTAAGCTGGACTGCAGTGGCGCGATCTTGGCTCACTGCAAGCTCTGCCTCCTGGGTTCACACCATTCTCCTGCCTCAGCCTCCCGAGTGGCTGGGACTACAGGCGTCTGCCACCACGCCTGGCTAATTTTTTATATTTTTAGTAGAGATGGGGTTTCACCGTGTTAGCCAGGATGGTCTCTTATCTCCTGACCTCATGATTTGCCTGCCTCGGCCTCCCAAGCTGCGGTTTTTGGAGAGTAGTTAGGGAGGCCTCACTGAGAAGATGTTGTGCAAAGACTCAAGAGAGGCAAGGAAGTGAGCCATGTGGATATCTGGGGAAAGTGGGTTTTAATTAGAGGGAACAGCAACCGTGGGGTGGTAGCATGCAGGGTAGGTTCAAGGAATAGAAAGGATGTCAGTGTTGGTGGTAGTGATGGGCAGAACAAGGCAGAGATAAGGCTACAAAGGTAATCAGCATGGGCATGTGAGGGTGGAGGAATACATATTGTGTAGAGGTTTCCAGACCATTGTAAAGCTTAAACTTTTTCTCTTAGTGACATGTAAAGCAATTGGAGGGTTTTGAGCTTAGGGATTGTGTGATGTGGCTAAAGTTTTTAAATAACCACTCTGGCTTTTATTTTGAAAATAGACTATGATGACAAGAGCAGAGACTGGCTATTGCAGCTATCCAGATGAAAATTCGACAAAGTAGCATTGGAGGTAGTAAGTGGTTGCACTGGGGTTGATCTAAGATGACTTGCTGATGTATTGGATATGGATTATGATAGAAAGAAAAGTGTCAGAGATAACTTCAAGATCTTTGTGCAGAGAAATGGGAAGGATGGAATTGGCATTGACTGAGATAGGATGACTGGGGAAGAACAGGTTGGGGATGCAGATCAGGAGGTCAGTTTTAGACACGATGGCAGAGGCGTTGCTGTGTTTTCAACAACCCTCTTTCATACCCCTCTTTTCTGGTGCATCTCAGTTTCCTTACAGTTCAGTAGGGCCATATAACTAGTGCTGGCCCATGAAATGTAAGGGGAGGTGATAATGTGGATCATTTTGAGAATGAGGCAGTGAGAAGCCCCGGAACGATTCTTTGGTCTCTGTTCTCCTAGGGTGATGAAGGAGGAGGAGGCCTCAGGGAAACAATGGGGATCCCCAATTACGAAGAATGCTGGATTGCTGGTGCACTGCATGGGGGGCACATTCTAAGGGGGGTGTTAACCAACTAAGCCAATAAACGCATGTGAAATTTTACTTTCTCTTAGGCATATGCGTCAGATATAACCATTGGGAACTCAGGGAAATGAGTTGAACTTGAAATATAAATTTGGGAGGCTTCAAGATATCAATGGTATTTCAAAACATTATATTTGTTGAAATCTCCAAAAGAATAAGTCTAGCTAGGGACAAATTAAAAGGACTAAGCCCTGGGCACCCCAGTTTAGAGAGCAAGGAGATGCTAGTTTACATAGATAGCTACTTGATCCTAATACCCATAAGCAATGAGTTATGTCATAGACTGTATGTGGCCACATTCAGTGAATTTTCCTTTGAGGTGCTTTTTTCCAAATTTCCAAAAACACATATCCGGGTCACTGATTACTGGATTCACCTCTATCATAGCAGAAAGAGCACCATACAGCTATGAATAGGTATTGAGACAGTATTCACTTATTTGAGATTTCCATCAAAGTAACCAAAATCATGAAATATTTAGAAGAAAATTTAGTCAACAAATAGTTTTCATTTTTTCATTGCTTTGTTTGTAGATGTGATGTTTCTAGGCACTTCAGGTTAGGAAAGAATTAATCTAATTAGAGTTTTTTAACCTCAGCATTGTTGACATTTTGGGCCACAAAATTCTTTGTAGTGTTGGGGAGGGGTGCCGTCTGGTACGTTGTGTTATTTAGCAGCATCTCTGATATCTACCCACTAGATGTCAGTAGCACCCCCCTTCTTTTGTTGTGACAATAAAAAATGTCTTGAGACATTGCCAAATGTCTTCTCTGTGTGTGTCGGAGGGACCACAGATCTACATTACATCTGTTTCCAATGAGTTTTTTATTTATATACTTACTGCCTGCAAAACATTTGAGAAAGTTTACCTGAACATTTAATATAATATATACTATCCTATGATATATTATTGAGGGAACTGCAATGAACAGCCAAAGTCATAATACAGAATTTAAGCAAGAAAGCAAAATAATATTGCAAAGGTAACAGTACTATGCTATCAGCATGGAAAATGTGTTCAATAAAAGACAAGAAAGGAATTATAGATAGACTAGGTTACACCTTCACTGGGTCTTGAAAGGCAGAATGAATTTGTATGCACAGAAGAGAACCTATCCTGTCCTGGGGAATATCAGGCATAAAAGCTCAGAGGTACCAAATATAAGGTGATAAGGCCTGCCTAGGACTGTGGCTAGGTTAGAATTACTGAATCAGAAGCTCTGTGGGCATGAGGATGTGAGGCAATGGGAAATCTGGCTGAGAAGCACTGAGACTAGACTGAAAAGGACTTTGAAGCCAAGCTGAGATGTTTTCGTGTTCTTGGGTGGCCACCATGATGCTCATTACTGCACAAAAGACAGAGATGTATAAGATACAGTCCTGTATTTCTGGACTTTCTAACCTGGACATGATGGAAAATTACATATAATTTTTCAGCAAGAGATTAATATATTTAAAATGATGTTTTAGGAAAATTAACCAGATGGTAGGGAGATTACTGAAGGTGGGAAATTTAGAGTACGAGAGATGGCTTAGGGGATCTTGAAGGAGTTTGTGCATGAACTCAGAAAGGCTTAAGCCAAGTGGCTGGGCACGGTAGCTCATGCCTGTAATCCCAGCACTTTGGGAGGCCGAGGTGGGCAGATCACCTGAGGTCAGGTGACCAGCCTGGCCAACATGGTGAAACCCCATCTCTACTAAAAATACGAAAATTAGCCGGGTGTGGTGGCACACACCTGTAATCCCAGCTACTCAGGAGGCTGAGGTAGAAGAATCGCTGGAACCCAGGAGGCAGAGGTGGCAGTGAGCCAAGATCGTGCCACTGCACTGCACTCCAGCCTGGGCAACAGAGTGAGACTCCATTTCAATTAAAAAAAAGGCTTAAGTCAGGGATTGGCAATTGTTTTGAAATGTGAAAACAGCCATAGACATTAAATAAATGAATGGGCATGGTTGTGTTCCAACAAAATTTTATTTACAAAAGCATGTGGCAGGTGGTGGGCCATACTTTGACAACCCCAGCCTAAATTTATGACATGATGGTGGAAAGAAAGACATCGAGGAAAGAATCAATAAAAGGAACTTGAAAATAAAGCTTTGCTGAACTTGGTAACTAAACCAAATAGAGTTAGTAGGAGGAAGGGCAAGGGGTGGACTTGGAGGAGGAAAAAGATTATCCTGGAGTTTCAAGCCTAGAAGATGTCATTATAATAGAGTTTAGGAGCAGGTATCAATGACTTAAGGAAAGAGAAAGATGCGTTTGAATTGAGGACTTTTGGGAACATGTAAAACTAGCAATTGGTGAAGGCCTGCTGGGCCATGGGGGAGAAGTCTGGACTGGCTGTGTGGAACAGAACAGTATTTTCCTTGAGGTGATGCTTTTAAGGGGAGATGGTATCTGAGGAAGGGCAGAAGAATAAAGATAAACATAGGAGACCAGCATGTTTATGAAGTGCAAGGAGGAAGATGAACTGTAAGAAACTGAGAAAAGATAGGGAAATGAGAACCAGTAGGATGATAGTGTCTTCAGAGCCATGGCCAAGCTAACTCTCAGGAGGAATTGGTCATTACTGTCTGACGTTCCAAGAGGTCAAGCAGAATGGCACTGAGAAAGAGATTGTTTCGTTTCTTGACCAGAAGGTTACTGGTGGCCCTTCAAAAGGAAGTCCCAAGAGAGTTGTGGTAAGAAAAGGCATCCCAGCGATTCAATTTAGAGAAGATAATGAGGAATTAAGAGAAAGTTTGTAAGCTTAAAGAAGAGAAAGAGAACAGCAATTGAATGGAGCACCTTCTTCCAAGCGGAGGCTTGCTTGTGTTTGATGACAGATTTTGAGAAGGATTCAATGGAGAATAGACTTCAAGTTGTTGCAGAAGGGATGGTGAGGTTAATGGAGAACAGAAAGAAGGTGAACTAGCTGGAGAGGAATGATACACTCTGACTCTAGAAATTTAAGAGAACGTGGATATCCTGGAATTTTCCAAAGTGCTCTTCCTTGATGCATTCTTTTTACAGGAGGCAAATACCTTTGTCCAGGCAAGATCAGGAAGTAGATGGAAGCAGGGTTAGGATTAACAGCTTAAGTAGTATAAAGAAGATTTGCAGTAGCCATTGTTTTAAAAAAAATAGTAGGTGATCTCCTAGAACTCAATACTTGGGTTATTGAGACATACTCAGTTTTCTTTTAGCAAAATATCTCTCATTGACTAGGACTTAAGGCTGTAGTGCTAGCATTGAAAATTTACTTTATTTTGTATTGAAACAATTAAGAAGTGAAAGGGGAAGAATAAACACTTCTAAGATTAATGAATATGCCTCTCGTTTTCTTTGGAAGAAACTATGTGGCCTGTTTTCCTTGGATATTAGCATCTCCAACAAATAGAAGAGCCTATGTTCATAAATATGATTGGGTCAAATTTGACAATAGAGTCAGACTAAAGTTAGCTGACATTGACTTTAAAAGTACTTGCCTCAAAGTATTTGAAATTCGGTGGTTTCATATTTTCTTGGATTAGGGATTGATTTCTCTGCTCAGACTTCTTCAGAATACAAATAACTTTGTAAGGGCTAATCTGTTAAAAAGTTTGTGTTAGCTCTCTTGGCAGGAGCTAGGATAGCAGGGTAGAAGGAGAACTGCAAAAACAAACAAACAAACAAAGGAGAGTTAAAAATGAAAGGGCAAACACTCCCTACTTACTTTGCTTTGCTTTCATTATTTTGCCTAAACTGTTGTGGTTGACACACGTGGACAGTAGATTATAATTAGGTTCTGAGCCCCAGATGCCCACAGCTAACACTTATGTAATGCTCATTGTGTGCCATGGGCTAAGTGCTGTAAATGAATGTATATATAATATAAATGCATTAACTCATTTAATTCTCATGACGATTTGATGAGGTGAGCTCTATCTTCCAGTTTCTAGATGAGGGATCGCCCAACTTGTGGGTAGGGGAGCAGGATCTTACCCTGGGAAGTGTGGCTTCAGAGTTGGCAATTGTAACTGCTGGACAAATTTGTTAGAAAAATGCCTTATTTATTTTTCAGTCCACCACCCTGACTTGTGCCTTCATCAAAAAAGTTTGAAATGTTTTCAGTTCATACATAAGAAGAAAAAAAATTGATATGGGCTTATATTCCCCTATTAACATTTTCTTTAATTTACAATCTGTTGTATCAGACATGATGTGAAAGGGGTAGACAACAACCTAGACTATATTTATTTTTCAATCTGCTGATGTGAAGAAAAAAGGGGAGGAGTTAGGTGAGATTTGGAGTCTGTAATGGTTTTTCGGAGATTCTAAATAGAGCACACTCTCATTTGTTTCACATTAAATGCCTTGCCCACTTAATCTCCTTTTCGTATTGCCATGCTTGATACAGAGGGCTCCAGGACTAGTTCGCTAGGTGGTAGGACCTTTAGAGATTACGCTGTCCAAATCCTTTACTTTAACAGATGCAAAAATGGAGACTGAAAGGGTTTGAGCAGAGTGAGAACATTAACAACAACACTTTGTTTTGAAATGAGGTTTTTTGATTCATTCCAACCTTCACACAAATTTGAAAGCATACTTTTGTTTACAGTTTCTTAATATTTGGAAATTAACATCAGCTCCAGCCTCCCTGAAAACTGTGGTGAGTTATTACTATATATAAAGATTAATGAAATAATTGCTTTTGAGTTTCTACTACAGTTGGTGGATCAGGGTCATCTAAAAAAACTCAAGCAAAGGTGTGAAAACTTTCTTTTGCATGTTTGTTTTTCTCCAAGTTATTATTTACTGCTCAATCAGCATTAACAGAAGAAAAATAATTTGCCTGCTAAGTTACTCTAGTATAGGATTTCAAAGGACCTTATTAGAGAGAGATGTAATTTCATCCCCTGGGTCTTTTATATAACAGAGTGCATATTTGGGTTACTTCATTTTGACCCGGAATTAAACAATAGACTTAAGTTGTATTCAGGAAGTTAAAATATTTATTCAACAAAGACTTAAAAGCATTTTGCAGTTATTTCCAAATTCCTAAGGGTATCTTTATAGCTTTATTTTCTTATTTTAGCTAACTCTTGTCTGAATAGCTCCTTCATCAAATAATTTTCTGTTTATTTCATAAATCTTATAAGATGTAGGTATTTGTTAACTACTGTGTGTAATCAGTGTTTTTTAAATAAACATCTTTGGCAAATTGATATAAACATGATTTTGTATATTGCTTAACTACATATATAGGCCATAGTTTCGTTATAGTGCTCAGTAATGAAAAATATGGAGTAGATGTTACAAGTGGTAATAAAGCTAATATTAAAGAAAGTAAGGCTGAAGATTCCTAAGTTCAAAATAAAAAGGCTTTGCAGCTTCAGTTTTAGGAGCATTTTCATAAAATGAAAGAGGCAAATAGTGCCAAGACGCTACCAACTCCAGCTTCCTAGCAATGCAAGGATTCTTCCTTTAGCCTCTTTTAAAAGTGGTCACCTCAGGTCCCTCTCCCTAGGACTGACTGCTTCCCCTTTCTTCTGTGATTTGCATAGTATTATCCACATTGATTCATGTTTGGGGTGATTGTTTCCATCCTCACTGTGAGATTGTGAACTTCTTACTTTATTTCATGAAATAAAGTTTTCATTGGCTGGGATCCCAGCTAGACTGATTTTTTTTTCCTTATTTCGTTTGTTTGCTTAATATTTTAGATTTTGAAAGTCCTTCAAAATTAAAGTACTTGCATACTCTCCTAGGGCAGTATTTGTGACTGAAAATCTTTGTGAAAAATCCTAAGAGGTATTTAAGTTTATGTTAAGTAACTTGTTATCAGTGGTTAAGAGGCCTTTCCAGAGTGCTTGTCCACTGAACATTTATATGGAACTTACTGTAATAGTATCTGCTTAATTTTTGGATGATGCAGACACATTCCATTGCACAAAATTACTCTGCAAAAGTAAATCAGGAATCACTAATGATAATTTCAGGTTATGCATACTTATTTTAGAATGTTGAATCAATTTGCTAATCTTCAAAGGAGTAAATTTTACACTAGTTGTGTCTGGTTTAATAGGCTTAATATTTTAATAATGCTAGAGTAATTTTTCTTCTTAGTTTTATTCTTGCATAATTGTTGGAATTATATGTACATTGTTTTAATTCTTGAGCCCTTAATATCAAACAGCTTGAGTATTAAGGGAATTAATTGAAGGCCTTAGGATATGGGTGTTTATTACATGAACATGGATTGAATGTTGATGTTGGGATTTTAAATGGGAAGTTGCTTTGCTGTTAGATTCCATCACATTGAATGTATCAACATTTATACAAGGAAATTGGGAAGAAATGTACTCTCAGTCCCTGGTTGCTCTCTGTTTGTGAAAATTAACAAATTTAGGAGTTGATCTAAAAGGAAAATTTTTGTGTTAATGTTTTTAAAACTTTAAAGCATCTTTAAACAATATTTTTGTCTCAGATGTCTAGATGTATATTTACACCCCCAGAAATTTAAATAAGTCTGTTTAAATATTTTTGTCCTTTTCCTGAATGTCAACCCTTTGGCAGAGTGTTTATACGTTAAAGCTTGAAGAGCAAGTAGAGATCACACAGTCCAACTCTGTCATTTCATAGATGTAATTAGAGTAAACTAAGGATCAGTATGAGTATAATGAAGTATAAAAAAGAACGTGACACTCACTGTCACACAACACAGTTGATAGAAATTCATTGGTCATTCATTGGCCACTGGTCATCTTCCCCCAGGGGTCTCTGGCTTGCACTGTATTCCCATGGTCTGTTTCTCTGATCCCCTCTTGCATCTCCTCCTCTTCCCTAGGTGTTTTGAATTTTTCCTCTTTGTCTTCAGCATCCTCAATTCCTCCTACTTCATTTTGCAGCAATTTAGCTGTCTTTGTTATGCTCTCACCATCCAATGTATGCCCAGATAAATATGCCTTTTTCATCCAAAGATCCACTAAAAGATGACGGTGTTTTTATTTTTTATGAGACACATCACCTGCAGAATGATTTTTTTTCTATTGCAGTTGACACATAGAGATGCATTTTAATTCATGTAGACACAGTTGGTGAATTCCTTTTTTTATATATATACTTGGGAAATAGGTAAATTTTCTATCAATAATCTCTCAGAAACACTTGATGACTGAATATTATAGTTAAAAATTATGAATGAGAATAAGAAAGGCAACATAGTATTTTAGGAGGGACACTATCCTACTCATATAACCTGTCATATAACCTGTCATAGCACCTTGACTACTCTGAACCTCTTTCCTCATCTATAACCTTCATCCTGGCCTGCACTGGAGTCAGAGTTAAACTGAGCCTTGTAAAACATAAAGTTCTTTATAAATATAACAGTTAGAGCCTGGGCACAGTGGCTCTTGCCTGTAATCCCAGCATTTTGGGAGGCCAAGGCTGGTGGATGGCTTGAGCCCAGGAGTTCGACACCAGCCTGGGCACCATGGTGAAACCCCATCTCTACAAAAATATACAAAAATTACACAGGCATGGTAGCACGCACCTGTAGTCCCAGCTACTTGAGAGGCAGAGGTTGGAGGATCACCTGAGCCCAGGAAGTGGAGGCTGCAGTGAGTTGTGATCAAGCCACTGCACTCCATCGTCGGAGACAGGAATGTTTTATATATATAAATGTATATATTATTTTATATATATATATTATATATATATAATTCCTGTGCTCCCTAGGGTGATGATGTGTGTGTATATATATATATATATATACATACACATACGTATATAACATTCTACTCTAGATATATATTTTAAAAAACTGTTAGATATTATAATATTATGAGTTGTGACAGTGATGATAATCATCATCTAAACTAGGCAGGTCTCTTTCTCCCTGGCAAACTATTCACAGGTAGGCTACTCACAGGCTTATCCTCCTAAGTAGTGTGTTTATATGTACTCGAAATAACTACATAGGACACAATGTATATACTTTAGTCCGCTGAGGAAAGATAAAGAAAAAGGGTATTCTTGGGCTCTTGCTCTTTCTGTTTTGTTTTGTTTTTTAAGAGACAATCTTACTTCATTGCCCAGGCTGGAGTGCGGTGGCTGTTCACAGATGCAATCATAACTCCTGGGCTCAGGTGGTCCTCCCACCTCAGCCTCCTGAGTAGCTGGTATGTGTCACCACTCCCTGCCCAGTCTCTTGCCCTTTATGTTGTCATTCAACATCAAAATAAATTTCTTCTTCTTTTTTTAATTGTATTTTGAGATGGAGTCTTGCTCTGTCACCCAAGCTGGAGTGCAGTGGTGCAATCTCCATTCACTGCAACCTCCTCCTCCTGAGCTCAAGTGATTCTCCTGCCTCAGCCTCCAGAGTACCTGGGACTGCAGGCATGAACCACCATGCCCGGCTAATTTTTGTTATTTTATTTTATTTTTTTTTTAGTAGAAATGGGGTTTCACCATGTTGGCTAGACTTGTCTCAAACTCCTAACCTCAAGTAATCCACCTGCCTGCACCTCCCAAAGTGCTGGGATTACAGGTGCAAGCCACCACAGCCAGCCAATTTCTTCTTATTGAAAAACGTAGATGTCAGCATTGCATTCGTTAGATATTTCTTAATTTTCTCTCTTATTTGAGTATTTAAAATATTGTATTTCTTTTGCTCTAGTGTAATATAGCTCAATTGCTAGACTGAATTAATATCAATAAACATTTATATCACACAAGATAGTGTTATACTAAATATATTTAAATGTTTTAAATGGTTTCAAAGTTAATATTTTGAGTAATATGCTATGGATGGAAAGCTTATTCATGACCCATATAAGTTATACAAAATTAGTTATACAAAATTAATGTTATACAAAATTAATGTTTCAAAGGATGTCTGAATTTCAAAAGGACTCTTCAAATGATCAGCTCCATGATTATACTTTTCATCTAATTTTATGTACAGGTGCTCCCCTAGGGTGGTGATAAGTGAAATCATCGATTAATGCTAGGACTCTAAGCTGATCTAGAAAAACTGCATTTGAAGCTGTATTCAAAGAATTTCATTTAGCCTTACTAGGACAACTGTCATTCTCATGTAACATTTTAAAGTTTTGCATTGAGATTGGGCTTGAAATAAATGCCTGCATTTGCTCAGAGACTGTTAAGGAGTGAGATAGAGTGGGAAGTTGTCTCCAGAAATGAAATGATAATGAAACCTATTGTTTATTGCATACCTACTAATTATAAACTGCAGTGATTATATATGACACATAATTTTTCATAAACACTAAATGTATGTATGTATATTTGCAATTTTTATCCTTGCAAAAATGACAAGTATAATTGGGGTATTTACATTCTCTTTTTAAAGACAGGACAATAAAATCTAGTAAGATTAGGATTTTCCCCAAACTCATATAGAAATTAGCAAACATGGAATCCAAATCCAGGTCTGTCAGACCGCAGGGTCTTTGTTTACTCTGCTGTATCATATTTATTATTCATTGATGGATGTATTAAACAAAGATTAATTCAGCCCTTGCCATTGCCAGGAACTGTTATAGATGCTGAAAATACTGCAGTGAAAAAAGACACCAAGTTCTTGCTTTCAAATAATTTATATACTAGTGAAGGAAATAGAATATACAAATTTGTCTAGTGGTGTTAAGTGCTATAGAGAAAAGAGCAAAGCAATGTAACAGCACCGAAAGTGATGGTATAAGAGGTATTTGTACTGTACTGCTGTGGAGGTTGGTGATCAGGGAAGGCTCCTTCTGTAAAACTGACATTTGAGCACAGGCCTGAAGGAAGTAAAAGTGTGAGCTTATGGGAATACAGGAGGAAACAGCCTACAAGCAAAAGGAAGAGCTCATGCAGTGCTCCTCAAGTGGGGACTTGGTGGCATGATCATGGAACAGAAATGAGGCCAGTGTATCTGAAGCAGAGTGAGTGCTGGGGAGAGAGTAGAGCACAAGGTCCAAGAGGTGGTGTGGTGTCAAAACCTGTAGACCTCGGTCAGGACGTTGGCTTTTACTCTGAGGGAGACGTCAAGTCACTGGAAGGCTTTGGGCAAATGTCTGACGTAGTGTGCCTTGTGTTTTAGATGGAGAATAGACTGTAGGACAATGGGGAAGGATCCAGGAGACCAGTTAGGAGGCTGTTGCAGTAGCTCAGGCATGAGATGGTGGTGGCTTGAGCTAGGGTTGTACCTGTGGAAGTAATGAGGAGTGGTAGAATTCTGGATCTGTTTCAGAGGTAGAGCCAACAAGATAAGCTGATGGTGGATATGGGGTCTGAGGAAAAGGAAAGGTCAGTAATGACTGTCAGTTTTTGACCCTAAGTATTACGATGAGAAACTTTTCGGGAGGGAAGATGGGAAAAAAAGAGTTCAGTTTTTGTATGATGTGGGGTAGGTTTTTTATCCCCTCTATATGGCAAACCATTCCCAGCACATTTCTTAGCCTTTCTCCTTTTTCATTTATCATCTATTTTTTTTTATTTATCATCTATCAGGTGTCCATTTATGTCCATGAAAATAGGTTTACCGATCGTCTTGTTCAAAGCTTCCATCTTACTGATCTTTATCACTTGACCTGTAAAATATTTTGTTGTTGTCATTGAATCTATCAACTAGCAAGACAGGCGTGTTAAATCTCCCACTGTGATGGTGGATTTATCAGTTTATCTTACAGTTCTATTGTTGTTATGTACATAATTGAAATTATGATACTGGATGCATGCACTAATTTTTGCATTAATTCTTTCTGGTGAATTCATGCATTAATTCTTCCTGGTGAATTAAACTTTCCTCAATGTGTAATGCTCTTTATCAAATACCCTTTGTTTTAACGTCCTTTTTGTTTTTTATGAATGTGTCTACACACATGATTTCTTTGGATAGCATTTGTGTTTCTGTTTTTGAGCTCCTATTGTCTTGAACTTTATTTGTGGGAATCCCTGGGGTCTGAATTCAGATTCACTTGTCAGATACTTCGAAACCCTATCATCTGGGGTTAGTTTAAAGTTTGATTTAGGACTTGTCTGGCTTCACAGATAGCATGAATTTTGATCCCAAATTGAATATGGTGGGCTTGTGGTTAGGAATTGTCAGGAACAGTGTTTTCTTCTTTTCCTCCTCCCTCTGAGCCAAGGTTAAAACAGGCTTGTATCCCCATCATTGCCCTTTGCAAGATGGGGCTTTTCTAGTTTATCATTGAGGGTGCAGCCCTTCAAGGAATCCACCGTGATGTGACCATCCCACTTTTAATATCTGAAGTTGGACTCCTGGTTTTGCCTTACTAACACCAACTTTGAGTCCAGGGCAAACGCAGCCTGTGCTTGCTAACCCTACAGAATTTTCAAGTCTTTTCGTTTTTGTTCTTTGAGATATTCCTTACTTTCCTGCCATCCCCACCAGGCATTAAAAGATATTTCATTTTTGTATAATATTTTTCATATGTTGTACCAACAAAGGTTTCTCTGAACATCTGATTCACAGTAGTTCTTGCCGACATGCAATGTTGTAAACATAGGAAAGTTTGAAGCCAAACCTAGCACTGTGGTATCTGTTCACCAGCTTCGTGGGGTGGATATTTTCAGGTTGCATGAAGATCCTGTTCTTCACAACCATTCACTCAGTGATTTTAGCCTCCACTAATGATTGTTGCCGAATTAATTATTACACAGAGGCTACAATATGGTGATTTTCAAATTCTGTTACTTCTTTTACATTTGTTAGTTGCCATTTTTTTCTGTAAAGAAAAGAGTTTTTCCCCAACATCTCTTTACTTTTTTCTTGTCTTGTGGTCTCATGGATCATTTTTTAATTTGATGTGTTATACTTCTTTACTATGATAATTATTTTGATACTCAAATTGTCTTGAATTTTAGGGTGGAATCCCCTGAAGCCAACTCTTGTGCCATTTTGCTGTGCTTCACTAATGTCTTTGAGTCTATCTTTGCTTTTTGGCAGAATAAGATGTCCCAGACTGGCTTTATACTTTCTCTGCTCCAGATCTGGAAGCAGCCAATTTTTCTGACGAATCCTGCTTTTTTTGATGGGAAGCGACATTTAGAAATCAAAATCGGAGTTCTGGATGTACCCATTCCTACAAGTGTCATTGTATTTGGGCCCTTTTAGTGGAAAGAACAAGAAAATCTGTGTGTGTGTATGTATATGTGTGTGTGTGTGTGTGTGTTTAAATAATAAGTCTGTATTGATATTCTCAACTGAGAGTTTATTTTCTCTAAAAAAGTCGTGTCAGAAATTATAGCATAGAGGTAAACAATCCCAGTTTTTTTATGTGCTTTTGGCTGTTTGACCTTGGACAATTTACTTAATTTCACTGTCTTTCTTAGTTTCCACACCTCCAAAATCAGAATAATAAAAGTACCTCAAGGATAGTTGTGAGAAGTAAGTGTGTGGATTTATATAAAGTGCTCACAGCAGTTCCTGGCTCAGAGGATATACTTTTAAAGTATTTGCTGAAAATATGAGGTCGGACTATGTGAAACTGCCACTATTTGACCATCTTTAACCTACAGAAATAATTTAATGTGGTTCATCCTGATAAATGTGAACACCTTGATTGACCGAATGCCTTTTAGGGGCAGCACCCTTTGCTTTAAGGTCCATTTTGTTTGTATCCACAGCTCTGCTGTGGATAAAGATAAGTAAAAGAGTCTCTGCCTTGAAGAAGCTGAGAGATTAATAATAGAGCTATAAATAAAGTTTCCTAGCACTGTAGTGCTTTCTGCCTGTGGTGGGGGAATGAAGCAGGACTCTTCTTAGGTTACCACAAGCAACTTGGGGGAAGGAGACAAAATCTGGCAGTCTGCTGAACAGGGCAGAATTTTAGATTGAAGACCCTAGAATTAAGGTGGGAACTCCAATGGGATGTCCTCAGGGAGTCACTTAGGAAAATGATGAACCACATGTGTGCAATAATGTGTGGAATTTGACACACAGTTTTAATGCAGACAAGAATCTTTAATAATCATGAAGCTATTTCCATAATATGAAGAAATTTAATGTTTCTTAAAATTCTATGTATTTCTTTGTTTTTCTTTTTTAGAATTTTCTCTGTGTCTTTCTCATGTGCCAGAAACCCAACCTCAGAGCAGTATTTTCACCATTGAGATGGTGCCATTAAACACTTAAAATCGGCTGGGCGTGGTGGCTCACGCCTGTGATCCCAGGACTTTGGGAGGCCGAGGCGGGTGGATCACGAGGTCAGGAGATCAAGACCATCCTAGCTAACACAGTGAAACCCCGTCTCTACTAAAAATACGAAAAAATTAGCCAGGCGCGGTGGCGGGTGCCTGTGGTCCCAGCTACTTAGGAGGCTGAGGCAGGAGAACGGCGTGAACCCGGGAGGCGGAGCTTGCAGTGAGCCGAGATCGCGCCACTGCACTGCAGCCTGGGCAACAGAGTGAGATTCTGTCTCAAAAAAAATAAATAAATAAAATAAAATAAAATAAAAACACTTAAAATCAAGCTAATGTGATTATCCTTCACAACAACACCGCAATTAGAAGTTTATATGATGATCATGTTAAGATGAACATGGGGATTGGGGTGCTAACTTCATACATATATACACACACACATATACACATATACATGTGTATATATAAAGAGCACTATATATATATATATATATATATATATATCTTTTGACTACCCCACAACCCAACTACTAATAGCCTTCTGTTGACCAGAAATCTTACTGATAACAGAAACTGTTCATTAACACATTTTTTGGTGTTACGTATATTATGTACTGTATGTAAGCTAAAGAAAAGAAAATATTAAGAAAATCGTAAGGAAGAGCAAGTAGATTTACTGTTCATTAAGTGAAAATGTGTTATTGTAAAGGTCTTCATCTTCATAATCTTCACGTTGAATAGGTTGGGGAGGAGGAGAAAGAGGAGGGGTTGGTCTTGCTGTCTCAGGGATGGCAGAGATGAAAGAAAATCCACAAGTGAGTGGACCCACACAGTTTAAACTCATGTTGTTCAAGGGTCCACTGTAGTTTATTCCATGATTCTGTTATCATCTACTGTTAAATATTAATGTAATGAGAGTAACACAGAATTAACACAAATATGTGGCTGAAGATACCTGATCTTCCTTCAGAAGTTAGTTTCGTTTACTGACCAGTATTTAATCTCTGTATTAATCACAAATATTTGTACAAAATATATTGTTGTTGTTGTTGTTGTTGTTGTTATTATTATTATTATTAGAGATGGAGTCTTGCCTTGTCACCAGGCTGGAGTGCAGTGGTACAATCTCAGCTCACTGCAACCTCTGCCTCCTGGGTTCAAGCAATTCCCCTGCCTCAGCCTCCCGAGTTGGTGGGACTACAGGCGTGTGCCACCACACCTGGCTAATTTTTCATATTTTAGTAGAGACAGGGTTTCACCATTTGGGGCAGGCAAAATGTATTATAACTTTGTTTCTTGTAGGCATGTTGCATTCTTATACTGGCTGTAATTATTTTCAGAAGTGCTTTAGTTGACGAAAGTGTCAGAATGGAGAAATATTATGAGACTCTTCTCATGAAGTGCCTTTTATAACTTTTAATGAACACAATAGTTAGATGGTTACCACAGCTGGTCTGCTTCCCTACTGTATTCTATGTGTCCAGTTATTTTCCCAGTCCTTATGAAATTAAAAGCAAAGTTTTTGCAAAGTACTAAGAAACATCTTGCTAAAGGCCAACTCTAGCCAGGCCTTGACTTTTCGTATCATGTGTTTCATATTTTACACACTTTGACTGTAATGAGACTGGCATATCCATGTGAGTCACGCTGATGAATAGGATGTGTGTTTGTGTTTATGCTCTGTATGAGGGTTTTTTGGAATATGTGAATTATTATAATCATAAGAGTATATTAAACCATCTTGATAAGAAATTTTAAACATGTAAACTATTCATTCGAAAAAACCATTTACAGAGAATTTCCTTAAGGAAAACATGATGAATGGATGTTTATCTTTTAAACATTATATGATTGTATTAATAACACATGATGAAAATTCTATCCACTGTTATCTTTGGCTGGTGAGTTTTTCCTTTGTGTACATTCTGAATTTCCAGGTTTTTCTCTTGATGCACCAGTATGACTTTTATGATTATCAAGATTTTAGTAGATTCCCACATGCCTTTTATTTGGTGAAGAAAACAATGTTCTAATACAAAGTGAATGAAAATAGCTGCACATATATTAATAGCCAGCATTTATCAAGGAATTACTGCACATTAAGCACGTGTTAAGTATTCTACATGCATTATTTAATTTAATCTTCACACAATTGTATAAAGAAGATACTATTTTTATTTCTATTTTATAGGGAAATTGGAACTTGGTGATGTTTAATAACTTGTACAATATGAGAGCTAGTAAGTATCAGAACTGGGATTTGGACCTACCTTCAGAACTCAAGCTCTTATCTACTATGTTACACTTGATTTATTCTGATGGTTTTCATTGATGCTTTCCTTTATGTGACATATTTTTGCCAGTTTGCATTTTGAAGGAGGAAGCGCTGGGCTTCAGGAGCAGGAAGATGAATGTGACATATCCCATGCTCTGAAGGAGCTTGCAGTCTACTTGATTAGACAGACATGGAGCTGTGGGCACATCTGCCTGGGACGAAGAGAGAGGAAGCATCAGGTTGACTTCTTGGAGAGTGATATTTAGGCTTAGCTGGTATAGAAAGGGAGAAGGGTATTCCAGATATTCGGGGAAGTTAGGACAGAATTTGCAAAGCAGCAGTTTTTGCAAATGACTCAGAAACCAGATTTTGAAAAGCCTTGGATGCAGAGTGAAGGAGTTCTGGGTTTTGCAGTGTGAACACTGGGGAACCATTAAAAGAGTGTAAGCAATAATAGAGTGAGATTTCCTTTTCTGTTTTTTTTTTGTTTGTTTTTTGTTTGTTTGTTTGTTTGTTTTTGCTGTTTTCTTTTTTAATAAATAAATAAATAAACCAAAGATTTCTCTAGCAATGGCATAGAAGTTCTGTTTCGGAGTGTAGAGTTTCCAGTTAGGAGGATCATATTGAAGGCTGTCTGTCAGGAGTCCAAGATCAAAGTCCTTATGGGAATAGGAAGAGATAAAAAGGTTTGAGTGCCTGGGATTTCAATCTAATACTAAAGTTGTACAAAAATTCGTAACACTTTTAGCAGTGTATTCATTAATAATCGTTTCTCAATTGAATGTGTTTGGAACTTATTCAGCCAGAAACTTTGATGTTCTAGAAACAAAATTGTTTATAGCAAACAGTCAGTTATGCTTGTTTTTTTAGCCTAGCTCTTAGCTTCTGCAATGAAGTTGAGACTTTTAAGAAAATATATACACAGTACACACAAACACACACATGCTTACACAGCAACTTACTATTTATCAGCTTACACTAAGTCTCAAATTGGTATAAGTTTTAAAAGTTAAGATCTTAAATCTTCATGAACAGATGATAGTATTATTATAATGTGACAATAATAAATTTATTTTTATTAAATGAAAACCTTTTTGAAAAGTTCGTAGAATTTTAAATGTTTGCTATAGTCAACAAATATTACATTAGCAACATCAACCACAGATAAAAGTTTTATATTATTTGCCTAATCCAGGGGTTTGCAGATTTTTTTCTTTAACAAGACAGAAAGTAAATATTTCAGGCTTCACGGGCCATGCAGTCTCAGTTGCAGCTGCTTAACTCTGCTATTGCAGGATGAAAACATCCACAGCCAATATGTTAATGAATGAATGTTACTGTGTTCTAATAAAACTTTATTTCCAAACACAAATGGCAGGATGGATTTGGTATATGGGCAGTTATTTGCTCTATAGTTTTGTTTGTTTACTTGTTCTTGATTCTTAATTTTATAATGATGCAGGCTTACACTGAGCAATACTGTGTTTTGTTCTAGTAGATGCTTATTTTAACCATATTGGTATTCAGTGTATTCTCCGTGATGCTTTTCCCCTTAGTGACATACATTAATTTTATATTTGGTAGAACTAGATACATTAATTTATTTGTTTTGGCCTTTATGTCTTCTTGTCATTTGGATTTCATGGTTACTTGACTGTTCTTTGTAATTATTTCAGATATTCACTTAACTAGAGAGGTTGTTCTGTCTATCAGAAGGCCGATTGGAGGCATGTGCTGAAGCTAGACCAGTGTTTTGCAGCCAGTGGTGTGAACCTGGAGAGACCAAAGATAGTGACTGTGACTGGACTCCTTTCTTTCCTTCTTTTCTGCCTTTCTCTATTTCTGGGGTTAGTTGTGGATATTTTGAATACTGATACACAGTAAAATTTTAGTTTAGAAACACAAAATTTTGGGGGTTCATTTAATTGATGGAAAAGAGAATATTTCACTTTATCCTTTAATACTTGGTTTAGGTTCTCTGTAATAAAAATCACAAATGTTACAGTGTAACAGTTTCTCCTACTTTAAATTCACTAGATTCATGCCATCTTTCCTTATTGCCTCAGCCTGAAGTCGTATCTCATGTGCCATGGTTCCATTAGTACTTTGTTCGTATCACTCATATGAAATTTCTATGGCACTAAATTTAATATGAGATTATTAGCTCCTGGCTGGAGGTGAAGGTGGAGGTGGAGTGGTGGGTGCAGGGATCAGACAGGGATAAATATTTTGTGACCTAACAAAAAGCAGAAAAATATGACTCCTAGTGGACAGAAAACACAGTAAATAAAAGCAGACCTGTTTATGACCCAAGTGTTGAAACTAGCAGATAAGGATTTTAAAACTAATGTGAATATATTAAGTAACTTATAGGAACTTGCCTCCCTTATCTTCAGCCATTCCTGGAGTCTGATGCAGTGCTTCACATGCAGAAGGTTCAGATCAGTATGTGATGATGGAATGAATGGATAGATATTCCACTTGAAAGAACAAGGGTGATGATTGTGATATTGTTGCTAGCAGTAATTTCCCTCATATACCTTAAACACAAAACTTCCTAGTGGGTTTTTGTGGCCATCATTTAGCTCACCCTTAACTAAGCATCAATCCTGTCCTAAGTATTATTTTAGATTCTGGGGATACATACTCAATTACTTAATTATCTAGTGGGGAAGACAAACATTAACATATTATTTTAATAAAATGTGGCAGGTGCAACTCTGGGAGCTGTGCAGGATTCTCTGGAGTCTAGAGGAGGGTACCCCACTCTGTTTCAGGAAGATGGACAGTCTTTTCTGTCTCCTACATTCCCAGCCAAATCCTGAAATATGCATATAGGCAAGCTAGGGAAATAACAGGAAGAAGAGCAGAAGAAAATTTAGGCTGAAGGGCTGGCTTTAACAGAGGTGGGTGAGACAATGAGGTACAGACAAGGGATCTCAAGCTGTGTTGTTGGAGGATAAGTCTGGAGAAATACACTGGGGTCAGCTTCTGGAGGGTTATGTGTATCACGGTAAGGAGACTTGAACTTTATCTTGAGAGGAAGTAGAGCATACAGTGGTCAAGTGGCCATTGTAGAGTTTTACCCTTGCCTCTACATTTTCTGAATGTCAGACACCTTCTCTGTTTTTCTCACATAAAATGGGGATACAAATGATCTATCTTCCAGGGTTTGTGTATTCATTCAACAGTGAATTTATGAATGCATGCCATGTTCCAGGACTCTCTAGGCCTTGGGAATACAGCACTAAACATGAGATAAATCCTTATTCCAAAGAGCTTATATTTCTGAGTGTAATGGGGAGATAGATAGGAAACAATATCAGTGAAATATATAGTCTGTTAAATGGTGGGTGGAGGATAAAGAATCCTGGGACTAGGTTAGGAGCGAGGAAGAGGGAAGGCTGCAATTTTAAATAACATTGTCTGGAAAGAATTATTTGAGATGACAATTGAACGAAGACCTGAGGACATAGAGGCCCAATTAATTGAGGGTATTTGAGGGAAGAGCATTTTGGAGGGAAGAGCAAATGCAGAGACCCCAAATTTAATGCCTGACGTGTTTGAGAAATGCAAAGAGTCACTAAAGTTGGGGCAGTGGGAATTATAGTAAGAGATGGGGTCGGGCTAGTATTGGGTCCAGAGTTTGTAGGTCTTTATTGGTCATTGTTAGGATTTGGAGTGAGATAAAGCCACTGGAGAGTTTTGGGCAAGTAATAACATAATATGTTTCATAAGGACACCTTGGCTGCTGTTTTGAGAATAGCCTAGCTAGGGCGAGGGCACGAGGAAGACGGGTTACAAGGCCAGTTTTTAGGAATGGAGTGGTGAGAAGTGGTGCTTGTAAGGAATTAAATAACTTGTAAATCACTTCATATTTACTATGTGCCTGGCAAATGGTAAGGAAGTAATACATGTTAGCTAGCATTTGACTGTTAAAGCTTCTATCTATGCTCAGCAAACAGGGTTTAATTCTTTTTTAGCCTTTGAGTTTCATTTGTAAGAATAGGAACTTTGCTGGCTAAGATAATAATTGCTATCATTTAGCAAGAGCATTCATGGTGAGTTAAGCCTCTTTAACATGTTTTCTCCTAATCTTCTCACTAACCCAAGGTGGTAGCTCTCCTTATACCAAGATCTATGCTACATGTGCTACCACTGGGGAAGTTGAAGGTATTCAGGACCACAGAATTGGTAACTGGAAACCGGGTCTTCTTTTTCGACTATGTCCATTAGATTGCATCTGATATTCAAAATTTCAGGTAGATTCTATCAAAGAATAAAATATGTAAGGAAAGAAACATATGAAGGACATGTCTGTTATATTTCTGCCATTATTGGTAACTCTTAACTAATAGTGATTATATATGTGCTTAATAGATGTTAGTGTGTGTGTGTGTGTGTGTGTGTGTGTGTGTGTGTGTATTTGTTCTTCTAAATGGTATGTTTGATATGATCACAGATGACATTGGGCCAAATGTAACCACTTTTCCTGGTGGTTTTAATGGTGTTGCAAGAGTCTGTGATGCCTCTGGGTCCTTTTCTGTCTGATGTAGACAATGCATTCATATTGCATGATGATTAGTACAAAGTACAAACAAGGAGACTAGAGAAAAGAGAGGCTAAATGACCAAAGATACTTACCGAGGTAAGTGGCAGAGTTCATTTGAGAATTCAACAGATTGGCTCCAGAGCCAGTGTTCTTGCTGAGTAGATCACCCCAAGGGAAAACTATAGGCATGTGGTATTAGAAGGGACCTTATAGACAGAGCTCTTCATTTTGCTTGTGAAAAACTGGGGTTCTGATAGGTAGAATCTGTAGCCAGTAACTGGTAGAGCCAGTATTGTAATCTGTGCCTCTCACTTCCATTACCCGGCACAGCCTTAATTTGATCAGCTGTTTTTCCAGATGAAAAGTATATTCTCCAAGGGAAGAAACAAATACTTTCTTTATTCTCTTAAAGTTTGTGAGTGGCTGAATGTTTTAATGTGAAGATTTATTAAAAACTGAAACTTTAATTTGAAAATCAGATTTGTATCTTTCAGTTGTTTTATATTTAATTGTATTGAAAAATCAGCAAATTTAGATTCTCTCATTTGTTTCATGTTCATTTATGATAGCTAACTTTTTAAAAACCTGATATTGTAGCCATATTTAAATAGTTATTTCTACAAATCGAATATAAGGAATAAAATATGTCTTATTTATAACTCACATAAATTTAAATCATAGAAGAATTGAACTTGACAGAGATCCTCAGTAAGAACTTTAAAAAAAATAAGTATCACATGTATTTAATCCATACTTTCCACTCATTGCAACAAAGCAGGGAATGATTTATGTAGAAGGAAAACATTTTTTTGTTATTTTTGTAGTGGGGCATTTATTGCACACACAGTAAGTGTTATAACCAAAACAAATATACAATTGGGACACTGTGTTTAAATTATCTTCTGTCATGTACTATATAAACCAACAATAGTTTGAAATGTATTTAAGCCACCATCTGGGACAAAGCAAAAGCTGTTCCAGGATCCAGCACATGATGAATGTGAGGTGAGTTTCATTAGGAGCCTCCTAGCACGTTTCTGCATCCTGAATCATTTCTTCCACGGTTTGAAAGAATTCCAACATCCGTCCTAGCTCCCTGAGGTTTTGAGTGCTTTTAATAGATCATGACATTTTTTGTGGCCTCCTAAAGAACTAAATCAGTGAAGTTAAACGTTATTGCATTTAGATTTCCTTTTAGTCTGGAGAGATAAAATTCAAGTTTTTATCTTTTAAAAGCTTCAGCAGAAATGCCCCATCTGTTGGGAAAAATTCTTACTGGGATTTGACAGTTTGAAAGGAACAATTTGTCTTTTAAAGATGACTCGCCTTAATTGAGAACCTATTGCCATGATAACAGGTAGCTATTTAATCAAGTACCCATTAAGTGCTATGGGCTGGAGGCAGTTCAAGCCTTAATTCTAATCTGGCAGTCTAATCCAGATTTGACTGGCTGTAAAGTTTATGTGAGTGTTTTTCTTTCAGGAAACTGTTGCCTTATCCCTGCATAATGACAATAGTACAAGTAGTGATAGTTACTGAGGCCTTACCATGTACAGGCATGGTTCTAAGCACTTTCTAAAAATTATCTCACTTATTCATAACAACAGTCTTAAGAAGTAGATACATTTATAATTCCCATTTTACCCATGAGGAAATTGAAGATTTGAAAGGCTGTAGAACCTGCTGGAGGTTACATGGCTAGTGATATGGTTTGGCTGTGTCATGACCCAAATCTTATCTTGAATTGCAGCTCCCTCCCATAATCCCCATGTGTTGTGGGAGGGACCTGATAGGAGGTGATTGAATCATGGGGTGGGTTTTTCCTGTGCTGTTCTCATGATAGAGAATAAGTCTCATGAGATCTGATGGTTTTTATAAAGGGCAGTTCCCCTGCACACCGTCTCTTGCCTACCGCCATGTGAGATGTGCCTTTGATCCTCCTTCGCCTCCCACCATGATTGTGAGGCCTCCCCAGCCATGTGGAACTGTGAGTCAGTTAAACTTCTTTTTCTTCATAGATTTCCCAGTCTCAGGTATTTCTTCGTATTTCTTCATTAGTCCATGAAAATGGACTAATACAGCTAGTGAGTTCTAGCCTTCTAATTTAATTTCCATGGCAATGCAGGCATTATTCCTGTTTTTACAGATGATATATCTAGGATCAGAGAGGTTAAATAACTCACCCAAATCACATATGTAATAAATAGAAAAAGGAGCTGAATCCATGACTTCTAATTCCAAATTCAGTAATTAAAAAAAACTTCAACTTTTATTTTAGATTTGGGGTACATGTGTAAGTTTGTGACATGGGTATATTGTTTGATGCTGAGGTTTGGGGTTTGATTGATCTACTTACTCAGGTAGTAAGCATAGTACTGTATAATTACTTTTTCCATCATTCTCTCTCCCTCCTTCCCCTTTCTAATGGCTTCCAGTGTCTGTTGTTACCATCTTTGTGTCCATGAGTACCCAGTGTTTAGCTCCCACTTATAAGTGATGGTATTTGGTTTTACCACTTATAAGATGTGGTATTTGGTTTTCTGTTACTGCGTTAATTTGCTTAGGATTATGGCCTCCAGCCGCGTCCATGTTGCTGCAAAGGACATGATTTTGTCTTTTATATATCTACGTTGTATCTCATGTTATATGTGTACCACATTTTTTTATCCAAATTCAATAATTTTTAAAACTAAACCATGTTCCTTCATTTTCAAAATTATATGTATTTTTATGCATAGAAACTTAAATACAACTATGTAAAATATTTTAAATATGTTTAATATATAACTTAAACATTTTTCAGAGAGGCATTTTTTTGAATTTTTTTGTCTAAATTGAATCAGAGAGGATGCAAGGTTGTGACTGTAGATATGACTTTTCATAACTACCAAACTTTCTGTAGGTGGACTAGAATATTATGTTCACTTTTTAAAACAAAATATAGCAAAAAATGTAACAAACACAGAAAAGCACTTGAAATATTGTGTTTGAAGAGATTTATGTATAATTTTGCTATGCTATTGTCCAATATGATACAGTTCCCTTTAGTAGTTACTTTAAATATATTTTTTATTATTAAAACAATATAATATTCTTTTATAGGTTATGAAAAAAACCCTAAATGGCGAAATTAAAGATATTGAAGTTGAGGTTTAATGCAGAACTGCACTTGTTTTCAGGGAACAAATGTCAATATATTAAAGACTTTAAGTAAAGTCTGATAATGGTTATATGGTGATCCAGAAGTACAGTAATGATTCTCTTAAAATATTCAATTTTAACTTATTAGGCAGTTATGGCTTCTTATATATACTATAAGCGAATGTGGTGGAAACATTTTGTTTTCATAAAAAATTTCTGTTTTAAAGCCTTCTAGACGTTTTCAAACAAATCCTTGTTCCCTATTCTGATTAAGGCAGTACTACTCCAAAATATTTAGGAGTGGTTTTCATTAATTTGCTATTAATCTTACCATTCTGGCTTTCTTTCCTCAATACAAGACTAACAAAACCATGTGCCGCAGTAAGGTAATGTACTAACATGCCAACATGCCTCCTTATTTGAAACCAGATCTCTTTTTCTGGTTTGAAAGTTGTGGATCTTAAAGTTCTCTGGCACAAGGAAGGCAAGTGAGGTTAGCTATGGAGAGAAGATTGTACAATTAAACCCCATTGTAATGTACAGTCTGTCTGGCCTAGAGCTTCATCTTATTCTTGTGATTATGAAACAGTATTCTGTCCTGACGAAGAAGGTAGTGGGGAGAAGTTTCTGGGATTTGTAGGAGAGTAGAAAAGAAAGATATTTGGGAAGGATATTTTTAAAAAAGAAGGGTATCTCTATGATTTGCTGACAATTAACAAGTCTTAAACAGACACTCTTCCCTTAATATGAGGTTTTATGTGATGTTGTGAGGGAGCCTGGTATTCACACCAGTGGCCTCAGTTATCACACAACAGCGAAAGTGAGGAGGTCAATTTTACTTATTTGGCAATTTAATGTGAAAGCACTGGGTTGTGTTTTGATAATTCCTGCCTTATAGGATCATCAATAATTTCTACTTGCAAAAGGAAAGGAAGCCTTTTTCTTAGCAAAATATTGATTGGTGTACAGGAAGAGATCTTAGTGCCTTGTTATTTCTCATCTGTGTATTTGTCATCTTATTCTGACTTGAAAACTACTTCACTATCTATATGATCATTTTGGATTCTGAGTAGTTACTCATTTATCTCCCACCAATATGTTATTGCAACATGTATCTTCTGTTATGCTCCCCACATCAGCTAATCATTTGACATATAATTTTAATATAATATGCTAAGATACAGACTTAGTCTGAAGTTTAATATTTTTCTTCTAGCTTTAGTGAGTGAATTATTAATTGCCATTGTAAAGAAAAATGTATCATATAACCGATGTGAGAAATGATCATCAAATATTTGGTGATAGCTTTTTGAGGACTTACGAACTTGAATATGGCACTAAGATTTGGTTAACAGTATTTCCACTAATTTCAAGACTTCAGTGACTAAAAGGTATTTGGAGGAGTCCTGGGGAAAACTAAATTGTGAAAAACGCTGCAAAGAAATTTGAAGCATTGCAGACTGTAGCAGAGTTCTATGATTTAGATGTCTTGTGTTTAGCCAAATCAAAAATCTAAAAATGGATTTCTGAATATTAAAGTATTAGGATAATTTAACAACATGCCTACCATTAATTTTCTAGGAAACAACTGCATGTGTTATGTTTTGAACTTTCCTTTGTATTAGATTTCTAGAAGGACTTATATTATTCTTGTTTAGTTTCCATTTTTTAGAATGTTTCTTTTGATGATCTTGTAACTCTCATAAGAGCTCAGACTTTTTCCCTATACCTATATTTGAAGTTGTCTTGTCTTTCTAGTATTTCAAGCCTAAAGCTAGGTTTTACTGTTTTCTTCTTGCTTATTCCCCACATACAGTCTCTTAGTGTTACCATTACCCAGGCTTGTCCATTTTATCCCTCAGTCTGTTCCAAGCCTGTTCACACCTTTCCAGTTCTACTGCCTTCACATCTGCTACTGCCGGCTTGTGATAATCCCTCTCTGGACCATTGTAGTTGCTTCTGGCAGTGTCCCTTCCTTCTCCTCTTTCCTGTGGCATCTCTTCTTTATACAATGGAAGTAGTAATTTTTAAAATTTAATTTAATTTTTATTTATTTTTAGACAGGGTCTCATGCTGTTGCCCAGGCTGGATTGCAGTGATGTGATCACGGCTCACTGCAGCCTCTACCTCCCAGGCCCAAGCAATCCTCCCACCTCAGCCGCCCAAGTAGCTGTGACTACGGGTATATGCCAGCACGCCTGGCTAATTTTTGGTAGAGACGGGAGTCTCCCAGTGTTGCCCAGGCTGGTCTCAAACACCTGGGCTCAAGCAGTCCTCTTGCCTCAGCCTCCCAAAATGCTGAGATTACAGGTCTGAGCCACCGCACCCGGCTTAAATTTTAGATTAGATAACATCCACCTCACCTCCAAAGCCCTTCAGTAGCTAGCTCCCTACTGGACTCTAAAAATCCCAACTCCTTACTGTGGCCTGCAAACCCTGCATGGTCTGCTTCTCCTGGATTGTAAGCTCCATGAAGACATTCATTATCATTCAGGAATGTTCATTAAAACTCTTGTGTCCAACACTGGCACTGTGCTGAGTACTGGGACATAGTAATAAATTAATAAATAAGAATGAGAGAAGAAAAAGAAATGGAAAACAGGAACACCTGCGGACTCTAATCATGGAACTTCATCTACTGGTAGAATAGATATTATCCACATAATTACAGAAAGATCTGTTAAAAGTACAACACTGATAAATGCTATGAAGAATAGGTTCATGATTTTATGAAAGCAGGTAACAGTGAAGTCTTACTGAGATAGTCATGACTGAGGTGATGAGTGGGAGTGCAGGAGGATGGGGTGTTTGTGTGAGTGGGGAGAGGAGAGGATATGCAGGGAGGGGGTTTTCTAGAGGAAGAATCTGCATGTTCAAAGCCTATTGGGGCAGGAGCAGATCATGGCTAGAAGACAGGAGCAGTGGTGGTTACCTGCTGTTAAGGATTTCTAATAAGTTGAATGTGGGGAGGGGTGAGGAAAAGGGAGGAATTAGTAGGCTTTCGGTTAAGCACTTGGGTGGATCTTGGCAAACATTAACATTTGGAGAAGTTCAAGTCTTAGTAGTACTTATGTGTGTGTGAGAGAGAGATGCCCACACACGCGTGCGCGCGCGCACACACACACACACACACACAGAGAGAGAGATAAAGCAAGAGAATATGAGATCTACCTTAAGTAAATCACTTAACCTTTTGAATTGCAGATTCCTATCTCATTTGAAAAACACACCTAAAAATGCCTAACTCATTATGGTGAAAGTCAAATGGAATTGTAAAAATACATTATAAACTGTGAGTTGGTATTGGTATACAAGTAGATGATTGTAGTTACTATTTCTCAGATATTTCCTTGTATTCCTCAATATTGGTTTGCAGCCATTCAAGCTGGACTATCATTTTGGTATTCTTCCTCACCATACAGCTTTGCTCAAGACTCCACCTTCAACAACAAAGTAAATGTTTTAACTGGAGCTCTAACTCTTTAATAGCTTCTTTGCTTCCATCCTCTTTTTCTGCTTCTAAGAAATTTATCTTCTCTTCTTAGTTTTTTTCTTACCACCCTTCTCATTTTTTTTTCCATTCCTTCCATCTTGGGCTGTATTTCACTTCCAGAATAGGACTTTCTTCCATTCCCCTATAGCACTGAGCCTAAGACTACGCCCTCTTGTGTTTACTTTGCCTTTCCTTGTTGGGAAGAGGGGTTTAGGATTAAGCATAGGTGTATCCACATCTCCTAAGATCTTTTAAGATTATATTTTATTTTCATTTTCTTTTTAGTAAGAAGGTTCTCTTATTTAAAACCTCTCCCCAAACTCATGTCGATAACATTTTATTACTTTTTTAAAGATAGAAGTTACATATTGGACTTATAAGGGATGGGAGTGCGAGGGTGTGGGAGAGCTTGCTTTGTTAACTTTTTGGTTTACAGTGAAGGAGATGCTTCCTTTTTTATGGATAGAAGGACATTGTTCCTCCTCCTGCGGAGTAGGGAAATTTGCTTCAAGCCAAGCATGCCTCCTTCCTGAGGACTGAGGAATAGCTATTTGCCTGTGTCTATTCTACACATTGCCTGGAGAAAGTTATAATAGAGGTGGAGATTAAGTATCTAGCCACATGAAGTGATTCTTACTGTCATTCATATTTAACATTTATTGCCTTTATTTTGGGGAAAAATCATTTAGATGGAAGACTCCTTTCTTTTTTAATTTTATCTCCCATTCCAGCTGATCTACAGTATATTTTCTAGGAGAAAATAGATTTAGATACTGATTAGGATAATTTAATGAAATATAAAATCTGTGTGAGGTTAATTGTTGCTATTCCAATAGGAAAATCAAACTGGATTCAGTTATCTTATTGCTAAAGTATGCTAACCAAGATTCAGCTATTCAGATAACTTTAGAGCTGTAAAATGTGTTTTATAACTCCGTTTTTCATTCTTTGATTAATAAATACCTGCAGTAATTCCCTGGCTTCTTTTCCTTACACAGTTGTTCGAGTAGGACTTTGTCTTCCGTCAGTTTCATTCATTTCATTATTGTATTTAAGCTGACTATAAAGGAATCATGTTAGCAAATGTATATGAATTATTTCTCCCTTTCCATGAGGATCCTTCTGATGTCTAATTTTTTTTCTGAGAGAGGCTGTGCATTGACTTTGGTTAGTATGCTAACTTTCTGTCTTTTCAAAATAACTTTTATGTAATTAAAAATGGCTAAACCCTAATATGAAGCTGTTATCTTGAAAGCTATTTCCATATTTAAAAAATCTTATTTTAAGTTGTAGAAAGCTTGTATGTTTTATGTTAGTATCTGAGGAAAGCTATCAATGGAGGTACATATGTGGTTAAAGTGATGAAAATATAACTACGGTTAAATCATTCATCTGTTGCAAATTACTTATGACTTCTGATACAGATTAAATGAAATGCTAGGAGAAAAATATAGATGAGAAAAATATAAGTAGCACCGTATGTGGCAATGTGTGACTGTATGCTTGTATATGTTATACACAAATGTTGTTAACTTCTGCAAAACTTTGACCATTTTCAGTTTACATTGTTAATTTTCATTTATTTGATTTAGAAAGACCATTTAAATATGTTCTTAAATGAAACCTAGTGACAAAATATGTGGAAAAATAATGAGAAACATCTCACAGTTAAATATTTTTGTTTTTAGATTAGTCATGCATGTCTTCTTTCCTGTAGTTTGAATGGCAGAAAGTTAACTATTCATGGTGTAATTTGTGTGAGAACATCTATACTTGCATGTTTATTTTTATTATTCTATTTTATAGATAGCATTAATTCTCCAACATGGTAATAAAACATGTTTTTCTTTCAGGTACACTGGTATAACTTGCCTTCTGCATGAAAATATTTCAGTTTATCAAATCATACTTTTCAACCAAAATTTGGTTAACATAGAAATGTTACAACCATAAAAATCAAGCGCTAGTATTTAAAAAGGTTAATTTTGATTTTGATTTTTACTGTCTTTATTATCTTTAACTGTTAAAATATGTTTAGCTCATAAAATATTTAATAGGATAATTTAAAGTAACTGTACAGCACCCTCCTTTTAGTAGCTGGTGATAGGAACTACAAACCAATGGAAATTTCTAGCTGAAATTGGAATCCATGAAGAACCAAACTCAGGAGCCACCTTGTTTTCCTTCCTCATCTAATATGGATGTGTAATTTGGGGTGGTGACTGACTTTTTAATACAACTTTAAGAGAACATTCTATATAAACTGTTGCGTCTCCCCAGCTACCCTCAGTGAAAACCACATGTCTAAGCTGAGGGGAAATTCACCCGCATGGAACAGAGCCAGTCTCTTGGAGAACATGGTTGATGGAACCCCTGAACAATAAAGATCTGTGATTACTGAAGCGGCTCAGAATTTCATTTTTGAGGCCACTAAATCACACTTGGCCTGCACAGCTGTGTAGTCAGGGGAGGCTGCAGATATTATTCAGGGCAGCAACCACAGAGTCTGTTTTTTATAGAATATTTTCCCAGTGCTTTTGGAAACTCATCAAGTGTTAAAACTCAGTATTTTCTGGGAAAGTTGAAGATTTTTCTCTCCTTTTATGGCAATTTCAACCTCAAGGTGAAATATTTCTTTAATTATGTGTAAACTTTATTTTTTAAATGAGAAAATTACATTAAAATTACAATTTTGTGGGACATTATTAAGCAAGAGGGGAAAAATCTACCTTTATGTGAGGTTGGGTTGTCAGATATTTTTAAATTCAGAAAATTTGCTGAGAATTCTCCTTCCATAATGGTAAAAGAAAATTAGTGCAAGAAAAGCACCACTGATAGAAAAGTGGGAAGATACTGAAGCAACATTGGGAACAGAAATGATTAGGGTGACTGAAGCAAAGTCATGGAGCCTTGAAATAGAAGTAAAAATGTAAACCACGGAGACAAACAGGAAGCTTGTGGAAGTGAATGATGGTGAGAAATGTGTTCTACATTAAGATCATGAGGTATATGGATTCTTATTTTACATTCATTTTAAAAGCATTTTTCCAACTGCTAAGATTTATATTATTGGAAAGATGTTTTGCATCTTCTAATAGAAATTCATATTGGAATAGAGTGGCAGCCACAGTGTGGTAACTTCAAAAAAGGGGGTGATGTAAAATCAACAGGAACAGAGTGTTTTTTGAAGTGTCAGCAGCAAGGTCTGGCTAATGGGAGCAGGCTGTGACACTAGGCAGCGTGTATTCCAGAAAGCACTTCTGCTTTCCCGTGGGGCATCCCGCAGACCCTGGCTGGGCTCAGCACCACCTTCTTGTTGATGTCCCTGTGTAGGTGGGTATACGATACGTATTCTGGTCAAGAGGCTGTCCCTAATTCTCACTTCAGTAAGCTGAAAACTCCCTAATTCTCTTAAAAGCCTGAAAGCTTTACGTTTTTCTCAGCAAATAGTTGATATTAGTGAAGGCCTATTTAGAGATTTCTTTGATATTATAAAGTGTGCTGATGATCATAGAAAAAAAAATAAGCTGCATTTATTTGTTCCCTAAGTTCTTAGGTACAATCCTCCCACCGTGCATAATTACAGTCCCCAAGGTAAAAATCTGACAGTTGTACTTACATAATAGTTATATAATCAGCTACTTAAATAGGTTTTAGCTATTAGCTAAAATAAATAAATGCTAGAGCCGATTTTTCTGGGCAGTGAAGTTGTCTTTTTGTAGCTGTTGAGTGCTAGAGTTCTTTGTAGATGACCTGATAGTTTAGAAAATTAATGCTGAAGCAATTAATTGAAATTGACTTCAACCTACCAATTCCATGACTGTCGTTTTCTTCTTTAGTTACTTTCCGTTAATTGACTACGCTACCCCTCTTTGGCCCTGCTGTACTTATATATGGCTGTTTATGCATACTGTGTTTTGCCTCTCATTCATGCCACGCCAACAGATGCATAAAGTGTCCATCTCTCTATTTTCCTCTGAAAACACGATTTTGATGCATCTGGCATGGCCTTCTTTTTCCTTGTGCATATTAGTTGAAGGTACCTGTCAGCTGGAGCTAGGGCTCTTACCACTTCCTAACTGCCTTGTGATGGCAGAGAGGTGCTCTGGAGACTTCCCTGGGTCCTAGTGGCTTACTAGGACCTAGTAGTTTCTTCCTTTGGCCTGCATAGAAGCCTAGCTTAGTATAGAAGCCTTCCTTCAGCCCGCATACAAGCAAAGCTTTACTCATTTTGGACCATTGAGGCCTCATGTAAATTCTTTGTCCATTGTGGATCAAAAAAGGAAATGACAAAGAGAGACAGAAATAGAGGTTAGAGAGACAAGAGTCTACATCAGATGGTGTTATCACCTTCAAACAGCTGCTCAAAACTGTACAGCTCCATATGTTCTCTTGGCTTATCAAAAAGTCAGAAGGCTCTGAGACATTAAGCAAGAGATACTTGTGGGCAGCTCATTTCAACAGCTCATAGTATAAACCTGTAATTACCAAAGGACAGGTTTGTGCAGATCTTCATGATGCTTTGAAGAATCTCAAGTTCATTCGAGAACATTGTTATAATGACCCATATAAATACACAGCCAAAGATTAATTTAGCTGCCAGGTAAGCAGTGACCAAATTGAGTTTTCAGTAACAAACCCAGTCATCATTTCTCCTGGGTAAGCACTGGAACCAACATACTTATGATTTTATTATGAATTATTTGTGTATGTAATTAATAATAATGTATTTCTGCTCTCTTTGGTTTTATATAGGAACTACTCAACTTTAACACAATTCTAAGTTAATATTTATTCTTGTTATATCATTATTTGGAAAATGTACTTAGATTAATAAATGTAAAAATAATCATAAAATAATACATCTCAATGTTCTGGAGTAAAATTGTTATTAAGTGTATGAAATAAAATCAAGTGTATGTCTTCTCTTCATCGTGTCCTTTCTATTCCCAAGGTAATAATCACCTAATAGTTGGGTATCTGAATTTCTATATGATTATTCTCAATCTCACTCTCAATCATCTCCCCTTTTGTCCATCCATCCAGCCCCCCATTCATCCGTCCATCCATAGATTCACCATTTCCCCCATCCTCCCATGCCCCCATCCAGGCATCCACAGATTCACCCATCCCTCCATCCCCCGGTGCCCCATCCACCCACCCATCCACCCATTCCCTCATCCATCCATCCATCCTCCTTCCATTGATCCATCTACCTACCCATCCATCCACCCTCTTATATAAGTGCAGCCTTTATCTCATAATGAAACTTGCTTTTTAAATGTGGTTTTGAAGATAAATAATACATATTTGTAGAAGTCACTTGTAATTATTTATTGACCTGCAATTCAGGGAAATGATGTCCTCGTGCTTTATTTCTTAGCATGTAGTTATTTAGTTGGGACTTTTTATTTTTCCTGAAGCATGGCAATTTGTGAGCAATTTAAGTCTCTGCCTTGTGGGTAGGGGTTGGACCCTTCTATGGGTATGACTGTTCTTTTTTATTGACTTCGCTGAGGATAGAACTTAGGGGAAAATTATGAGAGGAATTACCACAAGTGTAGAATCGGAATTTTAAATCTGAAAAGACTTGGAGATTGTTCAGAATTTGATGTAAACATTTTTCTGGCAGTGAATAAACTGTTAAAACTGTGGTTTGCCAGTGGAGGTAAACAAAAACCAAAGACTTTCTCTTTGCTTGTCCTAATTTCAGATCCTAATTCGCTTGGTGCCTGCGTCTTCATCTTCATATCTATTCTGTCCTTCCCATCTGATAAAACTTGAGGTTGTTTTATTCTTTTTCCAGATGCTCTTTTTATTCTGCTACCCAGAACTCTCTTGGTTGAAAAAATAATTTTAAGCCATTTTTTTTTTTAATCATCCAGAGTCTCCTGAGCTAATTTAGTTCCTTCAGCAGCTTTGACTGCCCTTTTAAACATCCAGCATACCGGAATGGGTTCTGTACCTCTATAGATGTTGCTGACACATATCACTCATATTTATTTTTGCCTGGTACTCTCATTTGTATGTACGTGTGTTCCTAATGTTGAGTTTCCTTGCAAGTCCTGAACTGCGTTTTCTACTTTCTTCCACTTTCTTTGTACTATTCATGGTTTTTACGCACGCACTATATTAATGCGATGATCTGAGCATAAAGTACTATTTTTCTAAAGCTCATATGAATCTGTGGAGTTGTGTCCAAGCAGTGAATCTGGTTATAGGAGGCCATATTTACAGCATTTCTGCTTAACAGCCTGTCCAGCAGGCAGCTCCGTGCTGTCTAGTAAGTCCTCATTCTGATTTGTATGGTGTAGATCCATCTGTGTAGAATAAAACTTCATCCCTTCTTTCCCTCTCCTACCTCTTCTATCAGATTTTAGACCTCAGAAAACCTCTCTTCACTGCTATAAGAGAAGAGGGAAGAATTCATCCCCAGGGCTTTGCTCCAAGCTTTGAGGATATTCACATGGTGGTATCTTTTAAAAGATAGAGAATTTCAGAACAAGGCATAAGCCGGAAGTTGTGACTCTGCATGCAGAATTGGCAGTCAGAATTTAGAGGTACATAAGTATCTGTAATTGCCAGGAAACTAGATGAGTAAAATTCTTCCCTATGACTGCGTCTTTTTTTCTTACTTCATAGCTCTGTCAGTTTTTACTTTGTATATTTTGAGGCCATGCCACTTATGCATACAAGTTCATAATTATCACATCTTGGTGGACTTCTCTTTGCTTATTGGATAGTGACCCTTTTTTACCAGTATTAATGATTATTTTAAATTAAACTTTATTTTTTTCATATCAACATTGCTGTATCAGCTTTCTTTTGGCTAGTATTACTTTGGTATTCTTTCTAACCCCATGTTCTCACTTAAAAAATTGTTTTGCATGGTTTTGTTTTAAGGGTGTCTCTTCTAAGCAGAATATGTTTTACTTCTAATTTTTTTCTTTTTTTTTTGTGAGATATTGCTTCACTCTGTCACTCAGGCTAGAGTACTGTGGTACGATCAGAGCTCACTGCAGCCTCAATCTCCCAGCTCAAGCAATCCTCCCATCTCAGCCCCCCAAAGTAGCTGGGACTATAGGTGTGTGCCACCATGCTTAGCTAATTTTTTTTATTTTTAGTAGAGACAGAGTTTTGTTGTCCAGCTGGTCTTGAACTCCTCGGCTCAAGCAATCCACCCACCTCAGCCTTCCAAAATGCTAGGATTACAGGTGTGAGCCACTATGCCCAGCCTACTTCATAATTTTAAAAGTAGCTCTGATAATTTCTGTATTTGAATAGGGAGTTTGTTATTTACATTTATTGTATTTGTGTGTTTGTATGCATTCATATTCTATTGAGTTTTCGATGACCATTCCTTTTTTTTTTGCTCCTTTTTTCCCCCCTTCTTGCTTTCTATTGGATTATTAGGGATTTCTGTTTTTCACTTTATTTCTCTCTGCTTATTTGAAAGCTATATGGCATGGTTTTCTTTCTTTAGGGATCACTTTTCCACTTTTACTTTTTAAATATGGATAAATTTTATACATTTGAAAAATTTAATCTGTATTTATATCTTCTTCCTAAGTGGACCTTAGCATGTTATAAATGCTCACTGAATAATTCTCATTGTTAATTAGAGTTTGGTTTTATCTTTTTAAATGCAATATAATTACTTATTTTAGATAAACAGTTAATTAAATCTATATTTTACTTGTTTTTTTTCTCTTTTATCCTGTTGCATTCTTATGGATTCATTTTTCTTTTTTTGTTATTATAAATTCAGGGAGTGCATGTGCAGGTTTATTATATAGACATATTGTATAATGATGAGGTTTGGGCTTCCAGCATACTCATCACCCAAACAGTGAACATTGAACCTAATAGGTAATTTTTCAATCTTTACCCTCCTTTAACCCTCCCCTCTTTTTGGATTTCCCATGTCTATTAATTTCATCTTTATGTTCATGTGTACCCATTGTTTAGGTCCCACTTAAAAGTAAAAACATGCCATATTTGATTTTTGGGGTTATTTCACTTAGGATAATGACCACCAGCTCCATCCGTGTTGCTGCAGGAGACATGATTTCACTCTCTTTTATGGCCTCCTAGTATCCTGGACTTATTTTTCTACATACTGAGGTGTATCCTCAAGTAATTGATTCAACAGTGGTCTAAGGGTGGGTGGCTTTCTTTTAAGTTTAGTTTTGAATAATACTTTAGCTGGACATAACAGTCTAGATTACAATTTGTTTTCTTCTTGGCACTTTAAAGATGTTATCCTATTGTCTTCTGCCTAGGACACAATAAACAAAAATATTTTTGAATGAATGACGTGTTGTTGCTAATAAGAATCTGCTGTCAGTCTGTCGGTTGGTCCTTTGTTAGTAATCTGTTTTTTCTCCCTGGTAGCTTTTGCTACTTACTTAACTTTATTTATAGTCTATTATGTTGTATCTAGGTATTGATTCAGCTTTATTTGTCCTGAATCCTATGTAGGACAAATAAATTCTTGATTTTCAGAATTCTAACTTTATTAAAATTCTCAACTTTTATATCTCCAAATAGGGTTGCCTTCTCTTTATGTGCAGTCCCCTTTTATGCAATTTTTGTCAGATAGATGGTGGAGCCTCTCAGTTGTTCTGTGCTGTCTGCTCACCTCAGCAGCTTTAAATTTCCTTTCTCATGTTTTAAATTTACAATGCTTGTATCTCCTGTTCTTTTTACATTTCTGCCAGTTGTTGTTTGCAGAAGTTTTACTTTTGAGGGAGGAAGACAAGGAAATTTCCCCCTTACTACCTATTTGGAAATCCTAAACAAACTTCCATAAAAATAATTTCATGTGGAGAAAAATTCATGTTTAAATTGGTTGATCTTGTTCACTGTATTTCTTGGGATTAAAATGTATTTCTGTGTGTTCTGGAATTTTGGTATGCCGGCTTGTATTTGAGTTGGAGGATTCCAGCAAAAGTTTTTTCTTTCCCCCACAGCATCTTTTCACGTTAGATTAAATTGGGTATGAGATGGAAAAAGGAGCACTACACGAGTTCAGTTTCATGGAGTCATCCTAGGTGTGTCCTCTCTACTGTTTGAGCTCCCTTAGGCTCATGGTCTCAGGAGCCAGATTCTTGCCTGCTCTGGACATAGAGGCCCGAGGGCCCATGGTCTCTCCTCTCTTACCACTTTACCATTTCCTGCCTAAACATGTTTGTCATATTTAAAAGATATCAGTTACAGCCCTATGACTTTGTATATTTTCAGATTGTGTTTATCATTGCTATGGATTTTGAGCCAGAAGGCTTATGTCAGTGATCAAATGTGTCATCTTGTTTGGAAGCAACTTGACTGGAAGTTGAGGCTAGACTTGGGGAATAACTGCTGAGAAAAAATTTAAAAGGGTAAGCATTGATTATTGATCAAGCGACTATATCATTCAATATTCACACTCAGATACTTTTGAGAGTGACAGAAGACATTATTAGAGTGATATAGGATTATAAGTGTAAGCCAGAGCTATTATAGCAATGTAGAATTGTGTGGTCATTGTGCTATAAAAGGACTATCCTTTTTAAATTTTTAGAAAGGAATGTTTATGATTCAATATCACAGTTCTTTTTATTGAAGTCTGTATGCTACCTAGAGTTACAAGACAGCTTTTTCTATAAGAAACACATGATTATTGTATAAAGGCCAAGAGTCTTTGAAAACATGGAGTATGGAGCTGAGAAAGAAATGTGGGTATGAGTAAATCTGAAACTAATGTTAGTCATGAAGTTTTTCGGCAATATGTACCATTCCGTCTTTAAAATATGTATAGCATTACATCCCATAGTAGCTGGGCCTAATTTTCCAAAAAACAGCCAGAGGAAGAATGTCAGCAGTAGGAGTTAATTTTGAGGTAAAGTCGACAGGCACATTGTATCATAAGACTATGTCTTAACTACTATAACCTACTATAATTCCTAATAAATCTTGTAAATAAGCATATATGAGAAATTTATAGCGGTTATGTCTTGCAAATACAGAATGAACCAATATACAGAATTTGAATGACCCCTAGTAAAAGTAAAGGTTCATGTTATGCAAACACATTTCAGACTTTCTATGAGTTGCAAAACTTACATGTGTACCACACCTGCCTACATGTTTTGTCACTGGTGAGATGTGACAAAATGATCTCTACTTACCCTATCTTTGAAAGCCCATGATTCTAGTGATTGTTTCTAAATATAAATATTATCAGCTTCTCAAGACAAAATTCATTTTATTCTCTATATCTATATCTATATCAGTATAAAATCCGTGTGTGTGTGTGTGTGTGTGTGTGTGTGTGTGTGTATGTTTGTGTGTGTGTGTGAGGATCAAAAACTCATGATGAATAACAGGCTTTAAATTTTTTTTTCATTAGCATATTTCCCCAAGCCAACATAATTCTTGTTTTTCTCTTTTTAGAATAAGCTCCTGCCATGATGTTGGTCAGATAGAAGAGCCATCTCATCTTTTGTTTGTTAGAGGGTTTCAATTATTTAATAAGTGCAAGTAATTAAGACATTAAGAATTAAAGTGGCTCCAAGAAGAGCTCTGAGACTCAGAACTGCAGAGTGTTGCCTAGGTTTCTGAGTTTGAATTTCAACAGAAGTGTGAAAAGTTTCTGCTGCTGCTTCTTTCAAAAATTTTTAATAAGATGGAGTATTTTGACATATTGATCTGAATTGAGACTGAAAAACTACATAAACTTTGGTTAATCAGATCAATTGTCAAATCCAGCTATATTATTGTTTCATTTTCTACTAAAATTTGAATTATTCATATCACCAAAAAGCTCGGCAAAAATGTTTAGTTTTTGCATATATGTAATAAAAATAGTTGATAATGAGGTTCTAGGGGAAGCAAGGATTTTGGGTGTGTGTACATATGTGCGAGAGAATGAGAGAAGGAATAGGAATGTATCAGGATAGAATGCTTCTAAAACCTCATTTTCCAGTAACAGGTTTGATATGCTAATGTGGTCAAAAATAATAAAGAAACTAGAATAGCTATTTCTGTATTGTTATAAATGCTGAATAGTCCTGCTCTCAGATTACAAGATATGCCTCAAGGAAGAAGTAGTACAAACACAAGGTTCTTAATATAGGTCCATAAGAAGTGGCATCATGTAATATCTGGATATCTGGGTGGCCACTCTTATTTCTCACACAATAAGAATGAACTTTTGGGGATTAAAACTCACTCTCCATTAAATTTTTAGAATTTCCATCTCCATGTGAAGAAGTTTGAGTATTATTGATTTCTTCTTCTTTGGAAAATCAGCCCTTCAGCTTTTCAAAGACAACTTGAAAATTGGACACCAATTCATATATAATGCATATATATTCTCCACTGCTGTCCAAACAGTCATTTTGTAGCTTCATAGTAGAAATATAGTTAAAATTCTTGAATTAGGGAAAGCGCACGAATTATTATATAGTGCATCTGTTTATATGACCAAAAATTATGCTGTATTCTAGCAATCTGGTTATATTTTTGAATAGTATCCATAATTACAATATTTATTTACAATTCCATTTAAGCTTCTGTGATTTTGAAGGAAATGGAAGAAATTTAGAATCTTGGAAGATCTTAAACTTCCGGTTTTGTTGGTTGTTTGTTTTCTGGGGTTACTTTTGACCAGGAGGCAGAGGGAAACTGTTATATAGTACTTGATTCAGCAACATTCTATTTTCAAGTATTTTTTATTTTAAAAGATTTTTATGTATTATGTACAATATATAACTGTAATTCCTATTTTGGTTTTATGAATTCTTTTTTCTATTTTTATGAAGTAAATCTATAAAGTTATTCTATTATGTGTCTGAAATATTGAGAAAGAGGATCCTTGTAAAAGTGGAAAGATAGGAGACCAATACCAGGTTGTTTCTCTGATCCAGGCTGGTTCTCAGCATAGCTCAGGACCCTCAGTAAATGCTTGTTGAGTGGAAGGTTGCATGAACTTCACTGAGTATGGATTCTTAAAAATAATAATAAATTCAAAGAAAGCTTTTCATTGGGAAATCAGTATTTCAAAAAATCAGATTAATAAATCCGGTCTTTTCTTTCAAGTTTTGTTAGTTTTTCTTGAAAGTTTATGAAGTATATTTCAAAAGCTATTGTTTTGTTTTTTTTTAGACAGAGTCTTGCTCTGTTCCCCAGGCTGGAGTGCAGTGGCACAATCTCAACTCACTGCAAGCTCCACCTCCTGGGTTCACGCCATTTTCCTGCCTCAGCCTCCTGAGTAGCTGGGACTACAGGTGCCCACCACCACGCCTGGCTAATTTTGTGTATTTATAGTAGAGACGGGGTTTCACCATGTTAGCCAGGATGGTCTCAATCTCCTGACCTCGTGATCTGCCCGCTTTTGCGTGAGCCACTGCGCCCAGTCTCAAAAGCTATTTTGATAGAGGCGGTGTAATCTTCTAAAGCCAGCTGGCACATTTACAGGATGCAGGCTAGCCCATCAGATGAAGTGTCCATTGTGGCAGCCACAGATCCACATCAGATGGGAAGAGTGTGATCAGTGCAGCATGCATGTTTAGTCAGGTAACCATGGGAGCTGTACAGGAAGAAGATTGTTATTCCAAGAAGAAAGGACCTATATGATCTTGTGGAAGAAAAATGTATACATAGGGAGGGAAAAATAATATATATATAGGGAGAGAAAACTGAAATATCATCTTATTGGTGTAGACCATTTTGTTAGTATCAGCATTATTATTGTTGATATTCACATCTGTATGATCCATCTGATCAGGATGGGTTAGCTGTCATCAAGATTGACTTTATGACATTTTTATTATCTGTCCTTTCAAACCTTACGGTTCTAAATTTTCACTGTTTGCATGCACTTTCATGTATAAATCTGCATCTGGAAAGACTGATATTTCTCTAAGGCAGGGGTCAGCAGATGTTTTTTGTAAGGTGCAAGGTAGTAAATGTTTTGGACCATAGAGCTATGACTGCAGTTACCCAGCTCTACCATTGCAATGAAAAAGCAGCCATCCATGAGGTGCAAACGAAAGGTGTAGCTGTTAGCTTTCTGTTGGCTCAGCTGCACAGACAGGAGCATGAAACAGGCTGCAGTTTGCTGGCCACTCCTTGCCACATCCTCCTCTGTCATTAGCTACCCGTCTTGGGGTTCGTTCTGCTGTATGCTGTATCTACAGGTTCCTGTTTGGTGGTCTGCCTCTTTGCTTCTTATGCCTCACTGACCTTCTTGTAGGAGAAGCTTGTGGGAACTTCCATACATCTTTCAAGTTCAGATTTGGGAAGATGTGTGTCACCTCTGCCCTTCTTTCCTGTTCCTCACATATGGAGGCAGTGATGCCTTTCACCCTTCTGGACAGAGCAGCCTGGTTCCAGAGCCAGCCTTGACCAGAGCTTGACCCATACTGGGGGAACTTAGCTCTGGAAGCTGGCAGGGTGTGGGATGAGTGACTGGTGCCAGGTAGGTCTGGGGAGATAGATAGATAGTTTGATAATCCCAAATCCCAAAACTGAAATGCTCCAAAATCTGAAACTCTGAGCATCAATATGACTGTCAGAATAAATGGTCTTTGGAGCATTTCAGATTTTGGATTTGGGATTCTCAACTGGTATAATGCAAATATTCCAAAATCTGAAAAACATTGGAAATCTGAAACACTTCTGGTCCCAAGCCTTTTGGATAAGGGACAACCTGTATATACAGAAAGAGAACTGAAATAATGTGTCTTTTTGGTGTGTGTTATTGGTGTCGGACCATTTTATTAGTTATCAATGTTACTATTGTTGACACCCACATCTGGGCAAGGCTGTGTAACTGGCAAACTGGACCCTCCACCCTCTCGGGTTCACAGGCTTTTCTTCCTCTGCAGGGAGTGGGACCTTGCTGGCTTGCCTGGACACAGGGACCGATTGTTCCCCAGAGTCCTGGATTCCCTTCCTCATCCCTTCACCGTGACTGAAGTGCTTCTCTTAATGGGCAGATTGCCCTCAACTGACTCTGTTCTTTAAGTACTGGTGATGTCGTCATCTTCCGTGTGCTGCCTAATTGCATGATTTCATCTCTTGGCTGTTACTAGGCTCTCAGAACTGGCCTGACCCAAACTTCTTTGCACTTTCTTGCCACCTTCCATCCCTCCTGCCCTGTGCCTTGACCTCTCACTGACCCTTGTTCCTGAGGGCTCTTGCCTTCACTGTCAGTCCTGCATGAGTTTTGCCAAAATACAGATTCTTTTCAGTGGAGTGATATATAATTTGATTTTTTTTGTTTAAACTCCTACATTTTATAGTCATTGGTAGTTAAATTACAAATAAATCTTACACTAAAATTTATTTTATTTTATTTTATTTTTATTTTTTTGAGACAGAGTCTCGCTTTTTCACCCAGGCTAGAGTGCAGTAGCATAGTCTTAGCTCACTGTGACCTCTCCCTCCCAGGTCCAAGCAGTCCTCCTGCCTCACCCTCTCGAGTAGCTGAGATTACAGGTGCCTGCCGCCACGCCAATCTAATTTTTTGAGTAGAGACGGGGTTTCACCATGTTGTCTAGGCTGGTCTCAAACTCCTGTCCTCAGGTGATCTTCCACCTTGACCTCCCAAAGTGCTGGGATTACAGGTGTGAGCCACACCTGGTCTTTAAAATATTTTTTTAAGGAACCTTATCATCAATGCTCAAAGATAGTCAAAATAAATTAAAGCCATAGAAAAGGACCAGTGGGGCCTCAAATTGGTCATGGAACATAGGGAGCAATTTGAAATTAACAAAATAAAACTAATGCTAATTGGATTGTTTTTCCCCGAGTAACAAAGACATATTAGGAGGATTTCTGCTCCTAAATTGCCTTTTACTATCCTAGAGTCAAAATGCTTGAACCAATTCAGTAAATGGAATTGTACAAGGGATTAGTGATGCTTTACCTTTTATATCAGAAAAATTCTCAGAAATACACATAAGTGGAATTTATTCTTTTATTATAAAATCAGTCTATAGAGACTCCTTCCTATGTTTACGGACAAGAGAGAGGAAATGATAGATGCTTAAAAGATTAGTTAGGAAGCCACTGTGATTGTCCAGATAATAGCCCAGGCAGGATAGTACAAGTGAAATGGAAAAAATTCTTAGAGACTATAGAGTCATCAGTGTCACTTTCATATGGGCCAAGTTGGTAAACTTTTAATAAAGCTCAGGATTATTTACATAACCAATGTAATTCTCTAGGATAAAGGTCTGAATAAGTTAGAGTCTTTGGGAAAGCAATCTTAGAGCAGAGGCTAAGAGCAGTACCAAGAAGTCAGACTACCTGATGTTAAAGCCTAGTTCTATACCTTATTATGGGAAGATTATTTAACCTCTCTGTGTTAGTTTTCTCATCTTTAAAATAGTGCAGTGAAGAATCAACAATATCATAGAGTTGATTATGTGAGGATTAAATGAAACAATACAAATAAGACACTTAGAACACTTAAAATATGTTATCATTATTATTATTGTTATTATTTGGAGTCACATACACATGGTTTTAAATCACTCCTCCACCATTTACTAGCTGTATGGCTGTGAGAAAATTAAATAAACTCTCTAAGTACCCTTCTGTTTATTGTGGGGGTTGATTGCATAGGATGGCTTTAGGGATTTGTTCAGATCAATGTAGTTAATCTTCTAACACATTGAATATGCTCAATAAATGGCAGCACTAATTTTCATTTTCTAAAGAGAAAAATACTTGGTTTAAATAACCTGACTGATTTTAGGGAGAGAATAAAATATATGTAGAAGTGAAATCTGTCTACTATATATCATTTATTCAAAATTAATTTGAGATTTCCTTCCACTGGCAAATATATTTAAATGTACTGACTAATTAAATTCAGCTTAGTATTTTGTATGGATAGACAAATAGACACAAACAAACAAACAAAAAAAAAACAGACAAATGCATATATAAAGGGTTGTCTCTCCAAACCCAATGTTGATAAATTTTTAAATCTTAAAGATGGATCATTTTGATGAAAACACAGGTTTGCAGAAGATACTAGATTGTTATGGGTAAATGTCTGGCTTATAAAAATGGTACTGGATATTCATGCAAAAGCTCCCATCTGATATTAACTTAAACAAATTGAAATTAAATTCATTTCAACAAATAGAGGGCCACCTGAGTCCAAAGAAATTTTCCCACTCAGTGTGTTTCTGTGTATCTTTTATTAATTTGTCTAAATCTTTTTAAAACTTTTAAGCAGAAGCCTCTCAGAGTAATGTGATCCTTCACTTTAAATCTGAAGTTAAATTTCCTTTTATTTGCTCCAACTGTACATTTCTCTGGTGTCAACAACAATTAATTCTAGTAAAATATGATTTGATGATTCTTAGGTCTGTTTTTATATCATCCAAACTTTTTAAAGTTAAGTTTTTCTGAACTTATTTTTTCCAATGTGTATTTTCCCAACATAAATAGGATCCATGTTAATAGTCTTATTATGTGCTAGCAAATCCATGCCCAGTCTAGAGTGCAATACTCCCAGTCTGTTGAGTAACTACTATGCCATTTTTACAAATGCTGTAGAGGAATAAAGAAGAAATGATAATGTGTAACCTCTCATGAAAGAGCTGAAATTCTGGCCGGAGAATTTGATATCAAATGACAATTTTTGTTGCATAGTTTTGTTTTGTTTTTGCAGTTTTGGTAAACCTTTGATACCATGAGTATTTACTATGAGTGAACAAGTCACAAGCCTCACTTAATACAAAAATCTCAGAAATAGTCATTATTGGTTGAATAATTAACCTAGATTATTTCTGTGAGAAATGTGGATGCCCATGAATGATGTTAGATTGCATATGTCTTCTAGTAAAACTGTTTCTAGTTCATACCAATAAAATGAAATATAATGGTGCTTGGTGTTTCTCAAAAGGCCTCATATTTCCCCATAAATAACCTGGGCCTAACATACTTGACATCTGCTGTTGTAGTAGTGTACAATATATACTTACATATAAATTGGCATGGTACCAATCACATAAGAACTAATAGGAATTATTTATAGAAGTGAATGGTGACGTGATGTCAGATAATTCTGAAGTGGTGTGTTTGGGATCAATTCTAAAGGAGAAGGAACATGATTTGTCAGAAAAGGAACTCAGGTTGCATAGGAATGAACAAGACTTGTCTAAGAAAGATGATTGAATTGGGCCAGAGTCAGGAACTTGACCATTTAATGAAACAATGTACAGTGAGGCAGGAGAGCAGGAGAGAAAAAAGAAAAGGAATGGAAGGTCTCAAGAGAGTTGGAAAGAGTATCTATAAGAACTTCCTAATTGCAGCAGCTGACTAAAAGTGGAATGAGCTTCCTAACAAAGCTGTGATATCCACTGATAGAGATAATAAAGTCAAGAGCGTCTTCTTATAGGACGTTGTTTACTGAATTCATGCATTTGATAGAAGACAAACTAGATGCTTTCTAAGATATGTTCCACCTCTGAAATGCTGTGATTCTCCTATTTGTATTGCTAATTAGCCAATGAATATAGTGTGTGAAAGATATGACAACACAATTGATTGCTCTGTAATTATAAATTAACCCCTCTGCTAATTACAATGAAGTTTTTTGAAGATTTTTTAAATGAAGCAGTAAATTTCTTTATGGGAAGATTATGTCACATTTTCTAACTGATTTTGTAAATCCCATTTAAAAAAATCTCTACTATTAGAAATGACGAATATCAAAACTATAATTTTAGACTGAGATTTATATATATATGTATACTTTTTTGGGGGGATAAGAAGCATTAAAATAAATGGAGTAATTAAAAGCTGTATGTTTAGCTGGTAATTTTTGGAATGGCACAGATTTTGTCATACACTGTGGTATTCAGAAAAGCCCAGATTTGTCCCAAGTAAATAAAAAAATGTCTTTTAAATGTTTTCACCTCTAAAAGTCTGGTTTAGTGGTTTTAATATTTTCTTATGTTGCTATATCAGGATATGTATCTTGTGCAAAGTGTGACGAGAACAGTATGTTTACATCAGTGAAGTATGTGGTAACTGGAAGGGCCTAAAAATTGTGATTTATGTTGGCGCTTGGCAATTTTTTTTAAAGTACATTGGCTTTGTGAGAATTTTTATATAAATAAATTCTGGTTTTCATTTCTAATGCTATTTGATTATTTTGTATAATCAAACTGGGTTTTTTTTTCACACCAGAAGTAGTGTAATGATTAATATATCCCTCCTCATACTTAAAGATGAAATTTTAGGTTTTTAATTCAAAGACCCCATTGTATTCTTATCCTATAAAATGAATGGGCTCTGTGCATTAAAATTTTTACCAAATAGATATGGTTTTATGAAATGATAAAATGACTAAAGGATGGCTCAAAATCTCTAATGGACTTTTAAAAATTTGTGAAATATCAGAAATCTTGGGAATGTATGACTTTGGAGAAGGATAATGCATAGTAGTGATCAATATCATTTATTATCAGCAGAATGGCAGAACCCAATAAATAATTCACTTTCTTAGGACCTACTGATACCTAGTGAATCCCTGTGTCATCATCAGCATTATTTAAAAGATGGCACAGAAGGAAACATCTGGGAGCCAATTCATCATTTAATTAAATTATCCTGTAATGAAATCTTCTGTAATGAGATTAATTTTAATTATTAATCAGGAGTTGACATGGGCACAAGGCATCATGAATAATAAATGAAAGGCTTTGTCTGTTCCATTTCTAAGAAAGGACCTAGTTTACTGCAACGGTGCTTTTTATACAGTTATGCTGAGTCCTCACAATGCAGCCATCCAAGAAGATGGCTTGATTTTTGTTTCAGAACCTAGAGAGAGGATAATTGACCAATACCTTCAGATTTGGATTCCAAATTGTTGAAGCAATTTTTAATTTTAAAAATATTTCGAGGATGTCAAAAATAGAAAATGCTTTTTCACAATAATTTGGGGGTAAATTCCTAATTCAGGGACAAAAATGTCGCCTTTTAAAGGCCAAAAATAGGTAATGCAGTCACATTTTGGTATCAGCTATAGGTATGTTACTGTGCTCTTGTGTGGATGGTCTGTCAGTTCCTGACCTCGCCCCAGATCTACCCCAATGGGTTCACTGCCTCCAACCAGGGTTATGTGGGTAATGAGGAGACGGCAAATCAGTGGACTTACCTATAATTCAGTGGGAACTCAGCAGTGCCCCGGAAGTACTAGCTCTCCGCATGGTCACCAAACAGAAGCCTTCCTGGAGACTGGCCATATTGCCCAATTCTTGTGGCTTCTCCTTTCCCTTAGTTGCCTGAATGGAAGATGGCCATAAAGAGGAGACTTGAGTCCTGTTCTTTGAAGCCAAGGAAATCAGGGTTAAGGCCAAAGTAACAGGAAAGCAGACAGAGGGTCTTTAAGAACAAAGCAAAACATAACCTGTTTGTCTCATCACCCTTAATTAAAGCTCTTGTTTGGATTTCTAATTTTATCTGAACTAAACTCTAAAATCTTTAACAAGGCTTCTCCCACTCCTTCAGCTTTATTTCAGACTACCCCTGCTGTGCCTCCTTTTCTCAGTTTCTCTCACCCCCGTGCCTTCTCCTCGGCCTACATATTCATTGTGCTACACTCTCTGTGATATTATTTTAGCAATTGGAAAGTGCCAAGACTTCTTCCACTTTGAGGCTTCCTTTTTTTTTTCTTTTTGAGACCAGTCTTGTTGTGTCGCCAGGCTGGAGTGCAGTGGCTCTATCTCGGCTAACTGCTACCTCCGTCTCCCAGGTTCACGCTATTCCCCTGCCTCAGCCTCCTGAGTACCTGGGACTACAGGCATGTGCCACCGTACCCAGCTAAATTTTTTTTTTTGTATTTTAGCAGAGACGGGGTTTCACCATGTTGGCCAGGATGGTCTCAATTTCCTGACCTCGTGATCCGCCCGCGTTTGCCTCCCAAAGTGCTGGGATTACAGGCGTGAGCCACCGCGCCCAACCTGAGGCTTTCTTATGTGCAGTTGTTTCGTCAGTTCAGTTTCTGCTGCTTTCTCTTGGATCTTTTCCAGATGTGCTCCTAGTCATCCTTCAGGACCTAGCTTAAATGTCACTTCCACTGAGAAGCCCTCCCAGATTCCCAGTCTAATTTCTTCTGGTTTGTTATATTTTCTCATGACATCCATTGATTCTTTCAATATTGTGCTAAATTATTTTAGACTTACCAATGTGTCAAGGCTTTTGCTTTCCTTCCTATAACTTATCAAAATGTATAATTATATAGTCATCCTCTATGATTATTGATTTATCTCTCCCACTAGACTGTAAGCCTTGGGAAGGCAAGGATCATGCTGAAACCTTGGCACCATGCCTGGTACATAGTATTCCTTAATGAATACTTGATAAATGAATGAAAACAACAGAGATGAGAACTTAACAATTTAATCTGTCAGACACTTGAAGGAGCCCCCCTAAGAGGCAATGCATTTTCCATCCGTGGAAATGTTTAAAAAGAGACTAGACAACTCTGTGTTAGATTTGCCTCCAGAGAGAGGACTGACGCATGAGAAAGGAAATTGAAATAGATGACCATAACAGTTTACTCTAATTCTGTGTGGTGGTGGTTCCAACAGCTAGGAAATAATCAATCAATATTTGCTTATTAATTGACTAAGACATTGTATCTACTTGGTGACAGTCTCTCAATATTTGCTTTCTTGAAGAAATTGAATATTTTTTCTAATTTATTCTTTCAGCATTTATTCAGAATACTGTGAAAACTGAGACAACTGGTTCAATATTTTAGCCACAGCAATGTCTAACACCAAAGAATCCCTGTGATTCTATTTTTCCTTTTATTTTATACTAATTGTGTTAGCAAGAACACTTGTCTTAATATGTTACAGTAGTGATAAATGTATAGAAAAGGGAAAATAAGTAACATGATAACTGTAGTTAGTAATACCTGATTAGGTTGTACAATAAATTTTGAGCATTACTACTATGTAAAGACAAACTTTTTGCAGATAGCTAAGCTAATCTTGCCTTCCGAAAAAAGTTTATTTAGGGTAAGGAACTTTACTGGTGGGCTGTATGTATACTAAGGAAATCTTTCTTTTAATTGGTAAAATTCCACTGATTGATAAAATTCCACTGCTCTCAGCTATCTTTCAATCTTGACCACTTAGTGTAATTAAAAAGACAGAGCAGAACAACATTGAGCCTCCTTATAGTTCTCCAGCCCAGTTTGCCATTCAGTTTGTGAAAATGAGTCAGTCTCTGGGGAGGATATTTCCCACACAGCTTAATAACTTTAAACTTACAAGACAACAGAAATTTGAATTAGCAGATGCATATGCTAAAAGAAAAACATCTTTTTTAAAAAATCCAATTTTAAAGACTGAATTGTCCCTGATGTGCCTCAGAGGTACATAGGGACAGAATTCATGTAACTCCTCACATTCCTGTGACTGAGAGAAGAGAGTCAAACCACTAGTGTTTTGGAACCAGGGATTTAAAACAGCTTAGTCCAGAATGGAACTTTTCTTTCAAAACGATTTCTTCATTTGCAGGTTAGTGGTAATAGTAAGACTGTCACAGTAGGATTTTTTTTGTTGTTGTTCTTGAGGGATATCTGGAAATTGTATTAGTAATTGTGATTAGCAGGCTCTGCCTGAATGTATTTTCCTGCTACCATGTGTCTAGTTGGCATGTGTCACCAGGGCTGAACATTTTAGCACAAACTCGAAGTTGTATTGTGTTTCAGTAGTTTTCCTACATGAGTCTGCATGCCAATCTACCTATCTGATCTCTCTTAGCAAGGAAAAAAAGAACCCTAGTGACCTGCACCAAATTCTTTATAAAATAGACTATTGAAAATAAGCCTAATGAAGGCTTATTTTATTAAGGCTGTATTATGTACTCTGAAGATCTTGGTAAGTATTAGTATAAATATTAGAAATAGTACCTATATAAAGAATATTTTATGATCCAGTTGTCTTTGGCTGAAAATTTGCTTTTACTGCTGAAATTTAAAAATCAAGCCAGCAACTGAGCTACATATAGCTCTAGCTAATAAATAATACTCTTTAGCTAGTTTTAGGAATGAGAAGTCATCAAAGTGCTAATTGACCATTTGATATAGCTTTTGCTATGGTACAATGTGTTTGTTATGTGAGAGAATTCTTATTCCACAAAAGAAAGGATAATTATATTTAGCTATGGCTGATGACCTGGAAGAGGCCTTTTTGCATTTCCTTTTTTCAAGATAGTTTATTGATCTGGATCACTAAAAGAAAATTAAACATCTGAAAAACAAAAAAACTGGAAGAACTGCAGTAGTGGTTCAGCAATGCACCTGTGTATACCTAGGGCTTTGCTTCTCCTTTTTGGCTAATTACAGAAGGACTCAACAATAAGTGCTCAAGACTTTGATTGCTAGTTTATACATCTTTATACACACCTTCATTCTATCTTTAAATTGTCCTAAACATAAATGAAAATAATCAGTAACATCATTCATCGGGTTCATTTAATTTGTTCAACGGATATTTATTGAGGATCCTACTAAATGCCAGGCACTGTTCCTGATGAACAAATGACAGACTCTGTTCTTGCCCTCATGTTGCTTGCAGTCAAGTTGTTAAGAGAGGGATAAAGCAAATAACCATGCAAATAAGTATACAATCCAACTGTCTTAAGTGCTGCAAAGTTAGTTAAGTAGTTAAATGGTTTCTCTGAGGAAGGGATTGATTGAAGACTAAAACTAACAAATAGGAATTAAGTAGGAAGAGGTTCTTGGAGAGGACATTCTAGGTGGGGGAAATAATGTGCACACTCTGTAGGGGGAGGGAGCATGGTGCATTGTGAATGGAACCCCGAAAACAAAGTGAAGCATTTGGGTGCAGTAAAGCTATGCGGGTAAGTAGGGGCCAGGACATCAAGCACTTGTAGGCCACATTTAGGGTCTTTTTTGTCTTCGTCCTGAGAGCAATAGGAAAGCTTTAACAAGTTAGAGAGACAGTGAGTGAGCATTGCTTTTAGCAAAGGTGACTTTGGCTGTACTTGTAGACCATAGGTTAGAGGCATTAATAAAGGATAAAACATAATGATTGTGATTTATTATAACACAAATGGAAGAAATTAAAATTCATGAATCCAAAATGATGCTTGAGGATTGGGTAGGGTAGAGGAAAGCTCTGCTTTACAGAAAAATGCCAACTATTATAAATAGAAAGAATGATGGAGTGTCACCATTTTTGCAGTTCCCAATAGGATAACTGATCAGGGTGTCATTAACAGATGCTAAAATTGTTAGAGGAATGTTTTTGGGGAATAATATATTCCTGTGGTGCCAAAATACTGCTCTAAAGACTGTTTACTAATAAGAGAGGAAAAAATGTGACTTTACAGTGATGATATATCAGGGTCACCACTTTAATCAAGGGATTAGATTTAACTTCACAATTAGTGGTACAGCCTGGTATCACAGATTGTGTGATGTGATAGAATACGGAGTACCTAACCTTACAAAGGAAGTGTTTCTACAAAAGAAGAAAAAAGTCAAACCTGACCACAATCAAGCCTCTAAACAGAACTCTGCATCTGTAGAGAATGTAAGAAATGGAGGATGAATTAAATTATACCATAAGGTGAGACATTCTGTAAGTATCCTGGAGTGGATATTTCAGACAAGATTAAAGACATGCAACAGCCAAACAACCAATTGTATTTTGGTTTTAGAAAGCTATCAAAGACCTTCTTAGGACAGCTGGAGATATTCGAGGATTTTATGGTGTTGTTAATTTTTATAGGTTTGATAGGAGATCATGTATATTTACTGGTGAAATCGACATATGCAACTTATTTCCAAATGATTTAAAAGCAATGATACATATAAGATACAGACAAAATGAATATGGAAACATGTTAAGAACTGTGGAATTTTGGAGGACAATATCTAAGTGTTCATTGTACTAATCTTTCATTTTTTTTTGTATCTATGAAAATTTTTACAATAAAAAGTTGGAGAGAGAGAGTAGATGGCAGGCTGGGTAGTTACTTGCTTCGCCCTATGCATCTGGCTGAAAACAGAGTTTCTGGTCCTTGGCTAGCTACAGCTGTTGGGTAAATCTTTCACCAACTCAGAAAGTCACCCCAACATCTAAAACTCCAATCTGCGAAGTTCTCCAGGTTCTGAATACATGCTGTGCTGACATCGGCAGTGTAAATGTGTGTTGTGTGGTCTGAGTCTCAGTTTGTGAATACCTCCAGCAGGAACCTGGGGCTTAGGGTTAAATAGTGTCTGTAGCAGAGAGAGTCTTTGTGCTTGGTTTAAACTACACAGAATGGATGGCTGTGGGACACCAGTGAGGAGGATATGCGGTAGACCTGATAGCAGAAAATGTGATGGCTTCATACCAGGATGCTGGTGATGAGAGAGAGAAGCACAAGATGTGAGAAATGAATAAATTTTAGGTGGTAAAAAAGTGACTGGACTTCATATTATATTGTTAATAGGGGAATAAGACAGAGAGGGATTTAACGCATGACTCGCTGGTTTTTTATTTGTATAAATGGAAGAATGTTGGTGTCAGACACAAAGGTCAGAACTCTGAAAGTGAGCAAGTTGGGAAGAAAGATCCAAGGTTTGGTATTAGACATCATGGGTTTTGCAATCAAAATGGAAATGTATCATTTGTATATATTGGGTAGTTAAACACAGCTTAGATGGAAAAACAGACCTTCAGAAAGTACTGTAGTACATTAATTTTGCACAAAGTAGCACTAATTTGATACACATCTCTAATTGCTCTTACTTAAAGCAGTTTCAAGACAAATAAACTCTTTTTAATGGCAACGTTGTAAAAAGCACTTTTCTATGCTGTTTATTCTCTAGGAAACTATGCTATATAAAAATATTATATAAGCTATTCCTTTTCCAGAATTTGTTCAGATATAAAGGGGAACATTCATTCTTTGTAGGAGTTAGAAAAAGCTAAATACTTACTTTAGAGCTTACTTTGTGGGCTTACCATCTAGTCATTAGCTTAAAAATTACCAAGATATTTCTACCACAAGTAATAGATACCCATTTTAGAAACACTGAAAATTTTTAATGAGTAAATAGAAAAAAAAAGTCACTCAATTTTACTAGCATTTGATGTAGATAATTTATACTCATTTTAAACTCAAAATCTATTTGTGCCTTACATGTAGTGAATGAAATACTTTTTTACTATGTGTATTTTACTATAGTTATTCAATGAGAGGTAACTAGATGGTTTATGTCACTTCACTTGAATGTGTATTTATATTCCAGGATGGCTCTGTCAGGAAGTTTTCTACTTATTTATAGTGATAGCAATTCATACAAATTAAGCCTTTTATTGTTACCTCTAGAAGTTAGATATCATAATCATTCAGCCTCTATTAAAGCTATAGTCACAGAAAAATGATATAAAACCATGAATTCTGCCACAACACTTTGGATGTGTTGTACTTTCATCCACTGTCACAAATAATTTAAAATAATTTCTAATGAAACATCATGGCAGCCCCAGTTGGTGGTGCTTAGTATTTAACTACAGCATGATGACTACAGAAGAGGTAACAATTTTAGTTCTTGCTAAAACTAAACAATATTACATGGATGCACATACACATAATACAATTCAGAAAATTATCACCAATTGCTTTTTTTTTGGTCTTCTCAGAAATGGGCAGATGGATTATTTACTAAAAATATAAACCCTTAAGAATCAGGTTTATCCTGTAAAGAAGGTGATGTCTCTGGGCATCACTTGGCTCTTTTATAAATTGATTGCCACTTCATTTTTATCATTATCAGAAAACCTTATTAGGTCCTGAAATCAGTGCTGCGGATGCAGGGTCAGGTAAGGAAAGCGTGTGCTGTGTATGAGGAAACCTGGGTTCTGTGCATACTGGGCCACAAACTTGTCATATGTCTCTACATAAGTTATTATTGATGAAATCATTGTTTGGTGAGAGTTTGGATAGCCTGTATAGGGAACTAGCTAAGTAGTCAGGAAAAGGAACTGAAGCAGGACAAGGTAATAAAGTGCATCAAGATAGACCCCAGGCCCATTTTGTTAGCATCTCTGAAGGGGACAAGTTCAAATACCAAGTTCAAAGAGCTGGTAGAATGAGTGGAGCCATATATTCAAAGTACCTAAGAAGTTGCTATGAATACCAGTGTGAGTGTTCACTGTTTGCCTTTAAAGACCAGCAAGTGTGTAATGGTTGCAGTTAGGTCAGACTGTATGGATAGAGGTAGTACAGAGCCATTAGTGGAAGAATATTAAATTTGTTTGTTTTTAGAATTGGGGAAATATGATAACATGTGTCTGTAAAGCAGAGGTTGTCCCTGGAGAGGAGAAGGAAATATGCAAGAGAAATGGGGGGAATAAGTTATACTTGCTTATTGGAAAAATTAGGCTCTGAAAGGATGACCATGGATTCTTGGCTGCCTAATGAAACACAACAGCCAGAAAGGGCCTGTGGTAAGTGGTCAGGGCAGAATGCTCAATAAAATTGTGGTTTTTGAGATGATAAGAAGAGAAAACATTGTATTTAGAGAGGGCCTATTAAGAGTTCTAACTTGGTTAAACTCTTGGTTGATTAACAACAAGTTAGGACAAGTCCAGGTAGGTGTTTATAGGTAGCCAAAGTGGATAAAAAGTGGGAGGACATTGACTTTGAGGCAGCGAAGGACTGTGCTGACAAGGCAGAAAAGCTTAGTAACATGATGTCAAATCATCAGGGATGGTGGCCAAGGATGGATTACAGAGGTGCATAAAGTAGTTGCTAAAACCAACAAGTAGGTTTGGAAGAGTGCCCCTGGGATTGATAGAATTTAGCAACCAGTAAGGGTAGAGGTTAGTATTAATATAAGTGGTGAAAAGACTTAAAAGAGAAGGGGAAGTTATGTCACAATATCAGAAGTAATCATATCCATTACAGGGGTTAAAATGAAATTGTCTCTAATGTTAAGACTGTATATAGGCTTAATGTGTTAAAACATGGGCAAAAGTTCATTCCATGCTTTTTCTGTGTACTAGAGGGACTGTAAGTATAGACACAGAAAAACCATTTAAAAGTGAAGCAACGGATGGTATGATCCTGTGTCCTGTTCTTTGCCAAACTGATTTTGGACTATCCCTCTGAATTCAAGAATGGTTCTTCTGCTGCCTTTGCCTCTTTTTACATCTACATAAAGTAGTGCTTACATTCGTTTGGAGTCAAAAAATAATAAATAAATGAACAAAATATATGGCATGTCAGATGATGATAAGTGCTACAAGAAAGACGCAGCTGAAAAGGAGGTGAGAGAGAGTTAAAGTAGGGTAGGTGAGCCCCATTGATAAGGTGGTGTTTATACAGAGACTTCATAGACATGAGAAAAGGAAGTGTATGTGTATCTGGGAAGTGAGCATTCCAGGGACGGATGTACACTGGCCCCAAGGCAGAACGGTGCTTGAGAACAGAAAAGAAGCCAAGAGGCGGCAGAGGAGGGAAAGAGAGGAGAGGGACTTGAAGCTGAGGTCAGAGGGAGTGAAGTTTTTGATATCAAGCCCTGTGGGCCAATAAAGACCTTGCCTTTTGCTGTGAGTCATATGGAAAGCCACTGGAGGATAAGATCAGAAGAGTGGCCTGCTGATCTAACATTTCAAAAGAATCCCTCTGGCTGCTGCATGAAGAAAGGAATCACATCCAGCCTGCTCAGCCTGTGCCACTGAGCAGCCTGAAATTAGAAGGGGTGGGAAGGAGCAGTTAAAGTATGGATGTATTCTGAAGATTTAGCCAACACGACTTGCTAATGGACTGGATTTTAAATGGAAGTTATTTATCATGGACCCCAAAACTTAGAAAATGCTAAGGTCTAGCTTCTGTGTTTATACTTGCTATGGCATAGACCTTGGACATGAACCGTGGGTTTGAAGACCCAGAACACACATTTTAAGAGAAGATCTTGCAGCCATCCAAGGAAGATTCTGCAAATTGAGGACTGAGTAAACACAGCAAACAGTTGCCTAGGCTACCTGAGGGAATAGTTCACAGGTTAAAGTAGAAAGAATAGTTGCTTTGATCAAAATGTGGCATGAGTATAAATCCTGGCTTTTCCACTTACCTTTAAAATTTAAATTACCATATAGATTAAATTCATCCACCTGTCCATCAAGTCATTTATCCATTCCACTACCATTTAGTGGATACCTACCACATTCTAAACACTTTGTAGGTACACAGGAATAAAGCATGAACAAAACAGATGAAAATCTCTGAACTATTCTGAGAGATGTGGTTGAAACATTAACAGTGGAGGCCTTTATGAAATCCACTATAACATTAAATTTTAAATTCCAGCTGGATTTAGCTTTATGGACTTCCAAATAAGAATAGCCTAATAAATTCTAGTTTAAAGGTGTAACATTGAACAGAATTTAGAAAATTCTTTTCTAATGTTGAAACAAAGGACTTTTGCAATAGTTGAATAAAAAAAAAACATTGACTCACAAATGAATCGCTAGTTGAGGGCAGGATTTCTAGATAAGCAGGACAAACAATCTCCACTGTTTCTCACCAACTATGGAGCTAATGGGGACGGTGGCTTTAAGCCAACTACCACTTAAGGGGAAAAAAAACTTACCATTCAACAAGTGAAATAGTTAGTGTGGAAAGGATAGCATCTTTGAAATTTGATTTTCAGCAGTCTCCCCAAGTGACTGAATACATTTTTTCAAACTGTTTACTTTAGTATCATGTCTTCTCATGGTCAAATTCAGGATGAATTTTATGACAGGATTTGGTCTAATGCTGCTGAATTGTCTCATAAATATCTTGACAAGTCATTTGAAACATGCTGGGCCTCCAAAGAGGCTGACTGACATGAAAGCATTAACTTGGAATCATCAGGGCTTAAGGGTAACTTATGGACCCTAAGGCAGAGCCCCAAATCAAGATCATACAATTACAGACAGTGAGTTGAAATTGAGACCAGTCTAGATTGGTACCAACTTCTGTGGGTTTCTTCAGTAGCAGGATGGAGTCAGGTGGCTGGTGCCACGGAAGCATTTTGGATCTGGTACCTACTGGCTACAATTCATTGTTAGATTCAAGGATGTGTCTAGGCTTTGGGAAGCCCTTCTGGGGACTGGAAAGGGAGGGTCCAATACCCAGAAGGGCTTCCCAAAGCCTGGGCACATATTCAGAGTCCAGCCAAGTGGGCTGAATTTCAGGACAATTTTCCGGGTCCGTCCAAGGGAAGGAAGCACAGATTCAGATCGGAAGGTGTAGCAAGGGACAGGAAAGCCTGTTTTATAGTGAGCTCTAAGCTTCGGTCATTCATTACCAGGATTACCTGATAACATGGTATATTGCTGCCATCCAGTTTAAGGTACACACTGCCTTATATATATATCATTCTTTATATTTCTCTGGGCTTAACTGAACTTAGCTTAAGGCACATGAATTTATCATTCATACAATAATTATTTAGCATTTTTATATCTGGGCCTGGCTAGGATTAACAGGTATTGACCAAGAGGATTTGAGATTTCTGAAATCTTTATTTAGCATAACCTAAATCAACAACTAGGATTGATAGAAATTAAAAAGCACTGATTTATTTTAAAAGTGAAAATGTCTTTATATTTTGATGCAATATTTTTAAAATATGGTACAGATTTGATTCCTAGGTATTTACTTTACTAATAGTTCTGCATTTTGAACACCATTATCTATATTAGGCATATTGACCTTCATGATTTTCGTACAATTAATTTTTGCTTAATTTATTTTCTAATCTATAGAGACGTGAACAGTTGCCATAACTATGAACATTTACAGATCAATGGCTAATGGAGTTATTTAATTTATAGGTGGCTCAGAAGGTGGCAACTGTTTCTTTCAAATGTTATATGGACAGTTCTAGAATGTGTGCAGATATCCTGGGGAAATGGAGGGGTGGGTTTCTTTACAGAAAAGAATGACCTGAGATCAACCTAAGAAACGCTTGGTTGTGAAGAAATCTATCAGAACAGAATTATACATATGAAAAGATACAATTCTTGCATGTGACTCCTCAACTGTATTTACCAGGATGAGCCTGTAACCTTTCTTTTACTTTAGATTGATTGTTTATTTCTTATTCATTTGTTCACACTTTTACTCTGTCCCTACCCTGTGCCATCCTTGAGCTCAACACTTTCTCTTGCTCCACTTTGGCTTGGCACACACCTTGATCTGATGCTTGAACTCAGCTTCACCTGCTATCCTAGATCAGTGTTGTTGTTTTTTGTTCCTCGGTGCTTCCCCTGAGTTCCCTAGCAGCTAGCCTGACCCTAGCTCAACAATCCCACCACCACCACCACCACCACCCCCACCCCACCACCCTTGACCCTCTCCATACACACTCTGGTAGACTGTCTTTTGGCATCCTTACCTTAATAAGCTTAACAAAGACTAATAATAACAAATAACACACCACATTACCATTTACAAAGTGTTTACATATTCATTTTCCCGTTTGAGATAGTGGTTCCTGTTTCAAAATAGAAAAGGAAGAGTGAGATATGGGTTAAAGGAGAACTATGTTTTTCATAAATATTTACACATATTTACATATAGTAAGAGTCCACATAAGTGTTTATAAATATGTTTTAGCGATAGGATGGGAGATCAAATATATATGGACTCATGATATATACAGTTTTGTTTATCAGAAAAATACTGCTCTGCAAGTCTTCTAATTTGATAGCCATTATTTATCAATACATTGTATTCATTATTGAAATCATTACTTTGGTGATGTTTGTCATATCTGATTTAAAAGCAACCTCTTATTCTTGAGATGAGAAGTGAGAACAGGAGAGTGTTCATTCAGTATGAGTGAAGATGGAGACAGCAACCCAGAGCATTATAGGAGAAAGGCTGGACATGTTTTAAACACTGAATAAATGCAAGGCACAGTTATACGCCAAGGGCATTGGACTGGAAGAGATCAGGAGACCCAAGCCTTTGTCTACATGACTTGTCTGGCTTATCTCACATCTTCCATTTCTACATTTGAAATAGGTGAACTAGATGTAGGACCCTGTTATTTCAAATATATGTAACAAGAGACATCTATGCCCCTTTCCTTATAAAAATATTTCTGGTGTCTCTTGATATTTGAAAAATAAAATTTTACGAATTTAAGAGTCCAAAACTAAATTTCACTGTTATGAGAATTTTGGTTTTGCTTGTCACCATAGTAACTTGTTACTTATTTTAATCGTATCTGGTTGGTCAAGACTTCAGGTCAGCTTTACAATATATTTGATATGGTCCATTTATACTTGGAACTGATCCATTGTAGGTAATAAACCAGTTAAGGAAGAAAACTACCCTTAGACAAAGTTGGTATTTTTAAATGAGCTGGCATTTGAAATGATCATTTTGATGTTAATATTATATATATTTTATACATTATGCATTTAGAGATTATACTTACAAAACATTTCAATATAACATTGCATCCAAATTTGCATATAGTATACATAACCCAAATTATGGATTTTGATACATATTCTTTTAATCATACCAAAGTTGCATCTTTTCATTTACTCATTCCATCTTCAGTTGTTTGCAACAATGTGAATGGTATAAAATTATGTGTTTATATAATAATTACTCCATATATCAATATCATCAGAACTGAGAAACTTATTAGCTTATCTTCTAGAAATGCCATTAATGCCTTGAGATTTTCTTCTCTCTACTTAATAGGGTTAAACAGATGCCTTCCATTTTAGAAAGGAGCAGTCTCATTTCTGAGAAAGGACTAGATACTCCTTGAGATGTCTGTAATTAGGTAAAATTGTTAACTTTCAACATGCTGTTTTCCTAATTCTGTGTATGTATGGGACCCATGATCTTATTTAGCCTTTTGAAATGAATCACTGGAATTAAGAAATTTAAAAGAAAAAATACTGTGTAAAGCTATGCTATGAAAGAAAAACTATTAAATATGCTATTTTCATATAGTTTGCTAATTAAATACTGCAGCTGTTATGTGGAGGAAAAGTTGCAGACATGATGAGATACTGAGTTTGTCATTTCTGAAGAGTTACATTTGGCCAATCTATCTTAACAAACTAGAATTTCCCATACTCTTATGAGGAATATGTGTAGTAAGTATGATGTATATATCTTTGCATAGACATATGTACACAAACAAGATTTACTAAAATATTTTAAATTAAAAATGTAAATCTAAGACCTGTATCCTCAACCTTTAATTTCCAAAGAAATGTAAATTTTGCCGATTATCAATCTCATTCACCTTTTCTTTGTAAATAAACCAGAAAACAGCATATTTAGAGAGTACATTGGACAGCATTACTATTTCATCACTTGTTTCAGTAATAAAGTGACAGAATGCACATTTTAAAATAACATTTTGGTTGTATCTTAAAAATTAAAATTGAGAGTAATGATAATTAAATTGATAATCTGTTAACTTAGTCAACTATAAGAAAACTGATTTTTTAGAAAGGGTTAAAGTAATAAAAATAGTCTATTCATTAGATTCTCCCTTAATTTTTAAGGAAAAGTCTCTTATAATACGTTTTGAGGCATATTTTCCTATTTTCTTCTGCACACTGCTATGCAGTGCTTAAGAGAAGGTAAGGACATCTTTTAGAGAAACAGTATTTCTAATTCAGAGTTATTTGAATACTGGTTACTTGGAGTGGAAGACTTGATCGTGGGCAGACTAGCAGTTAAAGATCATGAAAGTCTACACTCCAGGAGGCGAAGACACTTGACTTGCTCACTCCTTTCTCAGTCAAATGCCCTCCCTATATCCCATCTGTGGGCTGTGTCAGGCTTAGGGATCCTGAAAGGAAACTACTTTTGGAGAAGTAAATGGCTGCTTGATATGATTGAAGTGATTGGTTTATACCTTAGTCCTTTTGAGTTATTTCATCTGTATGTTCCAGAGGTATTAAAGTTTGTTTTCCTTCTTTTAAATTCTAGATCTAAATAAATTTAATTTTGGTCAGATTTGGGGCTAAAATTTGATATAGTCATTCAGTTTTTTTTTTTTTTTTCCCAAGGGATAATTACATAATCTTTCTTGACATGGACTTAGAATGTACAGTTTCACGGGCTTGGAAGACTAGTAGTCGGACGAAATCGTATTCAGATGAACAAACCATCTTAAGCATGTTCTGCAATGTCCAGATAAAATTAATACCGATCCAAATTCATTTTTCTCAGAAAGTTTATTATCTTTAAAAATCTTATCATTAGCAACCTTGGGATCTCGAAATTATAGTCTTAGAACATTCTACAAGTCTTTTATTTGTGCAGTTCCTTAATTGTTACTATTTCTACAAAATAACTGCTAATATTTATTGAGTGCCTCCTGTGTCACTTCACACTAAGTCCTCCTCATAATTTATTTCTTTCTGTCTTCCTATCACTTTCATCTGGCAGGTATGCTCATTTTCCTGTTCTCGGGCAATAATTTGCCCCAGGTGGCTTACCTGGTGAGTAACAGAATGAGGATTTCATGTCCTGTTGCCTGGCTGTAGGCTTTGAGTCTTAACCACACACCGTAAGGCACCCAGAGTGTGAACTTTCCATATGATGCAGACTGGGTTTCTGTTTCTGCAATTCTGCATTTTATGGAAATAGAAGTGTTGTTTTAGGGATGGTGTGTGACCAAATTACATTTTAAAAATCTTTGGTAATACTGACATTGTAAAGATGAAGATCCAGTCCCTGCTCTGTGGAGCTCCAGGTTCCTGGAGAGATAGTTTATCAGATAATTGCATTGTGTTATTTCAAGTGTCAAAAAAGAACATGGCAATTCTGTCATGGGGAGGGCTTTGGAGAAGACCAGATGCCTGAGATCAAGGGAGAGCAAAATACTTCATTTTTGTGTAACATTCTCCTGTGCAACTTTGTTCCACATTTCATAATATCCTTTTCGTTATCTAAATTCACATGGACTTCTGATTGTGCTATGTATTCCAAACCATGCATTTCCCCACAGTTTCATTGTGTTTGCTTTCATATGCTTTTCCATTTCTCTTTACTACTATCTAAAACATGTATTTTACTTTATTAGGTTCTTGAGGAAGGGTAATTATCCTTTTTAATTTTTTTTTTTCAAAATATGTAACTGCATTCAACTCTTCTTTTTCTGACTTCTGAGATTTAAAATGTGTTAATTATACACTTAAAATGGAGATTTACAGTGGGTAATGTGCATTTAAAATGGTGATTATTCATGCCTCCCTGTGTCCTCCCCTTTTGTTTTGTAGCTGTACTAATAGGAAATATGGAAAAGGGCAAGAGGATTGCCCAGATTTAACACAGTGTCTAGTAACAATTATTGCTAACCCTTATTATGCATTATTCTATGCCAAACACTGTTGCCAGCATTTTTCATGGATTATTTTATTTACTCTCTTTAACTTTATGCATAGGTAACTGTTGTTATGCCTGTTTTAGAGATGATAAAACCGAGGCACAGAGTGGTTAAATAGCTTGTCCCAAAGTCATGTACCTAGTTAGTGGCAGAGTGAAAACACGCACTGAAGAAGTCTGATTCTAGATACTGCATGTTTCAAACTTAATTGGGGCTTCTCAGCTTGGAGGCAAATCTATAATTTATGAACCAGTCATTCATAAATATTCAGTAAGCACTGGCACACATTAGAGAATTATTTTTCTGTATGATATGGTGGTGTTTAAATGTTATAAAGGGGAGCATATTGTATAGGTCAAAGAGTAGGTCAAAAGTTAGGTGTACGCTTATTCAAATCTGGGTTCTGCCATAATTAGTTGCGTGACTTTTTAAAAATCAGTTCCTTCCATCCTTCAAGCTCTCGGCTTCTTCGTTTGGGTGATGATTAAGTATCACTCCTTCAACAGTGAGTAATGCAAAGTTTTCTACTCATTCTTTCTTAAACATAAATTTGAAGCCTTCAGACCCATGTGGTGGGCACTCTTCCATCTCCATTACAAATCTTCCTCCTCATCTCTTCAAGTAGTTTTTTTTTTTTTTTGGAGACAGAATCTCGCTCTGTTGCCCAAGTTGGAGTGCAGTGGTGCAGTCTTGACTCACTGCAACCTCCACCTCCCGAGTTCAAGCAGTTCTCTTGCCTCGGCCTCCCGAGTAGCTGGCATGCGCCACCATGCCCGGCTAATTTTTTTGTATTTTTGATAGAGACGGGGTTTCGCCATATTGGCCAGGCTGGTCTCGAACTCCTAACCTTGTGAACCACCTGCCTCGGCCTCCCAAAGTGCTGGGATTACAGGCATGAGCCACCGTACCCAGCCTCAAGTTTTTAATGTTGGGTGCTCCTTTGATGATCTCATCCAGTCTCTGATCTTTAAATACCATTTTTTATAGGGAAGATTCACACTTTTATCTCCAACCTAGACCTCTTCCCTGATCTGTAGACATCTAATCCATTGGCAATCCTGTTGGCTCTACCCTTGAAATATAACCAGAATTTAATAAATTTCTACATCTTTATTGCTACCAACCTAGCTCAGAGGGCTTCATCTCCATCTCGGTGATTGCAGTAGCCTTCTAACATGTCTCCTTATGATATATTCTCTGCACAACACCCAAAGTAAGCCATTAAAAGATTAAGTCAGATCGTATTGTTCCTCTGCTCAAACCTGGCTTCCAATCTCACTCAAAGTCACAATCTTTATAGTGGCCTTTAAGGCTCTACACAAACATGCCCTTAGTTGCACCTTTGACATTGTCTCTTATCTGTCTCCTCCTCAGTTAATTCACCCTAGCCAAAATAGCAGGATGTGGTCTTTGAATACGCCAGACATAACGCACCTGCCCCAGGGCTTTTGCACTTACTTTCCTCTATGCCTAAAACGTTCATCTCTTAAGTATTTGTATAACTCACTCCCTCAGCCCCTTCGGGTCTCTTCCAAAATATCTTTTGAATAAAGCTTTCCCTGACTACCCATTTTATAATTACATTCGTTCCTCAACTGCTGGACACTCCTTACTTGCTTTACTTTGCCCAATAGTAATGAACTTTCTCTAGGTAGCATAATAAATTTTAGTTTTTTTGTTTTGTTACTCTTTTCTGTCTCCATCAATTGGTGTATAAGTGTTATGAGTGTATAGATTTTTTATATTTTTATTTCTGTGTTGTATACTTAACCACCTAGGACAGTCCTTGACACATATTATGCACTTAAATTTGTTGAATTCATGTATGAATAAATGAATGAATAAATGGTGTTTGAGTTTTATTAGGAACTTTTATCTTCTTTTGAAAATGATGACAAGTTAGTTTTGGTCTCCTATTCTGATAGCTAGGGCCTATGAGTGAATGTATGCTGAAACAAAATGCCTCATGATCCAGGCCACAAATATAAGTGTATGAAATGCTTTGAGTGCAAATAATACAGGGATGTGGGGACTGTAATAAACCACAGGGTTAACCCCTCATCTGTGGGCTACATCTCATTGCTGTCACAGGCAAACAGTGCCTTGCCATTTGACTTAGAAGAAGCAGCTGCAAATCCAGATTTTTATGAGAGCTCTAGCAATTCATAAATATTGATTTCCAATTCAAAATTTTGTGCGGGTAAAACAAAACATCTTCTAGCAAGATTCAACCTGTAGGCTGCCAATTTGAGAGCTCCAGTAAAAGAAGTATAAACTTCAGACATCTAACCTATTTTAGCAAACCTTACCTGGTTTAAAATGTCATCAGAAAAGTTTGTAAAATAACTTGAGTAGAAAATGTAGGACATGAAATGCCAATCAAATCAAGAATGTTTGATGAAGAATAATTCCTAGAATCTTTTTGCAGTGTTTCTGGCTCCCTTTGCCTTTCTCTTGTTTGCTCTTCATTCTGATAAGGGCCTGATCTTTGATGTTGACAGTCTAATTGAACCAAAAAATGAACAAATAAAATTTATTGAGTTCCCATTATGTGCCATGCAGTGTTCTAGGTGCCAGGGTTACAAGAATGAAGACAAAAGTACACCTTGGTGTGAAACTTCCAACCTACTTGGAGGGGAGAGAAAGGTGACAGATAATGTTCAAATTAACTCATGAAAAAGATAATTTTACATAGACGTAAGTGCAATAAGGACATAAAACAAAATGTTCTGATAGAGAATGCTGGGGTTAGGTGTTGGCTAGTTTACACTAAGTAGTTGATGAGGGTGTTTGAGATGGGGACTTTTAAGCACAGACCAGTTGGCAAGAAAGGCAACCATTCAAATATGTGGGCAGAGCTTCTAGACAGTGGGGATATGAGATGAAGAACCCATAAAGCTAAAAGGAACTTACTGTGCATGGAGAAGAGCAAACCGGACAGAGGAGCTGGAGTGCAGTGAGGGAGAGAGCTGAGCTGGGTAAAGTTAGGGAAGTTGGCCCCTGTGGCTCTGTTCTTTGTCGTTTGCTCTCTGTATATTTTTCGTACTTCAGTTTGCTACATCTTCACATTTGCTGATCTTTTCCACTTCAGTGTCAAATGTGCTATTAATCCAGTCCGAAGAATTTATTTTTATTTTAAATGTTCTATATTTTAGCTTTAGAAATTGCATTTCATTCCATTTCTATACATTTCATTTCTTTTTTATTCATGTTTTCACTAGATTCTTGAATGTATTTATGATAATATCAATTATCAATTCATATCAATTTCTTCAGATTATATTATCTCTGTTATTTCTGGGCCTATTTCTAATGACTGATTTTTCTTCTGCCTACATTTTCTTTGCATGACAAGTAACATTTTATGAGATGCTGGATATTTGGCTCTTGACTGTCTGGATTTTATTGTCCTTTTTATGGAGTGTTAAACCTTGTTTTAGAAAGCCATTAAGTAACTTCCGAATCAGCTTAAATTTTAGAGGCTTGTTTTTAAATGGTATTATAGTGAGGCTGCTGAAGCCCTTAATCTAGTGTTAGTTTTGTCTTACCATTAAGGTGTGAACTTTCAGGATCTCAGCTGAATGTGTCCAATATTTAGTAAGGCCTCTGTACTCTGGCTGGATAAAATACAAATGTCTTCTAGCTCCCTGTAAACTGCATATTGTTAAGATTACAGCTCATTAATTGGCCCTTTCTTTTGCACAGTCTTGTTGTGTTTCAACCTATGTATATGCAGTTCAATATTTAGCAACTATATAGTGAGTCCCCATGCAGATTTCTGGAGCTCTCTGTCTGCTTAGCTGTGTTATCCCCAGTACCCTGCCCTGCAGATGCCAGACACCTTAACCTTCCAGAACTCTATCTGACTGCTTAACTAAGGATACCCCCTCCCGCATCACAGTCCAGAAAGCTACTATAGGCAGACAGCTGTGATAATAGTGCTGACCTTCTTTGTTTCCCTTCTTTCCTGGATTACAGTCCTCCACTGCCTTTGTCTAACATCTAAAATCAACCATTTCACTTATTTCGCTGGATTTCTAAATGTTTCATTACAGGAGGGGTGTTGGGCACAAGTTCTTTAACATGGTCATGAATCATGTTGAGAAAGATTATTTTCCCATAACATTTTATTGTGGAAATTTTCAAATGTGTACAGAGGTAGAGAAAGGAACCTAATGAACCCTTATACCCACCATCCATCTTTAACAATTAGCTACGTGATGCCAAATTTGTTCACCTATACCTTCTTCCCAGACCTTACCCATCTAGATCATAAGGAAGAATTTAAAAGAATATAAAATGGCAAAACTTAATGCTGTGTTAAAGAAAAAAAAAAAAAAACAGGAGAAGATAGTATTTATTGAATCTCTACTTCATTTATTTGGTACTTATTCTTGAACTGTAGATCTCAATCTATTTTATTATCACAGAAACCTTACAACTTAATCTTTTTGAATGCTGCCAAATCTATTTTAAATAAAGCTTTGATTTGCATTTTTATTTTTGTTGCCCAAAAGCTTTACAAATAGTCTGATAGTTTCAACAGTTTTTATACCTTATTGCATCATCTTGTGTATACAATGTGATATGATTTGGTTGCAACTGATAGAACACAGTAACCTCACAATTCATTGGCTACCATAAATTTGACCAGTAATATCTTGTTCAAAAGGACGTTTGTGTTGACTTTTTTTTTGTTATGAGGAGGAGCTTAAAAGGTAAACAATGAAACAACATGGGAAATGTTTTAAAACAATGTAATACTTAATATTAAGTGAAAGAAACTACACAACACTTTCATCTACATTTCATAAATGGTTAAGAATGTCATATACATACATATAAAATTGGTATAACAGATAATTTGAATCTTAAAAGGAATCTAGAAAAAAATTAAGTTAGTGATTTTTCTAACAGATATGTGAGAATATATTTTTTCTTTTAAAAATTTATTTGACACTATTTCATCAGTAAATACAAGTTAGAAATCATTAAAAAGAAAATAATTGGAATCTATTGTTAATGAACATATCCAGCTGACTTAACTTACTAATGCATGATGATAATGAGGCCAGAATTGTAGCTGGATTGAAAGGAGAATGACAGAAACACAGTCAAAGCCAAGCTTAATAAAAGGAAGAATCTTGCAAGACAGAATGAAAGTTGGAAAATCAGTCGCCCATAGCAAAACCAACAAAGTTAATACCACTAACAAAGCTTCACATGTCTTAGCTCAAAATATCATCAGTGACAATTGTGAAGAGTTGATAATCTTGTCCCAACACTAATGATATTTCAGGCATGTATCTACAAGTTCAAATGATAGTAAGTTCATAGCTTATTATACTTGAAAACAAGCATATATTACAATAAAATATCACTGTGGATAGTAATTTCTTTACTTTGGAATAAATTTCACATGTAAAAACCATGTCTGTAAGTTGTGCTGAGAATGTTTTTTTTCCCACAATGAAGATAACTTTCCTGAATAATGTATCATGATAGTTATTGCATTATCCTCTATGTCTACTTGACGCATAAGTTTCTCGATTATCTGTTATTCAAGATTCTATTTTTAACATCTTGCCAGAGAACAGCATTGGCATGTGAGTATGCCTGTGCTTCCATGCTGTGTATGTGTATGTGTGTTATAAAATGATGGTTCTTTAGTTCTATTAAGTGACAAATTTTTTTTTTTTTTTTTTTTGAGACGGAGTCTCGCTGTCGCCCAGGCTGGAGTGCGGTGGCGCAATCTTAGCTCACTGCAAGCTCTGCCTCCCGGGTTCACGCCATTCTCCTGCCTCAGCCTCTCCGAGTAGCTGGGACTACAGGCGCCCGCCACCACGCCCGGCTAATTTTTTTGTATTTTTAGTAGAGACGGGGTTTCACCGTGGTCTCGATCTCCTGACCTCGTGATCTGCCCGCCTCGGCCTCCCAAAGTGCTGGGATTACAAGTGTGAGCAACCGCGCCCGGCCTAGGTGACAAATATTGAGATGAGTGAAGACTGTCCACTTTCCCTTCCAAACTTTGCTTCTAGGTAAGAATGAAAGAAATGTCAAACCAAATTCTGGCGTACATATAGATATTTTTTGAACATTTCTTGGCAAGCAAACTCAACATTAAAAATAACCCTATATTTGTTCTGTAGGATTAAGGACACTTTAGCTCTTATGTCCTTTTAGATGTTTTGACCATTACCTGGTATGAAAACTCCAGTTTAGATAAACGTAAAAATTCCGAGACCGGATTCTCTCACCTTGTGTCTAGCATCAGGCAATTAGAATCTTCTGTAGTTCATGACTAGGCGTAGGAATACTTGAAAAGACTTAGCCAAACACATCCTCTTAAAAGTGAAAGCTGCAGGCTTCTCTAGTTTTTACACTTGATTTACATAAGGGTGGAGAGTATTGCTAAAATATTTTAGTGATCTACTTATCTTGAATAGTTTTAACTTCTATTAAAATGAGATATGTGAGTTCATTTCTGCCATTCACAGTGCTAGTCAAGAGGCTACTGTTTTCATCAGTGAAAACCCATTTCTGACATTAAGTATTCTAATTTTCAAAAGGTTGTTGATGGAAATTCAGATAACCAGAAGACTTTAAGTACTCATGTGAGGGAAGGTGGGCTTTATGATGAGAATGCTACCTTTTCGTTGTCACGTTTTTGAATAGAATGCTCATAGCACCTACAGTGTAGCTTATTCTAAGTAAACCATGCATAATTACTGGATGTGCTACAGTATTTTTAGGAAATTGCAAACATGATAACTGCATTAATGTTTGTGGTATTAAGAACAAGGTTATATATGCTTTTGAAATCCTTATTTACAGCTTCTGTGACAAAATGTCACTGAAATTCTTGAGTAAGTCTTATATAACTATGAATTCCAGAGAGGTGGAAGTTGTTATCTTTAACTACCAGGAGTGAACATACTACCAGTAATAATAGTTACTATTATTATTATTATTGGACATCACGGTAGTGATGGTGACATTGTTGAAAAGTCATAGCAATAATAATTGGCCTATTAGTAATAATAGAGGAAGAAGATAAAGACTAGCTACTGTTTCCTGAATGTTTACTCTGTGCTATACGTTTAAGGTTCACATGTCATTTATTCACCAGAATAACTCAGGTATTGTTATTTTATCTTAATTTTTCTGGTGAAGAATTTCACACAACTGGTATGCAGCAGAAATGGAAAACAAATTCTTTACTTTCTGATTCTAAATATGTACTAATTTCCATTGCCTTGTATTGCTTACTTTTCTGTAAAACCTTTTATAAGAATTTCCATGAAAATGTTAAAATACATTTTTGTTAGGACTTCTGGAACAAGAATAGTTTATAGAGAAAGAAAGGAAGAATTCTTTAGTTTATTAAAAATTGTGCCAGGGAAAAAGATAAAAATGTGGAAAACTTTATTTCTGTTTATGAAGGCATTCAGCTTCTGTTTAATCAGGTCCGTTGAAAACAGATTGAGGTGTGGTGTTTGGTTGTTGTCGTTGTTTTTTCGCATGAAAGTTTGTGGGAAATCTTAAAAACAGAGTCTTTCTAAACGACCTTGATTTTCCCCAGAACGTCTCATGAAGACTGCTGCCACAGCTTTTAGACAGTAGAATAATAAATCTACCTTTTGGGTACGTAGATATCCTAGTAAAGATTCAGATCAATGGTTTTGAAAAATAGTTTCTTTTTTTCTTTTCTTTTTTTCTAACTTTTATTTTAAGTTCAGGGGTACAAGTGCAGGTTTGTTACATAGGTAAACTTGTGTCATGGAGGTTTGTTGTGCAGATTATTTCATCACCCATCTCTTAAGCCTAGTACCCATTAGTTATTTTTCCTGATCCTCTCCTTCCTCCCACCCTCCACCTTTCCAAGAGGCCCCAGTGTGTGTTGTTCCCCACTATGTGTTTGTGCATTCTCTTCCACCCAGCAATCCCATTACTGGATATATACCCAAAGAAATATAAATCATTCTGTTATAAAGACACATGCACATGTATGTTTATTGCAGCACTATTCACAATAGCAAAGACATGGAATCAGCCTAAATGCCCATCAATGATAGACTGGATAAAGAAAAGTGGTACATATACACCATAGACAACTATGCAGTCATGAAAAAGAACAAGATAATGCCCTTTACAGGGACATGAATGGAGCTGGAGGCTGCTATCCTTAGAAAAATAGTTCTCTAATGATTGCAGTTTCCTGAGGATGAACCTTACTCTTAAGCTTACTTGGGATGGCTTGTCCTCATTGATTGCTATATAAGTACCTTCTATAAGATCTCTAAAGAGATTTGTATTATTATTTATATTCAAAGATTAAGCTTCTTATGTTGAAAAACCGTTTTTATGTTATGTATGTCAAGAATTCAGGATCTTGAATGTAAAAGCAATAAAAATAAGAGGGCATGCTTTTATTAGAAATATAATTCTCAAAATTTCAAAATTGTTATATTACATAGTTGCATATTGTTATAGTCAGCTCAGGCTGCCATTACAAAATACCATAGACTGGGTAGCTTAGGCAATACAATGCATTTCTCACAGGTCTGGAGATTGGGAAGCCCAAGATCAAGGTGCCAGCATGATCAATTTCTGGTGAGGGCTTTCCTCCTTGGGGTTAGGGGTGAGGGGAGACAGAGAGAGAGAGAGAGAGAGAGAAAAGAGTTTGCTCCCACTTGCTATCTGGTGCCTCTTGTTATAAAGGCATTAATCCCATCATGACCCTGCTCCTCATGACCTCATATAAGCCTAATTCTCTATCAAAGGCCCATCTCCAAATAATCTCACATTGGAAGTTAGGGCTTCAACATATGAACTTTGGGGCAATGCAGACATTCAGCCCATAACGAACATCATCAGTTTAGTATCACCAACATTAAAGTCAAGAGTTATACTACTTATTTATAGTTTTTCACTCAAATGGAGTAACCCATGTGCATTATTAAAATTGGTGTATTTTACTTATGTGAATACATATTTTGATGTTTCTGATGATGATGTGGTCATGTTAGGGAACTTCGTGCTTGACTAGAATTCCATGGTACTTTTCCTAAATATTTTTGTTTTATTTCTGAGGTTATTGTTTATTATTTATAACTATTGTTATGAAAGTTATGCAGAAGATAGAAGTTGAATGCTGCTGAAGTGATCATAGTGTCTACTCAGTTACAGATTTAGAAATGGGAGCCATTATTATGAAGCGAGCCTTATAATAAGATATAAGGACCAAAGAGTATAGTGAATGTGAAAGAGTTATGAGCATAAGATTGCTAAAGATTAGTTTACTATCCATTAGCATTTGAAGTGTCAAAGCATTATTCAGTATGTATGTATGTGTATACATATATATATATATATACACACACATATATATATATATATACATATTTTTTATTTTTTTTTTTTTTGAGATGGATTCTCACTCTGTTGCCCAGGCTAGAATGCAATGGCATGATCTTGGCTCACTGCACCCTCTGCCTCCCAGGTTCAAGTGATTCTTTTTGGCTAATCTGAGCCTTTCTGAACTGAGATACTCCTTTTTTAAGAGTTTATTTTCTATTATAAAAGAGCAGAAAAAACTAACTAGTCTCTTTATTTATGCATAAACTCTACCAGTTTTATTTCCTAGCAAAGAAAAGGGGGGGCCTTTTTATTATTCTCACAAAATGTATTTTGCAGAAATATCTGAATGTTGTTGAAGTAGCAAAATGAACTGTAGAGAGGTGAATTGTTTTGATCTAATTAAATTATGGTACCTAATCTAATTGTAAGATAATTTTTGAACTGAAGAAATTATTCAGAAAAATTCCCCAAATATCCTTTCATTCTCACACTATGCATTTCAGAATTTCACATAAATCCAAACACTTCCATTTCCAGGTCAGGTCAAAAAATCTAAACTGTTTGGTTTGTAGCAGTTTTCACAGACACAGGAGCCCATTATCCAGAAGTAGCTGTCTTACTAATACTTATTTCTCTTAGGAGGCACTCCACACAAGCAGGGACTCCGCTGGTGGTGTGTTTGTTCCGTATTAATGGTTAAGGGAAGGTAAAGGGGTCTTTCTGATAGTTTTTCCTGTGGCACAGATTTTGCGCTGTGGTAATGCTTACTGTCATTTTGGGAAAAATAGTTTTATATATGTAATACTTATGTAATCATTTTGATACAGTTCTATAAAATTATATAATATGAAATATATATTTGAGAAAAATAATTATCTATGTTATCTATATCTGTTTAGGCCTTGTTTATCTAAAGTATTGCTAAGTCTTGCTACCATATAATATTTTCCTTTCTTTATGGTTTGAATTAAAGCAAATGTTAAAGGAAAACAAACCCTGAAGTGAACCTCCCGATAGCTTCATAGCTGCTGTTTATTTACTGTTAAGTTTATTTAAGTTTATGCTTCAACAGAGCAAAACACAGTGGTCTGAAACTAGTTTAATAGAAACCCAAGTGTTTTTAGTGAGCCCTCTGAACAGAGCTTTCTCTTTAAAGTAGGGGTAATCTAGTGTATTGGAAGGTACTGGACTTGTATCAGAGGACTTGAGTTTGAATCTTGACTGTTGAGTATTATTGTTGTGACCTTGAGGAAGTTGCTAAGTATTTGAATTTTCAATTATTTTCCTCAGTGAAAGTGAGACAAGAATGATCTCACAGGCACAAATGAGAAAATTAATAAGTTAATTTTAAAAACTCCCTTTTTGTTGGAAATGCATCTATAAAGTCATACTTCTATATGGAACTCACAGTGAAAAGGAATCATTGAATGTAGTTGGGATTTTCAGATATTCTAGGTTTTACCCATTTAAAGCACCAAACATTTTTTTCTAGTTGAACTATTTTGATTGAGCATTTTTCTAAACATTATTTTACACGTATCTGCTTTGTAAAATGCACGGGTATTATTGCCTTACATTTGTATATTCATTCATTAAGTCTTTAACAAAAATTTGTTGCGTGCTATTCTGCTCCAGACACTGTGCTAAGCCTTGTACATAAACTGATGGAAAAACGGACATACAGAGTGTATGAACTAGTAGGAAGACACGCACTTGACAGGTAAAACAAACACACATAAATGATACACACATTGTGATAACTGCTAAGAAGAAAAACAAGAGGGCACTATGAGAAGAAACAGAGGGGAAAAACTACTGTAGGTTGAGTGGTCAGGAAAGGTCTCTCTGAGAAAGTGAAATTTAAGCTGAGACCTGCAGGATGAGAGCCAGCCGCCTTACAGAATGCAGGGGAGAGCATTCCAGGTACTGGAACGAGGGAAAGAGGCCTCGTAAGAAAAAAAAGGCCCTTTTTGTTTTCAAGAAACTGACAGAAATTCAGTGTGACTAGAACACAGGAAACATGGAGAAGACTGGTCTGACAAAAGATACAGAATCCTGTATAGTTTATAAAACACATTTACAGCTTAAAGTAACCAGTTGAGATGCAGAAGACATTTTTTTTTTCATTTCCATGACACTGAGAGTTAAGGGGACTGACTTGCCCAAGGTCACCCTGCTGGGAGGGGAGGATGAGAGTGCCAGCCTCCTTTGACCCCTAGTCCTGGGCTCTTTGTGCTGTGAAAATTTCCTTGCTGAACAGTTTCATACTTTTCTGATGTCTGAGGCCATTATTATGTAATCAGTCACTGAAATGAAACCCTAATGGGTTGTTGAGGTGTGAAAGGCCCATTGTCCTGTAAGATCTTTTGAATTCTTATGTCTGAATCATAGTTTTTCTGTCTGCTGTTGGGTTGCTCTCATTTGATTTCAGCTATTCCCTTATCTGTTTTTGAGGAGCTGCAGACATAGCAACCAACATGTTTAGTTTATTAGGCACGTGTAGAGTAATAGCCAGTGGCTTCTGTGTGAGAGCCCATTGGATTGTTGTAATATTTGTTGTCTCAGTAGGTCAGGCAGTGATGTTTGACTATTCCTAATTGTAAAATTGATTCTACTTTGAAAATATTTGCCAAAAAATAAATCATGTTTAAATGAGGGAGATATTTACATTAAGTTGTTGATGTCTGAGGAGCCATTCTTATCCCATTCTCGTAAGAGTTTTAAATCAATTGTGAATAATCACAGGAGTTAGACAAAGATGACAATACCAGGTTTATTGTTCATAAAGCCAGACTGGACAGCTGTCCATGAACCTAAGGCCCAAATCATGCTTCCCCTTCTTTACCCAAGCTGAACTTAACAAATGCGATCAGAACCAGAAGACAGAGAAAGAACGCCATGTGTATCTGGAAGGCAGGCTGCATCTGAAGAAGGTAGCCCAGGAAGGGTTAATGAAACCTGCCCTATGACCTTTTCTTCTGTTACTCATCAGAAAGGAAAGAAGTAATAACTGATACTCACAAGAAAGTTTTTATTTTATAAAATGGAAGAAAAATATGAGAAAAGGGAGAAAATGGTTTCTTCTACATTAAGGTAAAAACAAACCTTTATGATTTAATTAGACAACATTTACAAGTAAAGGTATTATGTCTTGTGAACATACATACTTAATATCAAATAGGATAATTTCAGTGTTACGGCTTAGTAGGCTAGGAGTCAGAAAACTTCTTTTACTTACTTTATTATTTAGGAGAAGCCATAGAAGGACAGTGAGCTCCAGTTTCGTCATCTGTCATAATGAGTGCTATAAATACATGCTCTGTCTGAGAGAAACAGATGCTACTGTGACTATGAAAGGGTGGTGGGAAAAGAGAACGACATCTGAGTACCTACTATATGCCAACCAATGTGTTAGATGCTTTTCAGGATATCTTGTGTTATCACCATAATCAAACAAGTGTTATTTTCATTTTTCAAAAATATTGAGTGTCAGATTCTACAACAACCATTTTTTGAGCATTTGTGACAAACCAGTCTCTGTGAATCCAGTGGTGAACAAGGATACCATAAGAAAGTAGCATTTCAACACAGATGTGGAGAGTGAGGGGAGCTGGGCACATAGAGGGAGGGTTGCCTGGTTGTGTTCCTCTCTAACCAGCTTTCCTCCACACCCTCCTCAGATGGTCTTCCTGGTGTCTAGTCAGAAACTGGGATGGCATTCTCGATGCTCCTCTTTCTCTTATCTCATACACCCGTATGTAGAAATGTCCTGAAATAGGATACATATTGGGACATTTATGGAATAGAGAGAAGAACATCATTTCTTGTATGCTTTGAGAGTTAGAATTGTGTCCTAAGTGCATAGGGAAGACACAGAAGCGCTTTAGACTGGAATATTGTGAACCTACTCTTGGAAGAAGGCAGTTCTCCATGGGTCTCTCACATTTCTGTATGTGTTATGAGTAATACCTGATACTCCAGAGTTCCTCCAGACTAGATTGGGTCACTGGCCTACTTGTCACAATGGGCGGATCTGAAGCTGACTGTTAGATTGTCAAAAACATCTCCATGTCCATTGTCGTCGTCACAGACTCCCTTTTCAAGGATATTTGTGAACAACTTTAGAAGAAAGTGATAGTACCTCCCTCCATAGCAAAGAGCAGGCATGCTTACTGTCCAGAATGATAATAAAGATAATGTCTCTCTTTGGAACCAAGGACAGGCATGCTTACTGCCCATTATAAAAAATATTTGATGTCCCTACATTCAGGGTCGTTTTGCTGCAATATAGTCAATTGCATGTACAGGTGTCATGTCACCTTGAGGGAACTGGGGATCAGAGAACTGTCACAAGAAAATGCTGATACCTGGGCTTCCTTTATTGGAAGTAATAAGTCTCATTATTGCGAGTAATAAGTCTCTGACCGAGAAGTCTTGTGTATCCTGCCAGCATCTGTGAAATTGTGGCAGGCTAACTTGTTAGCTTGTGAATAAGATAAAACTCAAACCGTTCGTAGTTTTTGGCAGTTTTAGGGATGAGAATGGGGTCCTGATAGAGATATAAGTTTCTGGAAGAGAAAGGATGAAGACCTCCTGGGCCAATTGATGAGATTTGAGAGGAATCCATGGACATCATTAGTGAACATGTTGATCAACTTGTTTGGTCAGTTAGGGAATAAATGACCCTCCATTTTATTGTCTGCTTATGAGGAAGAATTAGAGAGATGATTGTAATCCAAGTACCTGGAAATAGGTTCAAAGTCAGCTGTCTGAAAGGTGCCCTGGATGTTGCTAGCCCTGTTCCAGGCATGGAGATGTTTTTGACAATCTAACAGTCAGCTTCAGATCCACCCATTGTGACAAGTAGGCCAGTGACCCAATCTAGTCTGGAGGAAGGTTCTGACACTCTTTGTAACAACAGTTGTAATTTCATGCTCTGGCATACAAGGAAGGAAATTCGTAACCACTATAGGTAGAAACCAAGCAAATAACTATAACCTTGGGTGGTTCACTTAGAAGATGAAGGTGTGGGGTATGTAATACTTGTTAAGGAAGTATTAACCCTCAAGGTTCTTTTAGTTGCACCATTTTACAGCTTATCCCCTCCTCTAGACTATGACTCCAACCTTAGATTCACTAGGAGACTTAGAATTTCTTAGAGTGGGGCCAGGCTGCTATAAGGGAGTTTTGGTTACCTTGGGGGAGATTTCCTTGAAAGAGAAAAGCTCCCTTAGGAAGCCATAGACGAGGTATTGACTAGTCTTTGGGCCCTTATTGCGCTAGAATGGGTTTGTAATGCTGATGAAGATTACCTATTGGAAAATGAGAAACTGACCTAATGAAATCTAGACAAATTCTTACCGTCACCCCTGTTGCCTAGCAAAACTCTCATAATTCTTTTGGTGAAGCAGTGATAGAACATGAGATGTTATAATAATGGGGCAGTAAATGCCCTCAATTGAAACAGACTCCTTAAGAAAAATAGCTGCTCTGCAGGTCAAGCCCAAATCAAACAAACGGAACAAATTCTATAGCCACAGCCAGAAAGTGGTTATGGCTGCTAAGTCTAGGGGTTCCCAGAACTGGAATAGATGGTGTCTATAATGATCTTGCTGCCAAATATAGAGCATTGCATGGAATGAAAATAGTAGAAGTTTATTTGATTGAGCCCTGAGCCAGCTGCCAATCAAAACTGAAAGTAAATACATCTTGTTTACTAACATAGAACTGTTCTCTCCCTCTCTGCCCCTGATCCCCCCTCCTCGGACTCTACTTCAGCTTTAGCTTCTTTAAGAAGGAAAGAATGGAGCTGAGTTCTCTCTGTCCTGAAAGAGGACCACAGTTCTTACAAGCCTCTCTCCAAGTATGCTGGGAAACTCTGGCGAGGGCAGGGACTTAAACCTTTACGGCTCCGTGAGATACACATTAAGGAAGTATTAACTGGCCCAATTTATCATCCTGCCCAGTCCAATGAAGGAGGGGATAGCTGAATTCAGCCAAGGTGGTTTGAACATGGTTTGCAGTCGGGGAAGGAAGCTAGCAGACCTTATGGGTGGGGCCCTTTGTTCCAATTAGTGTGTGTTTGTTGTAGCTTCCCCTGCTGAATTGTAGATGACTGTACTATGGATGTTTATGAAGTCCAGAGGGGAGTCTCCTGACCAGGAAGAGTTGCAAGTACAGAAGTGCTTCTCTCTTTGGGGCCCCACAACCCTAATGACCTCTTCGGAGCTTTAGTTCTCTATGACTGGTGGTTTTACTGATTGGAGCCTCTTGCAAAAGGAAGCGGCATTCACCCTTGGAGTTCTGGACTCATAGCTCTGATGCTGAAACAGGTATATTTCTTTAGAAAAGGGTCCCTTCTAGTTAAACTGAATGCCTGGCCTGTGGAGACCTTGTAACTCCTATTTTTTTTTTTTTTGATGGAATCTTCCTCTGTCACTCAGGCTGGAGTGCAGTGGCGCGATCTAGGCTCACTGCAGGCTCCTCCTTCCGGGTTCACGCCATTCTCCTGCCTCAGCCTCCCCAGCAGCTGGGACTACAGGCGCATGCTGCCATGCCCGGCTAATTTTTTTGTATTTTTAGTAGAGACAGGGTTTCACCGTGTTAGCCAGGATGGTCTCCATCTCCTGACCTCGTGATCCACCTGCCTCGGCCTCCCAAAGTACTGGGATTACAGGGGTGAGCCACCACACCCGGTGAGACCTTGTAACTCTTGAACCTGATATTCCTGCTTTGGGGTCCAGTCATACTCATTGAATAACAAGGGAAGGGCCCAACAGGCCTGGGTTGTCAAATGGAAATGGCAAATTTAGGAATGCAGCCAGCCTGAGGCAAGCAGCATCTTTAACCTCACTTGAGAAAGTGGCAGCTCTAATCCCCCACTCTGCTGCCTGATTTGCCAAGGTTCCCTTAAGTGCCTGGGCCTGCCTCACTTATGGATCAGCTAACCTGAAACCTAATGGTATCCAGTGGGTTATGTTCAGCCTCACCATCACCTACTCAACTAGAAATGGACATTGTTTCTGTGCTCAGTGTTCACATTCAAGGAAGTGCTCTTAGCCCTGGCCAATACTCCACTTAATGAATCTTGCTGTGTTTTTACTGTCTCTGGAAGTGTTGCAAGTGTTGCCAATGACCTAGCTGTTTGGGCTGCCACTTGAAAAAATGCCAACTGGAAGATTATAAACTCCCCTCTTTGGGGCCACAAGCTGTGGAAATGGTTGGGCTGTCACAGTTATTTATATAGATGGTAAGAGCCCATTCTCTGATGAAAAGCAATGGGAATCAACCTGCTGGTTCCACTTGCACCACCCAGATTGCCACCCCTGCTGCCTCACTTCATCAGGGTGCTGGACATGCGACACACCCACAGCACAGACTGGGCACAAGGTGAAGGACTATGTGTTTCTGATATCGAGATGACTGGCATCACAGACTTGGAGCTCCTGCCAATAGTTGACCTGTTTGTCTCAATGAAGGAAGACACATTGTACGTAAAGGGAGTTACTTCTGCCAATTCTTAACAGATTTACTGCATTTGACTCCTCTTGAAACTCACAGTGGTGCCTCACTGCTGTTGACACATTTTCAGGTTATGAGTTTGCCAGGTGCATTCTAGTTAGTCAAAGCCAGTGGTGCACCTTTTATTCCAGAAGCCAGGTCTGATAGTCAAAGTATTTGATAGTCTTTCCATGCTCCCCACAGTACATAGGCACTTTGTATTGTTGGATGTTGGAATGGCTTCCTAAAATCAACTCAGAAAGATTTAAAACTCTACCTGCCTAATCTCCTGGTTTAGACACGTTAATAAGACAGTTGGGTCATTAAATGCAACTGGCCCAGTTAGGGATCATCCTCTTTTTGTCCTTTCTTGGTTATGATCGGGATGAACGAAGAGAGAGGTTATATAGAACTATTTTGAAACTTCAGGATATCATCCTGACCATTCCTAGGCATGATGAATCTTTCTTTCTCCTAATACCTATCTCAGGCCAGTCTGTTTGGTACATCTGCTGAGTGGCAGCCTGGTCAAAAGATGGAACAGGAATTCAAATTTATTCTGGTTCAGCCACTTGAGTTTTCTTGTTGGATTGCATTATCCTAGGATATTGATCACTTGGTTGGGTAAACTGCTCACCAAACGCCCCCAAACCCTGTATCCTTGAGTCTTCTTCCTGTATTCATGAAACTGAGGCTAGCTACCGTGTTAGCTTGCACATAAGGTAAAATCTCAGACCTTTCATAATTATTGACATCTTCTTACGTATTAAAATAGTTTTAGCCACTTCCTGCAGAATGGATTGAAGAGTAAATGGTACAAATGGGGAGTTTATCGGTTGTACCGGGGGATTTTAATTTATGGAGGTGACTGAGTGACAACAGGAGAGGCCAATGCCATCGAAAGATTATTTTTATTACTTACATTTCCTAAGAGGAGGGGGCACTTACATTAAATGTAAGTAATTTTATTACTTACATTTCCCATGATGGGGCACATGGGGAAGCACTGGGTTTGGTCAGGATGCAGAAGGAGGAAGGGACAGCCTGGGCCATAGCCTTTACTGGGGTTTCTGTGGGAAAGGGAAGGGCAGAGGAAACAGTTTATGACTGGCTAGTTTGAGTAATTTCAGTGGGCTCTGGGTTGTAGGGGTGATACCTGGTTGTCTGGTACCTGGCCCTGGGAGATTTAGGGAAGGGGAGTATTGACTTACTGATGAGAAGATGATAAAGGAGATGGTTGAGGGTGTGGTCTCTGGGTTGGTTAGTTGCATATGAAGGGCATGATCCCAGGCCAGCCCTTTGCACTGAGAATTGGCTAGCTCTGGGAGGATAATCTCTTCCCATTCAGTGAGGCCACAAATTCCAGAGCATCGGAATACAGAAAATAATGAAATAGAGTTGATATAACTGGCCTTGTGATAAATGGATGCCAAATAGACAAATACAATATAAGAAAACACAGTTTTAGAGGAGAGAAACTGCTTAGGGGGTTACTGTGGTAATCCAAATAGGAGATGACATTGGTTTTAACTAGAGAAGTGGCTGGAGAGATGAAGAGAAGTGAACAGATTTGAGACATATTTTGAAGCCTGCATCAATTCAATTTGATGATGATTTAGATACAGAGTTTGTGGAAAGGGAGGACTCAGTGACTCCTGTTTCCGGCTTTACCTAAATGAAACATTTTGGACAGTAAATGCAGCATTGGTAGAGAAATAATAAAGAGTTCAGCACTGGACATGTTCGAGTTCCGTATGGCTGTGAGATTATTTACGTAGAGGTATAAGTTAGGCAGGAGAGTGAGAGAGTTTAGAACTAAGAGGATGAATCTCAGGTGGTGATAAAAATTTGGGAACCTACAGTATATAGACAGTAGTTAAGGCATGACACTAGATGAATTATCCAGAGGGAAGTGTAGAGTTTGAATGACTGGGGGCAGATCATGCATTTGCCCACAGCCCCACCTCCATTTGACCTGCTTCTCCCTTTTAAATAACCATCTTGGCTTCTGAATGTATGTGAGTTTGTCAGCCTTAGTAGGCAAAGAAAGAAGACAATTAAGCAAATGGCAAATGAAATTATTGCATTGATTTCTATGTGGTATTTGTTATACAGTGGCATGGACATGATTTGTTAAGTGTTTAACTAAAAATAGTCCCTTAGGTTTTGGATTTTATATTCTAATGTAGATAACACATCAGTAACCTGGCTAAGAAAGCTGTGGTGGCTGTTTAGTTTTGATTGCATGTGGTCTTTTTCAAAGTAGCAATTTAGGAGCTTATTGAACATACAGAAATTATTTTTTTTCTTCCTTCTCGAATGCTTGTCAGTAGTTATCAGAATTACATGACTATACTTTTGTTTTTTTTCTTTGTTCTCCCATGTTGGCTCTGTTTTATCTCTTAATGTCAAATGTCATTTCTTGGAATCATGCAGGAAGTTATCTTTTAGTTAGTTTGCCAGTAATGAAAAGTGGCAAGAAATGCTGTAAAAGAACCTGGAGGTATTTCACAACTTTGGAGATGAAGGGTGCTTGATAGATTACTAGACAAGTAATCTTACTGAACTGCTCACCAAGTGCCCCCATACCCTGGATCCTCGGGTCTTCTTCCTATATCCATGCAACTGAGGCTACTGTGTTAGCTTACAAGTAGGGTAAAATCTCAGACTTTTCGTGATTCTTGCCTCCTACTTATGTGTACTCATGCTGAGAAGAGTAGAAGACACGAAGAAAGGAAGTATGTAAGCAGCTTCCTTGTGCTAAGAGTTATGAGAGGGAGTAGACAAGGTAAATGTAAAGGGTGCACCCCATGAAACTGCAGTAATTAATTTATTTTCTTGATTTTAAAAATATGTATATATGTAGCAAGACTTCTACCAAACTTAACAGGTGTCATGACTGACTAAATCTTGATTCGCATATTACTTTGAAGCATGTTCATGCATCCAACAAATACCAGTGTAGCACCGACAATGGGCAAGTCACTGCTATTTAATATATCAGCTGTCAATAGTTCATAATAGCTTCACTTTTATCAGAATGTGGGGCTGACTCTCATCGATTGATGGACTCATAAGCACTGTATAGACGTTTTGGAGGTCAGGGTGCCATTTTCAACATTTTAAAACAAGGGAAATTAAGAATTTACCCATAGTAAGGCTGTACTGGTTTTTAAGAATATCCAGTTCCTTTGATTTTGGCTATCTTATTAACTATTAATAATTTGTACCCACAGGATGTCATAATAATTAACAGCATTGACTGATAGCTATGTGCTTGGTTTTAAACATGGAGTAATGAAAACCGTTATTGTTAAATAAAATATATTTGGAAGATGGAGTCTTTCAGAATGTGTGGTTCATATTCAAAAATAAATACTGGCATTCTGAGCTGGAAACCTCTATGTTTGTTACCAGGTCACATAATTAATTGGTGGCAGTATGCTGGAACCAGAAGGGCATCCTAGACATCTCTGTTTATAAAATGTTATTAAAAATCATTTATGCAACTTTCCTACTTGGTTATAACGGTACAAAGTAAAGGGATACCATTTACTTCTGTGTTTCTAGGAACACTTTGGTGTCCTGGTGTAAGCTGAGATAGAGATTATATTTCTCATCAGAAAAATTATAGTTATTTGTACTCTTTAAAAATTGAAACTGCAAATGACATTTGTTTTCATGTTTATATTTATAAAGTCTTCACCACACTTTGTTTGTTGTTCCTACCTCGCCCCTCTTTAAGATTAGGGAAGAAAATTATAGTCCACCCAGGCTTCTTTCATGCGTGAAGAACTTATTCTCCCAGAGTTTTAGGCAAGGTTCACTGGGCCTCTACTGTAACAGGAACAGACATATATTTTGCTTCAATGAATGTTTCTTGAGCTCATAAGCATTTTGAAAATATTGAATGACTTACAGTCCCTTAAGAAAGTAGCCATTTAAAAAAGCCTATTCAGTTGAACTTTAAAAATATAATTTATACCACAATACCCAACAAGCTCCAACACCTTGAAAATATTTGGCTGCAAAGACATTATTTTTAGTGATCCTAACCATACTAGGACCAAAGAATTACATTTGTCAAAATGGGATCTCTGGCGCTCTAAAATAATCCCATGCTTTGTGAACTTTGATGGAGTCAGGCTGCTCTCTGTCATATAAATATCATAGTGGCATCAAAACCTGGGCTGACCATGTGCTGCAGGTGGAATGCACACACTCACCCAGTTTCGCAGCAGAAGCAGCTGACACTAGTAGGGAGACAGCGCCGTCTTCAGTTCCTAAGGCCATTGGGGCGTCTGTGTGCTGTCCAAACCTGAAATAGGTAAATGATTCTTCATTCAATCCTCCCTTGAAAATGAAAATGACTTCAGTAAATACTTGTGCTACAGATTACTCAGATGCAGTATTTACTCCTTTCCTGTAGGTCACTGTATCATTTAGAGCAAAACTGTAAAGATTATGAGAAAAAAAGAAATAAACTCAGAGTTAAACAAATTAGAGACAGGAAATGCTACATTGAAATACTGTCTGAAGAACTTATGAAATGAGTTTAATCTTTCTTTTGAGATCCGTAATACACATTTTTGAAGGGATGAGAGATGAGAGTTGCAAGATACTGTTTTCTTTAAAGAAAATAATTATTTTTCATAAGCTATTAGAAAAAAGGGAATGTTAATATCAGATAATAGCATTATTATCTGATTTTATTATCTAATCATTAAGGATTACTCACATTATCCTCATCTCTTGAATTTAGCTATTCTTGTTTCATTTTCATTTCATTAGAAATTAATATATCCCTCTCTTTCATAAACATAAAAGACTTTATTTTATAAAATATATTACATAAAATGTTAACATCTGTGTGAGCATTTATAATTGTGTTCATCCCTTCAGTCTACCTCAGATGAAAACATATACAAAATAAATTAAATAAAAATGCCTGTAATTATCCTTCCATTTTGTTGACATACATGTTTGCCTAAGACTAGAAGACAGCCCTGTACTTTTTAGAGTGAAGTAATAATGAAAGTGAAATCTTACATACCTTGTCTCATCCAAAAAACGAGAACAAACAAAAATGTTAAATGTTGGTAGGGAACTTTAAATGAATACCATCCTTATTGATATTAACTTGCCATAAAGTGTTTCTCCTACAGAAATGTTTTGCTTTAAAGAAATTTAAAGTAAAACTTGCTTTTTGAAAATTTAATGCAGGGATTTAATTCCGAGTAGTTTACAACAATGGGTTATGAATGTATCACCATGACAGCAGGTTGCTAGAGTCTAGGAGTCAGGAGATGTGGCTTCATTAAAAGCACCTCCAGATAATGCCCTATGTTAGATTTCACTGAAAGACAGGAGCTGCTGATGAGGGTGACCTCTGACATCAAGTCATCTTACTATAAACAGAAGGGCGTGGAAAGCCATTGGTCGGAACCAAGAGTGTTTACTATCCAGGTCTCCTCCTATTTAACCTACATAACTGCACTGCTCCTAGAGCCCGAAGGTTCACGCCAGAGCAAGGTGCTTTTAAGGCTACCTGGGTGTTGGTTAGAGACTATAAACCTCTCAGAGCATTCTGTAAACCTCCACCCAGGTTTCATTCTACTGACAATGGAGACTGGAATTTATTGGCTGTTGAACTTCACACACACACGCACTACAGAACTGACTTCCAAATACAGCTGGAATAAATTTCAGGTTTTGGGATTTTGAATGAGGTAAGTTGCATTTAGCTTTTGGTTGAAGCGTTATCATTATTATTATGTTCCGTGGGCAGTCACACATTTAAGTGTAGGCAGTTCTATCTCAGAGAAAAATATTTTTCTTGTTAAAATAGGTTGTTTAGATTTTTCAGTTTTTTAGTACAAGGATGATAGAAGAAACTTGTACATAGGAACTGAGCAAGCCAGTCAATTAGAGAAAAGCCCTAATCTGTTTGTGGCTAAAGTTTGAAATACACTTCATCTTTGTTTACTTTATAAAATTCAGCTATTCAAATTACATTATGTTAATGTCGGGAGAAATGCAGGTAACGTGATAAGTGATAATAGATTACATTTCACTACAAAACTTTTAACAGTCAACTTTGTTTTTCCCTAATAGTACATGCTACTGCAGGATTTAAAAAAATTAATACCAGCTATTTAAATGAAAGGCTTTTTTCTGCGTAATTTGTTTTGAAATATGTGCTGAATTTGAACTTTTCATTAGATTTGAGATGTAGTCATCTTGATAAATATGTCATATTTTTAAGAGAATGAGTGTTTCCCTCCATTTATGGAACTATTTTTTTCTGAAACCATAATAGTAAGATCAAATTTAATTTTAACTTTTTAAAGAATCCTGAAGTGTTTAGTGAAGTTTACCTTCCTTTAGATGTGTACTGAGCACATACTTTGATTTAAAACCTTGATGTGGAAGCCTTTGGTATGCTTTGGTTTAAATTATTTAAATATATCTTTGTGTCTTTCTCAAGAAGAAAAAGTGTATTTTTGCTGCATCAGAGGGTTGAGATGTGGGAGAATTGTCACAATAATAACAGTATTCGTTTTGTTTAAGACAATTGAGGGAAGCTTTGCTGTGTTGGGACTATTTTATTCTTGTGAGAACAACACAATTCAGGCAGAGAAAATATTCTCTATTCTAAGTATTTGTGAGTACTGATTTACTGTCAGAGGTAGATAGTTAGGGAACCTGCTGGAAGAAAGGGAGGATAGATTATCCCAGCCAATAAGTTTTCCTGTTTGGTTTACAGGGTCTACTGAGCATCAGTCAGCACTATCCAGTTTCCCACTTCTTTTCTGAGTTGTAGGTACTATTTTCTGAAATACTCTGCAATTGAATGATAATGTTACACTACCTTATTTTGCATTTTGTTTGTTTTCTAACTGAAAGTTCACTAAACCACTAAAATATTACTTATCAAAAATGACCAAGAAAAGCAAATACCAGTAATCATATAATGGGTTCTAACTTTTTGCGGGGGGGAGAAGAGGGACAGAGAGACCAATTTTTTATCTCTACTTTGGTTTTTCTCTTTTCTTCTCCAAGTTCCTTATAAATTACTCTCATTAGCAGTTTCAAAATTGTATGATCTAACTTTTTGATCCTGTAGCAACCCTGTAGAGGAAGGTGGTTGTGTGAGTCCAGGGGCGGCACACATTTTGCTTTAGGGAAATGGTGCAAGCCAAATTTAACAGGTAATGCAGCTGTTGAAGAAATAGAAAAGCCAGATGACTTCCTACGTGTATTGAGGAAACCAGGATAAACTGTCCTTAGAACCAGCTCCCAGAAGGCCATTTTAATTGAGGTCAAAGAGGAAGAAATTGTGAGTCTATCTCAATTATTTATTAGATTTACCTAGAATGAGACCTTCACTACAGATATACCTAATCTATAATTCCCGTACTCTTTAACCCTTGAGCATTCCTGCTGTATGAATCCCTTTTACATTTAGACTGCAGAGTATATTTAATTGTTTATGACAGTCCAGAATTTAGGGACATAAAAATTGTGAAATTAACTGACTAAATTTTACTTTCATCTAAGGAATAAGCTTCTGCATATAAAAATTATCGTAATACATTTTTTAGTTTTTAGTTGAAGTTACACAGTTAATGGTGTTGTTTCTTCTGGCCACATGCTTGTATGTGTGAAATGTTTCATATAGAACTATTTTCTCTTCAGCTCTTAGTTTACAGGTGATTTAATTTTTTTTAATTTGACTTAATTTGAGTATTTCTGCTCAAACAAATCATGTAATTTGCATTCTTGGTGTGTAAATTATGCTACAGTCAGTGTTTTATTAACTCTACTAATTAAGAATTTTATTTTAGGATTAAAACCTGAGAAAAGGTGATTTGTAATCTTTTTTTATAACCGGTTATAGAAGAGAGATTTAATATAAAACTACTTTAAAATAGATTTTAAAACTCAAAAATGTTGCTACAATGTTGTGGAAAATATCAGATTCAATCCAGCATGCTATAAATACATTTTTTCTTACTGTATAAAGCTTAATTTTAAAAATAAAGAACTTGATGCCAACATTCTTGAATTTTCTCTTTATAAATGTTGCTATTTTAATGGAAGATCAAGAAGATAAAATTTGTAAAATTCAAAAATATGCCTGTTTTACATAATTATTTTATCAATGTATTGTTCTAGAAATTTATATTTTATATAAATTAATCTACAGATATATAGAGATATATGTTGTTAAATTTAAAATTGCTTTAAAATTTTGTATGCATTCTATCAATTTGTTTTTAAAGTTAAAGAATTTCTAATTTTTTAAAAAGTTATGGTGATACTATTGGGCACATTAGGAGAGTTTTTATATATACTTTGAAAATGTTTTTTAAAGTTTAAGCATATGAATGTACTTATACAGACATACGCACACAGATAAACTTTAACAAAACTTTTGCATATGAATTGAACAATTTTATATTGGTAATTGAGACAACCTTTATAGTCAATTATTGTTCAAATTGAAAAGGTTAGTTGTCATTTTTACTTAATAGGCAAATGATGGTGTACTAGAGTATATTACATAATGATTGATATTTTGTGTTTGGAAACATATGATATGTAACTATGCCTGTGGCCAAATTCTTTTGAAGTTTAATGACCACGATGAGCTGCATTTGTTAAGTAGTAGAGCACTGGCTTGTCTGGGGTCCTGTTGTGCTTGGCAGATCTTGATAAATGGGTGAGTTTTTCTTAACCTTGTGGCCAAAAATTCCAATATCTTAAAAAAAATTTATAAAGATATAGAAGATGTTGCCAAAAACATGAGCAAGTTTTCTCCATTTAGGGGACTAGGGTAAATTTTTAAGATGATTTTTAAAGCAATATTTGTGAGAATTCATAAATATTCACTTTAATGCAGGGAAATCTAAAGTTTCTGATATGTAATACTGCTGGAATTCTTCTTTCCTGGTTCATTGCGAAGCTGCACAGTAGTCAGCAATTTTAATTTAGCTGCAGAAGATTCTACCAAATTAACATTATGATCATTAAGTGATAATTCTTTAGTTTAGAATAAAGTATTCATTTTGCTCTTTTTGTTATTCTAATACAATGTAAAGCATTTATCCATCTTTCTTGTGACACCCAGGATGGCAAAGAAACATATAAACAAAAGGTATAAAGAAGACCAAGATATATGAGGAAGTATCTCTTTAGGTGTTTGTTTATCATGCACATTTGTGAGAAAAAAATTCTTTTAGCGCTTATGTATAGTATTTATGCATAGTATCAAGGCTGGACAATTTAGTCTTTTTTCCAGTCTTACAGTGGGAGCTTTCATATGATCTGTAACATGATATGTTAAAGCATCTTATGGTTCCTTTTGTGGCATTTTTAAAAAAGTACTGTGTTACCTTTGCCTGCTCCACTGGGTAATAATGAAAAAATATACCATTAGAAGGAGTTTGAAATTTTCCTAAATAATTCATAAAGCCGATATGGCATTTATGGCAGGTGAAAAAGGACTGTGGCATAGCTAAGGAGAAAATGTGCTTTGGAATTTTAAAGGTTAATGTGGTTTGACATTTGGTGTAATACTTACCTACTGTACATAAATAATTGTGCTTTGTTTTTCTGTTATTGTTGCTAAGTTGCTTTTTGAACATATTCAACCTTGCTATGAACTCTCAAATCACTTGAAAGCTATTGTGACAGTTGTAGTTGATGAAAAGTTATAGACTATAGAAGTTTTTCCACTTAAAACATAATTCCTCCCTAGTGCGTGATTTCGTTTAACCTCCCTCCCCTAAACCAGGGTCCTGGAAGGCTCTCGCATTAAAGGCCAGAAATCAAGTGAGATCTTTCCTGTGACAGCCCAATACTAAAGGAGTAAAATAATTTTGGCTTCAGGTTTTTGGTGGTAGATTTTTATTTATTAATTCTCTAACTCCACTATTCTTAATAGGTATGTTATTTTGTCTACTGTTGCACTTAAAATAGGGTGTTAGATTGTATCTTTGATGTGTAGCAGTTAAAGAAGGGTTATGGCAGATTGTCTTTGAATGGAAGTAGATGCAGACTTCCAGGTATGCAGTAGAGTCCTCTCACTTTTATAGTCAATAAATGGTGATTTGGGCTTTTAGAAACACGGTTTTGGTTTTGCCAGGGAGAAGCTTAGTTAAGAAATGATAAAGAGGTTGAAAAGTGATAGAGTAAGAAAATGGAGGAATAAATAGACTTCCCTAGCTACATGAAAAGAATTTCAGAAATGTATACATTTTACAGCTGCAAGATCTTTGTTTCTAAGGAAAACAAAGACACTTTATTAAAAGTTTTGTATTATTTAATAATTGGATTTTTACAAACTGTATTTCTAAGACTTTAATTTTTTGACCACCATTTGGCAAAATGACATTTTATTTTCCTTGAAAAGCCTCTCAAATTTGTATGAACATATTAAAACAGAGATATGTTTTTTAAAAATCTTGGTGACAACTTTTGTGTTGCAAAGATTTAATGTTTCAAGTTTTTAAAAGTCAAGAAGTGAAGTATAACATAAGTGAAAGATAGAAAATGAATCATATTGAGAAGTGTTGACACAATTTTAGCCAGCTGAGAAAGTGCATCGCCAAGTTTATATCCCTATGGGCCTAGCAGTACACCAATCCTATGATGATCTTCACAACATAAATCTTATTTACTTGGATCCAAAAATAATCATAGGTTATCACACCAAGGTGTACATCTTACGGGAAGTCCTTGAGTGGTATTAACTTTTAAATATTATATTTAGGATATGAGCATATATTTTCTTTCACAACTGTACGTAAGTAAACTTTGGAATAATTTTTAGTAAAAGCTTATATTGTAAAAATTGTTTATTTTTTGCCTGTTTCATTTGTTACATTAGGACTCAATTTTTAACTTAATACCTACTTTTACATTTTTTTATGTTCCTTCATACATTCCTGAGGTATGTAATAGGAAAGGACATATGTAATAGGAAAGGATATATTTTAATTCATATGCATTAAATGCTGCTAACTAGAAACCAGGATCATCTAGGACAGCCCATTAAACTCTGTATCGGTCGGTTATCAATTTTTTAAAAAATTAATGTGACGGGGCCAATCAGTTGAGATGCATTAAATAAGAACATGATAGCTATTCCTGGAATAAAGCTGGAATAATTATTTAAAATACTTTTAAATTACAATATTTAATTTAAAATTCAAATATGGATAACTTGTAAGTATTAGAAAATGTGAAAAATGTCACATAGCCATGGATATTTCAAGAAGTCTTTTATTTTCACTAAATTAGAAGCTAAAGGTAACTAAAGTTAGATACCATTCTGCTTTATCAGGCAATAATTTAGAACAATTTTATTCAACCCAGTCATAAAATTCATTTCATAAAGTATGCATTCATATAAGACTCTAGGCATTGATATACTACAGTTTTTTGAAATAAATATCACTTATTCAGTCAGATTCACATCTTAGAGTATTCACATTCGAAATGCCAACAAAGCCGACAAGTCTAAATTGTTGTTGACAGTAATTCTGTATCGTTTTCTATGTTTACAAAGAGTTTGGCATGCAATAATCTGTAATATAATCTCTATTTTTGGAAAAAAATATTTTTATATCTGCTTATCCATGTTTTCCTTAAGCAATAGTGTATTTAATCTCATTTACATTATATTTTATATTTTCTACACAGTTCAGTGAAGAAATCATCTTACCATCCATAAGAATATATATTAATAAATTATTTATTACATAAACTTTCATTTGTGAAATTTTAATCTAGAATTTATAGTTGCTGAATCCACCTTTTGTTATCAGTGTATAGTATGTCCTAAGGCTCAATTATTAACGCTCATTTCAAAACAAAATGAAGTTCCAAAAGAGATCTTTTGAAAATGTCTTCTTACATTATTCTATTCTTTACATTTTTTATTCCCATTAATGTTTCAGGATTCGTAATCAGAACTGTTCACTAGAAGATAATTGGGATAATTGAGCCCAGCTATCTTAGAAGATGCTAGTTATAATAAAAGAACTTTGCTCTTATTTGCAAACTTTTTTTATGAGTTAATTCTCCTCAAAAGATTGTGAGCTTCTCAAAGCACCTAGTGGTTTGGAAACATTAAAAAAATTAAGATTGATTTTTATATATGAATGTAATAGTCATAATTCCAAAGAGTCCAGAAATTATGGTATTTTCTACATGTATTTTCCAAATATTGAAAGTATTACTTATTCTCAATACCAAATCCCACATTCTTTATTTTAAAGTATACTTTATGTTACTCATGTAAATACAACCTAAAAAGCTTGAGGGGTGAATAGTATTGTGAAATAAGAGATGCATAGTGTTGTGTAATAAGAGAAATCATATTTTAAAATAATTGTCTGACTAATGTAATAATATTGACCAGTCCTCTCTACTCCTTTATTCTGCTTTATTTTCTTCTCAGCACTTACCACTGCTGGCACTGTATTGTTCGTTTACCAGTTTACTTATTTCTTGTATGTCCCCTCCACTAGAATGCATGATCAGGGCAGACAGGTGTTTGTTGGTCTAGGTGAGTGCTGTTCAGTAGAAAAATGATACAAATCCTATGCGTATTTTAAATTTTCTAGTAGTCACACTTGAAAAGTAAGAATCAACAGGAGAAATCATTTTATTTAACACAGTATACCCAAAATATCATTTTACTCTCAATATCAAAAATACTAAGATATTCTACTTCCTTTTTTTCATAGTAAGACTTTGAAATCTGGTGTGCTTTTTACACTAACAGCACATCTCAGTTCAATTCAGCCACATTTCAAGCTCTAAATAGCCACATGTGGTTAGTGGCTCCTGTGTCAAACTGCTTACGTCTAGTTCATCTCTGTGGCTGGAACACTGCCTCGGATATCTCAGGCATTCAGTAAAGCCTTGCTGAATGAGCAAATCTTGATATTTTGGACAGAAAAAGAAACAACCCAGAAGTTGTTTTTCACATTAGATTTTTTTTTTTTTTTTTTTGGCTGTTTTTGGGGTGGTGGCGGTGGTGGATGCTAGAGATATCTGGATAATTTTTTTCAAAACTACTATTTATTTTGCTTACATGGAGTTTAAATGTTACTAGTGCTTGGTAAAAACTGGTTACTTCAGTAGTCTAGTTTAAAGGATTCCTTTAATGACTGATGTATTATAAAAGTAACTAGTAGGTTCTTCTTTGAAAATTGTTCCACAGAACTTTAATTTCCACTCTTAGTTTTAAATGGGAGATATTAGTCAAGAGTACAAAGTTTTACTTATGCAGGGTGGGTCGTTCCCAGAAATTCACTGTACAGAATAGTGCCTATAGCAACAATATAGGCACTAATATTGTATATTTTAAAATTCACTGAGAGTAGATTTATATTATGTTCACACACACACACACACACACACACACACACACACAGTTTGGGAGGAAACTTTTGGAAGTGATGGGTATGTTCACAGCATAGATTACAGTGATAGTTTCACAGGTGCCTTCTTATCTCAAACTCATCAAGTTGTATGCATTAAATAGGTGTACCTTTTTGTATATCAATCATACCTCAATAAAGTGAGATTTTAAAAAGAAAGAAAAGTAAACTAATGAACGCAACTGGCAAATGTAGCATAGGAGAGAATGAAAGTCTTGATATGTGGCCTTAAGTTGTAATTCCAGTCTTGCTAGTGTTAGCTGTGGGATATTAGGCAAGTTGTTGAACCTCTTTGCACATTAGTTTTCTCGTTCATAAGAGGAGGATTTTATTCATCATACCTCTCTACATGCATTAAATGAGATTATATATATACATAGTCTAGCAGAGTGAGTGGAAAAGAATATTTGCTTAATAAATGGCAGTAAATATGATTGTTGCATAATTGAAATAAAATTTTAAATATTAAGATGTTTTGATCTTCATTTTGAACATTTTTAATTCATATGTTTATGAATTTTAGGTTCTTCATAGGTTCTGGTTAAAATGCCTTCATAGATCTGGATTTGAAATTTGCTACATAACTTGCTTTCAGGTTGTCTGCTTCTCAGTGTTAGTATATGGGAACTGGGAAGAAAATTGTATGTATCTAAGCACTGTGCCTGGCATGTGGTAAACACTCAAAAATTTTAGCTATTATTCATCCATTCCTTCATCTAAAACATTTAGAATTTTGATATTTGTGTTTTCATTGAATACTAATAGTTACTTTTCTTAAAATAGTTGAACATTTAACTCTTTTTCATGGTGCTTGGAATTTTCCTGTATTTTTTAATTTCTCTGAAGAGATATTGCATAGGTTAAAGTTCACTTTATTTGCAGCAAGTTGCATTCATTTACGCTATTCATCCTTTCTCTCTTGGTGTGTGTGTGTTTGTGTGTGTGTGTCTGTGTATATTTCTATGGAAAAATTTTCAACATTTATTTTTTTATTTATTTGCCCACTCCCTTGTGTGTCTTGTGAAAACTAGGATTTGAATTTAACTTTTTGGCATGAAATTCTGACTCATTTCTTGGCCTGCTTGTTTTCCACTTTATTCAAAACACATTCAGAAGTAAGCCTGGGGTGATGGTGCATGCCTGTAGACCCAGTTATGTGGAAGGCTGAGACAGGAGGATGGCTTACACTAGGCAGTTTGAGACTGTAGTGCACCATGACTGCACCTATGAATAGCCACTGCAATCCTGCCTAAATGATAGTCATTGAAGGTTCTATATGTTTTGTAAGAATATTCTTTCTTATGTAGCATATATGGTTCAGCACTTGCCATTTAATGAAGTCTCAAATGGAAGAGTGTGTTCAAATTAGGTAAAACTATCCATTTGCCTCTAATTCTATGATCAAAACCCTATAAATATCTTTCTTGATGATTCCTTTAACTCCTCTACCTTAATTCAGAAATAAGATAGGGTTTTGAAGTAATTTGAAGATGTCATAAAATAACCTTTTTTGTCTTCGGTATATCTAAACTTTCTTTTCAAATACAGATAAAAAGATCTGATAATATTCTAGTTAATACTTCAATCAATTACAATATTCTGTCAATTCTATCTCAGAAGTGTTCGTCAAAAACACCCTTTCAGTTCACCCCATGGCTCCTGTCTTAATTTGAGTCTTCACCATCTCTCACTGACAGATTGAATGGTTCAAAGTAGCATTTGGGGAACACCTACTCAGGGCTGGGGATATAATGAGGTACCAGATCAATACCGTGTCTGCCTTCATGGAACTTCTACTATCCCTTTTGTTGCATTAGGCTTTTCCCAACTTTCAGCCCTCACCTCATCCCCCTTCCACATTAGCTTCTACAGGATCTCTACCCAGTTTGTTTTTTACAGCCTTTCAATGGTCTTCACTGACCAAAGGTTAAATTCCAAATTCTTTACCACATATAAGGGCTTCATAACATGCTTCCTCTGGCAAACTTCTTGACACTGAAATACCTACCATTTCCCACATACAGTCTCTGAAGACTCAATTCAGAACTCACTTTCTTCATTGCCTTCTCCATCTTCCTTTGGCTGGGTTAATTTGTTCTATGAACACTCACAATACTTTAGATAGACTTTCCCTAGAGTAGTCATGGTATCCTAAATATTATTCTTCTCTCATTTGACCAAGAACAAATGAATGAAACCTCTAAAAATAACCACTCTGCTAAATGGTTATTTTAATATCTAAAGGAATTTCTAATTCATTCTTTCATCACATGCCTGTTAAGCATTGGTTATAAGTCTGGGACTCTGTGGGTAGTAAATAGCAAAAACCCTGTAGATGTGTTCTCTGCATTTACTGTTACTACTTTGAGAATAAATTAAAACAAGCAGAACTTTCTAGTAAGTTCTTTGGGGTAATTATGCTTTGGAAAGCCGTGGGTGTTAAAAACTAAAAAAAGTTAAATGATAGGAAGCTTGTCTGTCTCTGACTTTCAGTTGGGAGCATATGTCTAGTTTGTGGTGGTCTGGAGCTTCCTCAGCCAGTCCCAAGGTCCAGTCATCATGGTCTTGAGGAAAGTGACATTCACCTGGGGATAATTTCTATGTATTCATTGGGCAGTTCATATACTTTTTTGACGACGATAAATCATAGGCAAGAACCAGTAGGAAAGAAGGTTCTTTTTTTTACAGATATGCTTTCCTTTTAATTCTTGTTTTCCTCATACAAATTTAATGGACATAAGACTTGTGGGATTTGGAGTGAATTTTATGTTTACATTTTAAAAAGAGTATTTCCCCCTCCCCACCCCTTCCCCTTTTCTCCTCCTACTCCTTATTCCTCTTCCTCCTCCTCCTCTTCTTCTTTTTCCCTTCCCTCCCCTCCCCTCCCTTCCTTCCTTTCTTCCTTCCTTCCTTCCTTCCTTCCTTCCTTCCTTCTTCCTTCCTTTTTCCTCCTCCTTTCTTCCTCTTCTCCCTCTCCTCCGTCTCTTCTTCTTTCTCTTTTTCCTTCCTCTTCCTTTTCTCATCCCCTCCTCCTTCTCTACCTCCTCCTCCTTTTTCTTCTCTCCATGAAACCGCTTTTTTTTTCTTTTTTCTTTTTTTCTTTTTTTTTCCCCTCCATCTCATGGTACTGATTACCATGTTAAGGGCATAGAAGACATTACATAATAAAACAGGATGACAGTCTCTTTGCTGGTCAGTTTTATTTTCATATTGTGTAAGTGTATACACAAGATGCAAAAGAGACTACAGAGTTAACCAAGAAAATAATTGATTTCCCAGATTATAAAAATGTCTAGACTTTGTATTAAAAGCAAAAGACAGGGATTTTTGAAAATGTAGCGTTTTTGTGAGTTTGTTTTTTAAGCATTCTTCTGAGACAGAGGAGGAAAAAATTACTTTGTGAGTTGGAAAGACAATGCTGTATCTTCAAAGCTTAAGACTTACCTTTAAGTGGTACTGTTCATATTACAATTCACATTGCACACATGTTCCTCATGGTATATATTCAGTAGAATATTTTTTTGCTTCCAAACCACATATTGGAAGTAAAACTCCTTGGATTCCATAGGTTGCATAGTTAAGTTATTGAAATATGAACCCCCAGAAATAGTGGGCTTGTAAATGTATATTGTACATTTTTCATATTAACCAAGAGATTTTTGAAGTTTAGTCTACTCTGCATATACTTTTAAGACCATAATAATCAGATATAGATATATGTGCTTGAAGTGAAATTGTGCAAAGCTATGGATTTCACCGTCTTTAGAGGATTTACCACATACTTTTGTCCAGAAATAGATAGCATGGCCTTGAAGTATGAGTTATTCTCATCCTTTACCTCTATGGGTTAAAAACCACAAAGTTTAAATATAGTCTGCAAGATATACTGAAAATATATGTGTGAAGCAGTGCTAAACTTAATTGATATGTTGAGACATATATAAAACATACAGCCACTAGACTGAGAAAATGAAAATTAGTGTATGAACATTTTAGTTAATGCTGTGCTTTGCATCAAAACCTGGTGTTTATTATTATGTGCTTTTAGTAGGAGACAGAAGCAGTATCAGTTGGAAAAACATTTCTTAGTGGATTCAGAACAGTGTAGCTTTCTAGCTCCTAAGTGGGAAACCTGGTTCTTTGGTTTCTTTGTTCCTAGTTAGGCTTATCCCCAGTTATTTCAGCTGAACATTTTACATACTAATGGAATCCAGGGAAGGGTATTTGGCAGCTGTTCGTGGGATAATAATGACATACACTATTTATGCTGCTGCTATAAAGTGTGGGGGGTATTTTATAGAGAACTTGGTGAACAGAGCTGTATCCACTTTAATAGTGTGTGAACCTGAGTGAGGAAGTTGTATTTTCATATGAGAATAACTAGTACTCTTTTCTTACAGGTAAAGAAAACGTGCACAGAATCAGATGTTTCAGAATCTCAGAATTCCAGGTACAGTAAAATAAAGACCAAGACTCCACTAAGGAGAATTACAATTTTGGAGCACTAGTAAGATGTTATACCTGAGACACAATTGTGATTTGAAACATTGAGCTTCTTGAAGAACTTATCTTTATGGAAACTGTATATCATGCTGGCTGGCGTACCACTACTCATAATATTAGTAAAAAGGACTGGATTGAAGTCAGTTTTAAGGAACAATAGTGGAAATATCTCTAGAAATACGTGAAAAAAAATCCCTTGGCATTAAGTTAATCTTCATTTTTTTGTTCTAATTTCTTTTTATAATGTTTTGAATCTAAAATTGTGCCAGATACTGAATAACTGTCAAATCTGTGTTTACAAAAAAAAACTATGATATTTCTTTTTCTTTGCAGTGAAACATTGCTAGATTTTGAGAATGTTGTCAAATTAGGAAACTCATAGTTAATTTGGCATTCTCGTTTGGGTTGTTTGGAACCTGTGGAAATGATGAATTAAAGTGGTCAGACCACTTCATATAGGAATTTAGCACCATTTAGTTGTTTGTGGTTGAACCAGATGCCCAACAGATTTTTTTAGACCTACACATTTTCATTGCTTTCATTTCAAAGTCCAGGCTGCAATTTTGAATGGATAAGTAAAAGTCTCGTAAATACTATGACAATAATAAGCACATGTTCTTACTATGCTATGAGTGATATGACTTAACCTATTTGTATTCAATTGAGAGATAGGTCTCGGTTTATTTTGTCCCACTTTCTCCAGCATATAGTGCATGTAGTGATTTTCTTGGTACATGAAAACATTGCATATCTGGGTAAAATGTTAATGGCCAAGACCAAGGTGGGTGGATCACCTGAGGTCAGGAGTTCAAGACCAGCCTGGCCAATATGGTGAAACCCCATCTCTACAAAAATACAAAAATTAGCCAGGCATGATGGCGGGTGCCTGTAATCCCAGTTACTCGGGAGGGTGAGGTGGAAGAATCACTTGAACCCGGGAGGCGGAGGTTGCAGTGAGCTGAGATCGTGCCATTGCACTCCAGCCTGGGCAACAGAGCGAGACTCCATCTCAAAAAAAAAAAAAAAAATTTAATGGCTGTTATGTTTTTCTTTTTGTAGAGTAAGTGTATCTTATGTATAGTCCACTTATAGTTTGAGTAACTCTTGTTTTGTTGTATGCAGTATGATATTCCTGTAATTGATTCCTATACATATTATATTAAAATGATTGCATATGGATTTTCCCTTTGGATCATGAAGAGCATATGATATGATATCCGATTTTTGATCTTTGATCTTTGTTCTGTGTAATTAGCTATCAAAATGGAACTAATTTTAGATTATTGGAGCGTTAGGAAATGGATGAACCACTAAATGTTTTCCTACAAAGCAGAGTAGTTCTAGGATGTGCGAACAGAAGGGAAGACTGGGGCTCTATTCCTTGGAGGCACCTCCTTCCTCAGTATTTGCGGACCTATATAAGTGACCTGCCTATGACTTGCTTTTTAAGGATGATATACGCAATTAGATAATTTTTGCAAGCAGCTGGTCTTGGGAGTTAGGAAAAACGGAACAATATAATCATCCTTATTATTAATATTTCATATCAAAATTTTTTAGCTTTGAGGCTACTCAGGATTTTTGGACAGATAATACTATGCTTAAGTAAATTTTAAACTAACAGAAAGCAATCAAACTGATTCATTGTTCATAGTTGGTATCAGTAAGTTGGAGAAGAAATAGAGTTCAGAGCTCAGTGTATTTAAACCTGGAATTAAGTCATTCTTTTTTATCTAGAAAATCCCAGCCCATGTGGCCTTAAAAATATAATTTTATTTTTAAGAAAAAAATAGTTTTTTTAAAGACTGCTTAAAATATATTTGTCATTTAATAATAGATGTCTCTCTAAATGGAAAAGTAGCCAAAGTTCCTGGAAATCAGCAGTTAGTTGCCATGGATTAGCTGTTTAAAGTTTCCTAATCTATAATATAAATGGGTAAAATCAGGCAAATCAATTTCTAAGAACTTCATAACTTCGTGATATCAAAAACAAGCAAACAAATACAATAATTTTTCTTAAAATGTGAGATGGAAAGACCTTCAAGAAGACCTAGAGTCATTTATTGGTTCAAGTTTGCCCAGACATTTTGATAGCGACAGGTCTCCTCTCTTGACCTGTGGTACAATGGCCAATCTCCACACTCTGGTCAATATCTATCAATAACGTAAAAATGTGACTGTTCTTGGATCCTGTATTTATTCACCAATATTAGGTCTGAGAGTGCCAGAACTGGCACTTAGTTAATATATTGATGGAACACCAAGGAGAAAATAAAAATATACTAAAAAGCACTCAGCACAAAAAGGATACAAGAATTTACTGAATAGTGAACAAATTATATGCAAGTACTGAGGTTCAGTTTTTGTAACCTGTCAAAAAACAAAAAAATGACAACCAAACAAGAAAAATGTCTCTAATATAGACACTAGGCAGCATTATTTTAATACATACATATATGGGTACATTCTTTTTTGTTCATTAAGAACCACAGGGCCTGATGCGGTGGCTCACGCCTGTAATCTCAGCACTTTGGGAGGCCGAGGCGGGCAGATCATGAGGTCAGGAGATCGAGACCATCCTGGCTAACACAGTGAAACCCCATCTCTACTAAAAATACAAAAAATTAGCCAGGCATGGTGGCGGGCGCCTGTAGTCCCAGCTACTCAGGAGACTGAGGCAGGAGAATGGCGTGAACCCAGAAGGTGGAGCTTGCAGTGAGTCGAGATTGTGCCACTGCACTCCAGCCTGGGTGACAGAGCGAGACTCTATCTCAAAAAAAAAAAAAAAAAAACCCACAAAATATATATATTTTATATATATATTATATATGTATATATTTTATATATATTATATATGTATATATTTTTTCTCTCTCCTCTGTGTGTGTATGTATCTCTCTCTCTCTCTCTCTCTGTGTGTGTGTGTGTGTGTGTGTGTGTGTGTGTGTATGGAAGAGAGAGAGAGAGAGACAGAGAGAGAGAGAGATTCAGATTGAGATTTAAAGCCCGGGGCTAGGTAGTTTTATTCTAAACAAATATCAAGTAAAGAATTGAACTCAAAATGAAATACTGTATTCGCATAAAATGTGAGCCAGAGACCTACTGCCTAAAAAATGCTGCCTCACTTGGAACCTAAAGCTAATATCATTCATTTATTTAGTTAGCTTTATAGTATGTTGGTTTTGGATTTGAAATGATTAGAATAAATGCAGATGGAAAGTGTTTTTACAGTAGGGAAATAATTAAATTGGGTGTGGAGACTTTGACAAGAGAATTCTTGAAGTGACATATGTGTATCAGCAAATTCTTTTTCTTGCTTGGCCTTAATTCTTTTGGGAAGAAATGCTTGGGCTGCAGATGTAATGGTATATTGGGAAAAAGAATTTACAAACGCATGGAATATAAGTAAGGCACCAAACTATCTTCTTTGAAATAGCATTACATGTATATAGTATAAGCCAGACGTCAGGGATAGTATTCTTTCCCTGTTTCCTAAAGCTACTAAACTTGATGTCATGTGGAAAGGGATATGATGTGCTTTGTGTAAAATTTGACATTCCTTAAATGTTCTTCTTTTTTTGCTTTCCTCTGTGTTGCTAACCATGTCCAGGATGTGCTATTGTTCCTAAACTAATGTTAACCATAAAATGAATTTATGAGAAAAACAAAATTAATATCCTTACCCTAAAATTAAGTTTGTTACTAGATAGACCATCTTAAAACATAAACTGAAATGATATTTTGCATTGTTGTTTTTTTCTGTCTTCATGGTGAATTTATTTGTGTCAATTTGGGTCCCATTCGACTCATCACTGAAAATACATGGTTCCTGTTTAATGTAATAAATAGCTCCTGGACAAATGAATTTTACAGCAGAAGTTTCCATGAGTCTTATTTTTTTAACTCCTCTACTTTCAGTCCTTTTTATTTCTGATAATGAGGTGAGGAAATGATTTATCTCATTCTTGTATTGCATACTTCACAAATATCTTAGGGTGTCTCTGTGTTAAAGTAGTCCCTATAACACACAAATGATTTCTCTGTTGAATTTCTATTTCTGTTTCTCTTTGCTTTTTCTCTCTTGGGCCACTGACTAGCATTTTCATCAAGAAGAGAGCAAAGACATAGGAAGAAAATAAAACTCAAAATAGGAAATTCTTATTTTATACTTGTTTTGTTAATTAGAGAGTGAATAGAAATAGAAATTGTGGTGAAATTGGGCTGTGAAGTGACTTATCAGGAGTTAAGCCAGCTCTTGTCCTTTAGTAGCTTTGTTTCATCCTGGCCACAGTGTCACCAGTAGAATATAGTAAGGAGATCTAAGGAGAATCTTAAAATATAGGAAGAACTTATGGTATGTATGAGCTAAGATGATAGTTTTTCCACATGGAGAATAACAAAACATTCTGTGGGTAGTGGGGAGGATTTGCTCTTCTCCACTTCGTAAGTTAAAGAAATTGAGTTTGCTGAGAACTTAATGATTACCTGAAATTAGCAAAGGCCTTGGCCTGTGTCTTCTTGCCCTAGTCTTTACTAACTTTCCAGTTATTAAGAGAAAGGCAAAATGACTTTCCGGTTTTTAAAGAAGCATTGGAATTAGTTTCAGTTTAATATGTAATATTTAAGTGAGCCTCAGGGAGTTTATCTATTCAATGTCTACATGAAACAGCTTAAAAAATGAAATTCCTAACTCCTATTATGTAGACAGTTGTGATTTAATAACGTTTAATATATTCTATTATACATACTTATTTGCTAGTAAAATAATTATTGCAGTACTTCCAGAAGACTGAAATGTTTATCTGCATATAATTGCCGGTCTCAAAATTAAATGCTGTATTGTTTTCAAAGCAGGGAAAGCTGAGGGCTCCTTTGTGAAACATGCATAGTATTTCACTGTGTCAAATCGGAGGCCCATCTAGCCCAATATTCTGTCTCCAAGAAGTACCAAAAATTATTACTGCCAGTTTGCGTTTTTCTCAAACCTGGAAGTTTGGAATATAGTTCTAAATACCTTAGATTCTCTCAGTAACACGATCTGGTTGTACAGTCCACAGAATTAGGTAACCATTTCTTGGACTTAATTATATTATTATCATATATTATCTTTTTGACTAACGAACCCAGGAAATTACTAATCACAATGCAAAGTAATAATTAATTCCTTTAATTATTAAAAACCACCTCTTTCAAATTACAAGGCATACTTCCCCTGAAAATGATAGATATTCTAATAAGTAAATATTCTAAGAGTGTGATTTAATTCTCATGTCATTTATTTAACCTGAGTCATATTATAGCTTAATCTTTTTCTTCCCAATTTGGGAAGTGTTTTGTCTTGTTTCAAAGTCTGGCCTCATGTGGATGCTTCTCTAGTCTTTTCATCATTTTTGGCTGGCATTTACTGGAGATTTTCAGAATTTGTTTTACCTTTTCTGGGGTGTGCTGACAGATTCCTGCAGCTGTGGATGCAGACGGGGCTGTGAATGAGGGTGAATGCTGTCCTCTGTTTTGCTGTTAATTGTGTCTTCGATAGCTGACCTATCTTGATCCTTTGTTCATGGTGGCATCCTGTGCTGATTTCCTCAGATAATTGTCTGTGGTGTCTGCCAAATCACTTATTTCAGTGATAATTGCAGAATTAAAAAACAGTCTCGGCCAGGCACAGTGGCTCACGCCTATAAACCCAGCACTTTGGGAAACCGAGGCGGGTGGATCACCTGAGGTCGGGAGTTCGAGACCAGCCTGGCCAACATGGTGAACCCCTGTCTCTACTAAAAATACAAAAATTAGTCGGGCATAGTGATGGGCACCTGTAATCCCAGCTGCTCAGGAGGCTGAGGCAGGAGAATCACTTGAACCTGGGGGGCGGAGGTTGCAGTGAGCCGTAATCATGCCACTGCACTCCAGCCTGGGTAACAGAGTGAGACTCGGTCTCAAAAATAAAAAAAGTCTCAAAACATAGACTATTGTTTCCTAAATGTCTTATCACATGTGTGCCCAATTGGCCCTTCTAGTAACTCATTGGGAACTCCTGGTAACTTATCTTTATTGGCCAGTGTAGCTGAGTGTTATTTGTACACTTGTTGATTTCTCTCTGCACTTCCCCTGTAGAGTTCATCATTTTCTAAGATTAAATGAGTGGGCAAATGATAATAAAATAGTACATGTCCCTTCTCATTGTTACTCAGAGAATAGTTGCTTATTATGTGTGTACATTGAAGAAGACTCATCCTAAAACCCATTAAGGAAAAAGGATAGGCTGCAACCAAAAGGAAGAAGGGCCTCACTGTGGCATTTCTTCATTCACACCGTGTTTATTTAACCTTTGCCTCACTGTCTTCAGCTCCCTAGGTTTTATTCTTGATGCTTTTGATTTCGTTTGTTTCATACTTTTTCACGTATAATCTCTGTTTACAACTCTTGATGTGGCCCACAGTGCCTAGCATGCTCCGCCCACGTCCTTCTGCTTCTGCTCAGTGCGCATTAGGTGCTTCTTGTTAGGAGGTCTGCATTCACCAGTGCTACTCGCCTCTCTCTACAGAGGCTGGGACTCTCCTTCCCTTTCAGTTTCTCCTTTCCCCTCCCACCTTCGCTTACCTACATCATTTCAAATGATCTTCCAGATGTTTTGCGCCTGTGGCAGCACTCTCCCCTTCTCTAATTAGAGACAACTTAATGGTTATTCATTTCACTACTATAGAGACTTAGAGCTTGATTTCATAGGTCAGGTATCTACAAACTGTGATCTGAAAGGAGAGATTACTAGGGACAGACCTTTAAGTGGAGTGGCCGCCAAACTCCTGAAGAAGCTCAATGCTTTAAGGAAGCCTTCCCTAGCCAGCCGACTAGTCCAGCCCCACCATCACATGGCCACAGAGTACCATGTTCTTCTTCAGAGATTCTGCATTTGGTAAATGCCTCCTCAGTTCACCAGACTATAAGATCTATAAGATTAGAGTTCATATCTGCCTTTGTTCACCATTGCCTCATTAGTATACAGCACAGGGCCTAGCACATAGCAGGTCCCTAGTACATATCTGTTAAATGAATGAATAACTTCCAAATACACAAATCTGGCTTGCAATTGCTCCTGGAGTATCTCTTTTAACCACAAATCCCTAGTGTAATTTCGTTAGGGATTTCTCTCTGCCATCTCAGCTCCACTTGTGAAAAATTGTAATTACACTTCTTTCCCCAGGGTCTTTCCTTTCTAGTGATAAATAATTGTCTCAGTTGTCCTGTCTCAGAACTTTTGAGCAATCTTTGACTTCTTGCTCCCTTTCCTAATCCTGGTGGTCATCAAGTTGACATTCAGCTATAGCCCCCCAATTTTCTATGAAACCATGTTTTTTGAATTTTCCTCTGCCGTGCTTTTTGAATCTCTTTATCCTGCCTCATCTCACTGCCACTATGAAAGTTCAGAATCTTGCCATCTCACCTCTGAATGAATGCAGTAGGTCTTCACATGGCTTACTTGGGTCTAGACCCTGCCTTTCTGTTCTGCCAAGACTGTCAGAGAGGCTTTCTTAATGACACTTTCCATAGGGTGTTGCCCTGTTGGTCAATTGATCAGGCAGTATTCAGTAGACAGAGTATATACATAAGCATGAGCAAATAACCTTAAGAATTTATTTGTGCAGGAAGTAAAAATGTGAAAATATACTTTTTGTGCCTAATTACTGCCCACAAAAGGTCGGGGGTTTTCTGGGCTACCTGTTGTCCACTCTCCTAGTTCCCTTATTTTTATTTTTATTTTTATTTTTTGAGACAGACTTTCGCTCTGTCACCCAGACTGGAGTGCGGTGGCAGAATCTCGGCTCACTGCATACTCCACCTCCTGGATTCAAGCGATTCTCCTGCCTCAGCCTCTCGAGTAGCTGGGACTACAGGCGCCCCCGCCACCACACCTGCCTATTTTTTGTATCTTTAGTTGAGGTGGGGTTTTGCCATCCTGGCCAGGCTGGTCTCAAACTCCTGACCCCAAGTGATCTGCCCACCTTGGCCTCCTAAAGTGCTGGGATTACAGGCGTGAGCCACTGCACCTGGCCCTAGTTCCCTTATTTTGCTCTGTTAAATGTTGCTTGAGTCTCATTTTGTATTCTACCTATAGTTCCAAACTGACATAGCAGTGCATGGCTCTAACATTAGTCCCAGAACATTCTAGGAAAAAATATATACCAGTTACGTAGGTATGGTTTTCCATCTCCCCTGCTGTCTCCATTTCCTACATATATCATAGAATAAAATCGTGTATGTGTGAACTCTGTGGCCACCCAAGGGCATCTATTTTTAGGTAATACTTATCTGGTAAGTTCTACAGATGAAATCATTTCATTAGAGGGATAGAGGAGAATAAGAGCACCTGGGGGTTAGGAAGGGCTTTATAGAAGATTGGGGGGCTATAGCTGAATGTCAAAGAATAGATAAATTTTGAAGAAATGAAGGAAAGAGAACTCACAGTGAGGTACAGACAAACAAACAAACCAAAAAAACCCAGGAGCTGAAATTGAAAGGTATGGTTTTTGGATAGTCCTACTTGATCCAACGTGAAGAAATAGTAGATGAGATTAGAAAATTAGGGTAGGTTAGCACAGCTTGTGGCTGGTTTAGCTTGCTAGTTGTTTTAGTTAGGACTCTTATTGGTTGCAGCTACTGTTGTCAGCCAGTTGAAGCAGAAAAAGGAAGTTTTAGTATCTATTATTTTTTGGGTTTTTTTTTTTTTTTTTTTTTTTTTGAGATGGAGTTTCACTCTTGTTGCCCAGGCTGGAGGGCTGGAGTGCAATGGCACTATCTCGGCTCACCACAACCTCCACCTCCCGGGTTCAAGCGATTCTCCTGCTTCAGCCTCCCGAGTAGCTGGGATTACAGGCATGCGCCTAAGCAAAGGGTTAATTTCTTAACTCGGGAAAAGAGGGCTTGCTGAATCTCAGAAGGTATGGGAGACACAGATTATCTCCCTGTTCATCTGTTGTTCATCTCTGTCCCCTTTGCTTCACCGTTCTGTGTCTTTATCTCTCTGGTTGACCAGCCTTATTTTTCTCCAGGCCCCACAACAAGAGGAAAATGTCCATGTGACACTGCTCCTGATTTTATACATTTGACTTCTTTAGCCACCCAGATAATAGATTCCTCTCTTTTTCATTATCTCAGTTCCAGATTTCTAGGGACGGGAATGTTTTCAGAGAGGCAGGGTCACAAAACAGAAATGTGGCTTCCAGGAGCCACCTCTGGGAGCCTATGAATTGGGTTGCGAGGAGCTTTCAAGCAAAGGATGAGGGGAGATAACCCACAAGTGCCCCCTACTTTCTACTACTTCCCTTCCCAGGACATTTTTTAACCTGCCAGTTTTATCCAGCACCTACCTCTCCCTCATCCTTCACTTTATAATCCAGCCTATATAAACTAGCATATATCAAGGAAATTGAAAATCCACTCCCTCCTTTCCTAATTGGAGACAACTCAATGGCTATTCATTTTACTACTATAGAGACTTAGAGCTTGATTTCATAGGTCAGGCATCTACAAACCATGATCTGAAAGTAGAGATTTCTGGAGACAGACCTTTAAGAGGAGTGACAGCAAAACTGCAAAGTAAGAGGAACTCAGTTCCCCTCTTTATATAAACTCTTGTACCAATTTTTGGCCTCCCTATACCCATCCCCACGCTGACCAGTTCCTATTCAAGGGACCCAGTCTTCTCTTGGGCTCTCAAATACCAATTCAAATGCAAATTGCTTTCTCCATTTCCTGTGTTTAGTTGTTAAATAATTGTCTAACTAATGCCCTCAATTTTGCCAAAATTAGTGTCTAGATTTCAGCTCTTTAAAAAAAAAATGTTCAAACATACCTGCAGAAAGACAGTCAGCAATCAATAACCTAGAGCCCAGATTTGAAACTTGGCAAGCTCTCTTACAGGTATTGAGAACTCACCAATGGATTTCTGATCAGGTAATGATATAATTAAAATTGTACTGGTGATGACAGATCAACCGTGACTCAGGTGCTTGGAGGCAGGGAGACCAGCTATGTAACTTACTTAAAAGGCTGTAGAGACACTTAGCAAATTGTGGTTATTTTGGGGAGGCACTACACACTATTTTTTTCATAGCTTAAACACATTTTCCAAATTTTCTACAGTGGATACTTATTTCTTTTGATTTAAGAACAAATACATGCATATAAAGCATGAAATAATAGATTTGGCTTGAAATGGGCATGGTGGCAGGGGGAAGGATCTGGCTTCTTCTTTCTGACAGCTTGCATTGTTCTTTAGAGATGAGAAAATGCTTGTCTTCCCCACATGTATTAGTGATTAATTCCAGAAAATGGCTGTGTTCCTGATCAACCTCTCCTATAGTAAACTGAGCTCAGAAATCTTTGTGGTTAACAGTATAAAACTGTCATTCTGGAGACTGTTAGCTGCTTTGAATTAATTTGGTCAGAGTAATTCCTCATGTAAAGCAGCATTTGTGCAGTGACTTCTATCCAGAGGACCTAAGGAGCTAGGACAAGACTCTGCTTTGCATCACAGGGGTAATTAGAATGTTGTCGATTGAGGTCAACAACCATCTCTGAGTAAACACCAAGATTGCTTAGGGGTTATTAAGCTTCATAAATCCTTATTTTGCACTTAGAGCATCGGCAGTGCAGAAGTTCTAGACTCAATGTGAGTAGAAGCATAGAAGCTTTTGTGGTCCACTTCATGCTTGGCCAACTTGAGATGGTAATAGAAAGGGGGATCTAATAGTTTTTCTCTCAGTAGTTCAATTAAATGCTTATTCTCCCCCTTAAAGGTACTATTTATTGAGCATCTACTATGGGTCGGGCACCAAATGCTTGAGATACGTCAGTAAACAAAACAAGAGCATACATGGTAAAGGAGTATGTTAGAAGGTAATACATACCCACCAATTGAATAAAATAGAGAGGATTAGGAACATTGAGGGGGGGAATCGGTTGTGGTTTTAAATTGGGTAATATTTTAGCAAACTTGAAGGAAATGAATGAGTGAGCCAAGCAGAGAGCTGGTGGAAGTACACTCCCTTCAGTAAAAGCCTGCCTGGCATGTTGAGGCGACAGAGGAGGGGAGGACAGTGTGGCTAGAATAGAGTGAGCCCAGAGTTCAAAATTTGAAATAGCAATATTCTAGAAAAAGCTACTATTTCTAGTCTTTTCCATATTTTGGAAATACTTACTTATCATTTCAATAAACCATTTTCAAATAAATGTCTTGGACTAATTGCCTCTTTTGTCACTGCTACAAGATGGGGCTGATCCCCAACCAGGAACACCTCTCTCTGCCACACCACACACATCTTCTAAGACTAGGGCTCTCTCCTGATCCGAAGGCTTCAAGATTCTTCACCAGTGGAACTCGAAGCCTTAAGCCTTTTTCTAAAGTAGTGTTCTTAAAGTCTCAGTCTTAAATATAGATGAGGGCTTAATAGAGATTCCAAAATTTTGATTTGTAAAGGTACAGAGATTCTGCTTATTATCTTACATTTAATCATCACATTTCAGTTGTCTTAGCAACCTACACAGTATTCTCATTTGGTTTTCAATAAGCCAATGGATGAATGGGTTCTTTGTTCATGTGTTTATGAATTTCTATCACCTGATACTTGAAGTCTTTCGGGCATGCTTACTGTGCCAAATAACTGTCTTTATATTCCTAAAATTCATATAGCTAGAATTAAGCTCTACTTTTTCTAAATATTTAAATTTCCAATGAGAGAATGTCCAACATAAGAATAGTTGGGAAAATGTATATATAAGCTTGTATTTAAAAAATACTTTTGCTTTAGTTATAATTAATTTCCAAGGCTCCACAGACTTAGCAAACTCAGTTGTCTAGCAAACCTCACCCATACAGACATATTTGAGAATTACAGAAAGAAAAAAAAAAAAGCCTGTGACAAATCTAGGCTTCATAGAGCTATCTCTGAGATGTTGTCTCAGAATGTTTTGTCTTACTGAAGGCATAGTTTTAAATTCTAAGTGAAGGAGTATATCAAAAATGTTTAACAAAGTACCTGCCACCATATTATGTGAATTTAAATGACTGCTCTTATTACAAGTAGGCATAGTGATAGTATTGACAAGTGACAGTCTAATGACAAAAAGGAGACAAAAATAGCAAAGCGTAAATGTAAGAATGCAAAATGCTTAGTCACATGAGATATTTTGGCATGAACACTGGAAGCCCAGTATGCTTTAGTAATCCCTGAGGACATTGATATGCCTTAGTACTGTGTGATGATTCTCACTAGTGTTGGTCACCCTGATTTTCTCAGTAAAAGTTAAATTACATTTAACATCATAACATTTTAGAATTATTTATATACAAAATTATCCCATTAAAATATTTTAGAATTATTTATATACAAAATGATCCCATTTAAAATATGTTATTGCTTAAAACGACCACAGCTCAGCAACACACAATATTTAACTAAACCATAATGACCAAATTCCTTGAAGGTTCTGGATAGATGAGGTTATCTAGAATTATTCCTTTTTTATGCTAACATGAGCAACTCAAGCATCTGGATCACTTAGGGATTTTTTTTTTTTTTTTTCTCCAATCCAGGTCAGGTACCTAGCACAGTGTGTGGCACATAGTAGGAGTGCAGTCAATATTTATAATAGGAATGGATGAGTGAATGAATGAGGAGCTAGTTTTTATATTTTGTGGAGAGAAGTGGCAAGTTCTTCAAGTCTTTACCCTACACTAGTCTCACTACCGTTTGCCATATAAGAAGGTTTAAATGTCACCTGTAAATAAGATCAAATCTAAGGAAGACCTCTAAGTTTGGGCTGTGGTGGCTCCCGCCTGTAATCCCAGCACTTTGGGAGGCCAAGGCAGGCAGATTATTTGAATTCAGGAGTTTGGGACCAGCCTGGCCAACATGGTGAAACCCTATCTCTACTAAAAATACAAAAAATTAGCCGGGCATGGTGTTGTGTGCCTGTAGTCCCTGGTACTCAGCAGGCTGAGACAGAAGAGTTGCTTGAACCTGAGAGGTGGAGGTTGCAGTGAACCAAGATTGTGCCATTGCACTCCAGCCTGGGTGACAGAGCAAGACTTCATCTAAAAAATTAAAAACCCTCTAAGTTTGCTCTAACAAGTAGAGTAACTCTGTATCCCAGCTTACTCCACGTAGAGTCCCAGTTTATACTTGGTATCCCAGCATCCCTTTTGGATAGAGAGTTTACTTTCAAGAAAGACTTGTTTGCATGATGAATTTAATGGTTATCCTAATTAAAGTCATCGTGTCCTTACCAAACGTTTTTGAAATAAAAATGTAATAATCAATGAATTTCCCTTTTTCTATCTCCCCCTTCTTCTCTCCCTTCCCCTTCTTTTCTATCTTAGGATGACTTTTACCGTGGGCATTGCACTTTTATCTTTAATACAACACAATATGTGAAAAAGCTCTTTGAAAGGAAAGATGACTTAGGAAATAATTGTTCCATTTTTTTTAGGCTTGGCTTCCATAGGAAGCTCTTCTAATGCATTCTGTCATGTGATTAATTTGTCAAAATTCCATACCTCTCAGAAATAATATAATCTTTTCAAGAACATACACACTCTTATTACATGAAGTGATGCAATCCTATACTATTTATCTCCTCTGTATTCCTCATTCTCTTATTTTCTATTATTCTTCAAATAGAAGAGCTAAAGTCCCAACTAATGGGGATGTTAGAGATCATGCTAGAGCCTGGGAAAAAATGATTAATGTGGTTTGGTGGGATGCCAAGACAGACGCGCCACACCCTCCTCGGTGCAACAGCTGTTGTAGTAAAGACTGAAGGCATTACATGGGAGCATCATGTCTGATACTGAACGAGAGGCGAAACAGTCTACTGTGGCTGAGACACTGTCATTTACATATTCTTAAACATTATGTTATGTGTGTGCTGTTGGGGTAGTTATTATCCTAGGTTTTTCTCATTATTTATAGGTATTTGTTTTAAAGAGAAACAATGATGAAAACCATGGTATAGAGAAAAAATGAGGAGAGGGTCTGTTTGTGTGTGTGTGTGTGTGTGTGTGTGTGTGTGTGTATGTGTGCATGCATGCAACATGACTGGAAGTGTGGATTACCCATCGGTATTTCTCCAAAGGGGATTTAGAAGGGTTAATTCTTTCTATGCAGGGCTGACCAGCACATGACACAAGTATCCAACCATGCCTTCTTCCAGATCTCAGTAGCAGTCCCAGTCACAGCGAGAACCCCAAACTCCCTGCCGTGTTTCACACTCTCCTGGCTACCCAAGAGATGCATGATTTTCATCAGAGGAAGATACTGTGTATCCCAAAAATTCACATCTCATTGACTTAAAAGGATCTGGAAAATACAAGGCTTAGAAAATGTTAGTGAAGCAGACCTTTTAAGGGCCCAGAATGAATCACTCAACTTAGCTGGAAAAAGCATTCTCTTCTATAGCCTCTGACAATGAACCACGGCATGGCTGCCCAGATACTTAACATTGCAACGAGGGCATCCACGTGACAGTATAGGCAGCAAAGCACAACCTCTCAATACCTTAGAAAAGCAACTCAGAGTCGGTTTCCCAGTAACATCATTTGACTGTAGGTGCTGCTTAGAAAGAGTCAATAAGCTCCAGATCCTGAATTCAAATCTTTTTCCTGACACTGGAAGAAGAGCAGTGTGAGGCTTCACATTGTTTCCAAAACTCCTACATTTCCAGCATCTTTTCTCTTTCCATTCCATTTCCAATCACCTGCATTCCATCTAGCAAATTCTTGATATTAGGGCATACAGATTTTTAGAAATTTGAATTTTATTTCATGGAAAGGTTATTTTCTTCGTGCAGTTAGAATTAGTGATCTTTGAGGAATATTGGAAATAGTTGGCTTTTCACATATTGATAACTGCTTCTTGATTTATTGTTTATCAGTTCTCTAAACAGGGTTTGGAAAATATTTGGAACTGATTCCTTTTATTTGCATATATGATATATCCCCATGTGTATTAGTTTTCACACTGCTGATAAAGACATACTCAAGACTGGGCAATTTACAAAATAAAGAGGTTTAATGGACTTACAGTTCCACGTGCCTGGGGAGGCCTCACAATTATGGTGGAAGGCAAAAGGCATGTGTCACGTGGGGGCTGACAAGAGAAGAGGGCTTGTGCTTTTTAAAACCATCAGATCTCGTGAGACTTATTCACTATCACAAGAACAGCATGGGAAAGACCTGCCCCCATGATTCACTTACCTCCCACCGGGTCTTTCCCACAACATGCAGGAATTCAAGATAAGATTTGGGTGGGGACACAGCCAAACCATATCACCATGTTTCTTATAGTGCATTGTTTTGTGTGTCTTTTCCCCTGTGGCCATACATTGTGAATCCATTTAGTTAAACCAACTGAGTGGCCATTAAATGTTTTCTGCTAAATGTAAGAGATAAAACTGGAAAAAAAAAAAAAAAGAAAAGGAGGACAGTGCAAGATATCAGCCCTTGTCACCTAGTCAAGAAACAGAGGAATCACGAAAGAAAGCTTATTTTCCATGTTTGCAATTCCTGGGAATGACCAAAACTGGTTTTGCAAACCATGTGAATTGAGTCTATGTGTATGGTAGGGGTGAGGGAGTTATTGAGACTAGTTTATTTGAGATATTCTGGGTGTCTTTTACTTTCTAAATATTCTTACTCCTTTTCTTATGGGGAAAAGAATTTTATGCAATAGACTTTCATTAAATTGAATTTTCACAACCAAATTGAAGCTGTTATCAGTTGGTTGAACTCTTGCTAACTGAATGACTATAAGGACAGGTTTCAATTTCTTCTTATTTAGAGAGTCTGATATTTTTCAGCTGCTATTTTTTTTCCTCATATTTTCATGTTGTCTTTATCCAGTTGGCTGTTTATATTGTCAGTAATAAGCGTTAGAACTTCTAAGTCTGACATGTGTTTTTTATTTCAAGGACTTCTACTAAAGTTGTTTCTTTTGCATGCATGCTATGGAAGACTTGCTTAAAAACTTTGAGAAGACTCTAAGTAGAACCCAGAATTTCGCTAAGAATGTGGACCTTTTCTTTGGTAAATTGGCCATCCTGTAGAAAGCGAATGGCAGTTTCCTAAAGAAAGTCCTAATATGGCTTCTTTGAAAAAAAAAATTGCTAACATGCAATGCCAAATCGTATTTAGTAAAACCGTGTCCCCAAATAAAACCAGGGAAATAGGCACAAAGAAGAGAAACAGGATACATCAGTGCGTGTTGCAGGAGGGTTGGATTTGTTGAAAGATTAATCATAAAGTATGTGGACAAAAGTGAATTAAATAAGTAGAAGATACAATGTCACTACCTATTTATTCATCTTTTAGCTAAATATAGGCCTCCCCATGTCTGCGGACTTTTCCTCTCTTATTTTGACCAGCGCCAGCTCAGCTCTGCTGGTGCCCACACTGGGTCATGCTAAATTCAGGTCAGCATGCAAAGGGAATCAGCTTGCTTAGCTAGTGGATTTTCTAGGCATAATTTATACATACATAATTTTCAGTGTCAGGCCAAGCATTTTCATTTTCATATTTTCTTCTTTCTGATAGTAAACTATTTAATTCGGAGCAAATATAAATGATTTCTAATGAAGCACAAGTGAACAGAAGGAAATTACTTTTGTTAAACTAGTACTTCAATGTATTTTTCTCTCCCTTTCAAGTAGAGGATGACTATGAGAAACTGATACACAGTATTATTCATTATCTGGTTAGTTCACTAGATCAAGATGTTGGTGTGTGGTGTAGAAAGGTGGAAAAAGTTAGAGAGTTAAAAACAGGTTGATACAAGCTGTTGAGAAAAAAAAATACAATGAGGCCACTTATGTTTTAAATCAAGAATATGTTTTCAGTGAAAATACTTTCTAATGATTCACAGAAGAATGTTGTCAACTTGGACTACATCTGCTGAAAATCAAAGTGTAAGTAGTTATATAGCATTGAATTCTGGCAGAAGTCTATGCTGTGATATGAAACAAAGTTCCCATCAAATGACAATACTTTATTTTTCTGCCTTTAAGAGTAGTTTTCTGACTTTAAAAAATATTAACAGCATTTTTTCTCCTTCACATTACAAGGATAAATTGGCAACGTGCCTGTATGATTTCCAGAGTAGGTTTCTTAAAATAATTTTGATGGGAAGGTAATTGTTTAATGTCAGTGTATAAAGTTCTGCCATAGTTTAAACAAAATTAAATAAGAGAAAACACAAAGAGGAGGTTTTGTATAATTACTGGGAAAACACAGAAGGAACAGTTAGGTAGTTAGACCTGAAAAGAAGTGAACTAGGGTTTTCAAATTTCATACTATTCATAGGGTTCCTTGCCTTATTCTCTGACATCACTTGATTTTTATGTTTCTGAGTTTGCAAATCAGAATAGCAGCATATTTATCTATTAATACATATTTATAGCTTTTTACACTTATATATTTTCTATTCAAGAGTTTCATGATAAAATGAAATACACTGAATACATATTATGTGCAAAACAACACCATTACAAAAGTATACGCCGATACAGATGCGAGTTAGAAAATTATATGCAGTGGAGCATGGTGGCTCCTGCCTGTAATCCCAGCACTTCTGGAGGCCGAGGCGGGCAGATCAAGAGGTCAGGAGTTTGAGACTAGCCTGGCCAACATGGTGAAACCCTGTCTCTACTAAAAATACAAAAATTAGTCGGGTGTGGTGGCACACGCCTGTAATCCCAGCTACTCTGGAGGCTAAGCCAGGGGAATTGCTTGTATCCAGGAGGCGGAGGGTGCAGTGAGCCGAGATTGTGCCACCGCACTCCAGCCTGGGTGACAAAGCAAGGCTCTGTCTTGAAAAAAAAAAAAAAAAAAGAAAGAAAAAAATTATATGCTTATATTGCAAGCTGCTTTGCATAAACAATCTGTTCTAATATAGGATTTCATTTAGCAAAATTCATGAAAATAGACATAGTGTTTGTGCCCTGGACATCATATTGAAGGGTATCCCAGTCAATTAAAGGACAGTAATAAAGTATACAAATTATTATTGATTACCTTATTTTTTAACAGTGCTATTTTTAAATACCTTGGAGATAAATTGTGATTTAGAATCTACAATTTAACATAAATTTAACTGAAGTTGGCACATGCTTTTTTATGTTAAATTGTAGACTTTTTCTTACTCAATTGCCACAAATTCTAATAAATTCTAACTTTTTTTGTGTAAGAATGGAGAGAAAGTTTGAAATGGTTCATATGGGCAGCTTTGATTTTGGAATGAGACTGGGGACACAGCTCAAGGTTTCCTATTTTGTCCTGTCCCTCTCTTCTGGAATCAACCCAAGTGCCCATAGTGAATGAATGGGTAAAGGAAATGTGGTATATGTACACAATGGAATATTATTCAGCCATAAAAAGAATGAAATCCTGTCATTTGCAGCAACATGGATAGAACTGGAGGTCATTATTTAAGTGAAGTAAGCCAAGCAAAGAAAAGCAAATATCACATATTCTCACTCCTATGTAGAGCTAAAAAAGTGGATCTCATAAGGATAGAGAGTAGATTGTAGATTGGTGGTTACCAGAGGCCAGGAAGGGTAGGAAGGAAGGAGGGATCCAAACATTTTGGTTAATGGGTACAAATATACAGTTAGATAGAAGAAATAAGAGCTGGTGTTCAACACATCAGTAGGGTGAGTATAGTTAACATTAATCTATTGTACATTTTAAAATATCTAAAAGAGAATAATTGGAATGTTCCTAGCATAAAGAAGATACAAATATTTAAGATGATGGATATCTCAAATATCCTGATTTGATTATATGAATGTATCAAATTATCACATGTACCCTCAAAATGTGTACTTCTGTTATGTACCAATTTTAAAAAGAAAATAACATCATATAACAACTATAGCCCTTAGATGCAAAAAGACCTGAGTGCAAATATCAGTCCCTTTCTTACTAACATCTAAGTTTCATATAGTCTTTTAGCTTCATTGTTTAACCCCGAAATCTGGTACCATCCTCTTCTATTTTCTTGATGACTAAATTAGATGGTATTATGTGTACTGTTTGACACATGGTTAACACTCAATGAAAGATAGTTATCTTCAGCCTTTGTACAAATAACTCTTGAGAAATATTAGTCGACCTATTGTAATGTGGCACAATCCAGGGCTCACCTCTCTCAGGATCATTAGCCTTAGATTGAGGGTGTTTCCCTGCATACCTCTCTCTAATACCAGAAACTCAATATTTTAGTAGTCACAGGGAAAAGATGATAGCAACAGTGCCATGGATGAACTGTACTGCTTTTTCTATTCTTTGAGCATAACCACAATGAATCAAGAGGAAAAGGGGAGGGAACTGAGGAGTTGCCCACCAGCTGTTTCTACTGACTGTGGGAGGGATTTCCTTTGCCCTTTTGTTCTAAAAGATATCTAGATCGTTTCAGCAAAAACCCATATTTTTAAATCAAAACAAGATCTATATGATTCTAGGGGGACACACACACGTGCACGCACACACACACACACACATACTCCTTCTTTACGTCATTGTAGAATTGTAAAATTAACATGTACAGCTACCAAAGATTGCATCATGACACAGAAGGATTTCTAATGGCAGTACTTAATACCTCTCCAAAATACCTCACGAGAGAAAACCACTCTGGTACATCTGTTGTCATTGAGTGGTGAGCACTTCTTATATTATCTTTATTCTCTAAGTAGTTGCCATCTACAATTTCATTCTATTATTCATTGGCTCTCTAAATATAGCACTTACCCTTTTTATTCTCTGTCTGATTTCTAAAAATGGAACATTCATAAAATAATATTATTTAAAAATTTCTAAAGTGAGAATCTAGCTATATATCCAGAGGCTTAAACTCAAATTGTTTTGTTACCAACACAAATGTTGAAATCTACTGAAAGAGTGTAGTCAACTTTTCTGAGCAAATTCATTTTGATGAGGCACTGTGGGAATTTTTATCTGGAACTGGGTGTCATATGCTTACATCTCTGTCTAGTCTACTGAGCCAGGGAGCTGTGCAATATAAAGATGAAATGTGATACACACACACACACACACACACACACACACACAGCCAGGAGAAATAAAATATAAACCCAAAAGAATAACAGAATGAATCTATTTGCAAATGTAGTAAATTCCCATGTTTATAGAGAAACAAGAGGGAGGGTAACGGGACAAGACCAGTAAGAATTAGGGAAGCACATGGCTTATAGAATTGTTCATTATCTGATGTTTCCATGAATTGTGACAGTCTAGAAGTGGAGTCCTAGCCCCTCCAGCACCCACTCTACCAACTTGGGCCCTTCAGTGCCTCAGTTTTCTCAATTTTATCATGGGGGTAATAACAATGCCTGTTTTCTACAGTTGTTATGAGGATTAGATTAGCTATAACTAAAATACTTTCAACAGCATCAAGTGCTATTTTTATTATTTCCATTACTAATTTTGTGTTTATGCATTTTGTGGAAAAGGAAACATGAACATTGTATAGTTCAAATAGCCAAAAAAAAATTAAAATGTGATTACACTAAATTAGAATTTATGTGATTTTATTGCACCTGAAGGTTAATATGATTCTGGGATTCTAATAACAAAAAAGCTTTAAAACCATCTTGATTTGTTTATACAGAAAAACAGGAACTGGCCTGATAGAGAATGAAAACTATGAAATAGCTGGCTGTCTTGCTTTATTGATATTTTTCACAGGCTTTATTTAACTCCCAAAGACCTAGCCTAAACAATAGTATTTTTAGAGGACATAGTCACATAAATAATCTTTCTCATTTTGCTCTAAATGCCTGCTTTTACCACAGGGGGGAAAAAATACAACTTTGTTCTTGTATGTTTAAGTCAAGGATAGTACACATAGTATATAATGTTAATTCCATATTAAAATGACCATTTGAAGAAAGCGTTTATTAATAAAGATAACATTTACTTCAAGGAATTTCCTTGATATCAAGCAATATTTATTTTTCATAATTGAGCTTATCTGCCTAAAATAATCCACTCAAATCTGGATAAATCATAGTCTTCTATTTGCAATTCATCAACTAAACTCTCATATAAAGAAGGAAGCCACTCTACAAGTCATATTTCTGAACTGGGAATTATCTTTTCCTGTCATGTTTTTGGTTTTTGTTTGTTTGTTTGTTTTTCTTTGAGATGGAGTTTCGTTCTTGTTGCCCAGGCTGGAGTGCAATGACGTGATTTCGGCTCACCACAACCTCTGCCCCTGGGGTTCAAGCAATTCTCCTGTCTCAGCCTCACGAGTAACTGGGATTACAGGCGTGCGTGTGCCACCACGCCTGGGTAATTTTGTATTTTTAATAGAGATGGGGTTTCTCCATGTTGGTCAGGCTGGTCTCAAACTCCCGACCTCAGGTGATCCACCCGCCTCAGCCTCCCAAAGTGCTGAGATTACAGGCGTGAGCTACCGCACCAGGTCATGTATTTTTAGCAGGAGTGTCTCAGGAATTTAAGCTCTTTATTTGGACTGACTCCCCTGTTCACTTAGTTTTCTCAGTTCAGTGAGTGTTCCAATAAGAGAGAGATTAGACAAAAAAGACAAAGCACATCATCTCTTTTCTAATGTGGATGTTACTGAGTGATGAGGGGAGAGCAGATAAGATCCCCAGTTACCAAAGCGGTTCATGATGTCATTCTGTCCATTCACACTCATTCAACCAGTGTTTATTGAAGAGCTTTGTTTGTCTCTGTCACTGTGATCCTACAGGAAAGACAATACCTCCTCTTAACCAAGGTTGACAAGTAGCTACTCCTAGTTTAATAATTTTTGTAAAACTTGCAGAGCTGTTGCTTTTTTTTTTTTTTCTCGTATTACAAATTTACTACATTGGATCTACTACGTTGTAGATTCTTCAGACAGAAAATACATATGGTCATGCTAAATAAAACAAAAATAATCTCTAGTTTCAGCACCCACAGTCTTCTAGTCATAGAGAGCAAATTCAATTGTTGGCTTGAATAGTAAAGCTTTTTTCTAACACAAAACATTTGAGACTAGTAACTTCCTATGCATTTAGTTATCAGTTAGTGTAAATCTGTGTGTAATAAATATGACTTTCATTGAGTTTCAGGATGTCCTTCGTGTTCACGTGTAGCCCTGCCTCATCACCCACCTTAAAGTGGATTGCTTATATCCAGTTTCTAGTCTCCTTGGCTCTTCGCATGAGGAGAGAGAGAAATGGGAAACCCTAATTCCATGTTCACTTGATTCAACATCTACGATTTCATTCTATTTTAAAACTGTACCCTGGCAGTACCCTGCTTACTCATTCGTAGCCGCCTTCAGACATGCTATTCTCTGCTTGAACATAGTCGCTCTTAGTTCCTCAACTTTTATTTTCTCACTTAGGAGCCTGCTTCACTGAGAATCATTTCCTAGTGTCATGATTCTGAGGTGCCTTTTCCATCCACTTCCTCAGGCTCCTGTGCTCACCATGCCATGGCCTCAACACACTGTGCTAGAATATTGTTTTACCCCCTGACTCCCTAACTGGACTTTGAGTTGGTAGTAGCATTTTATCTGTGTTCCAAGGATCTTAGCCATCTCCTGCATGGAAGTGGTCATAAAATATCTATTGGATATATGAATGAATAAATGGACTGACATCTTGTGGCAACATCCTTTCCCAGAATAAAAACCAGAATGGAATATGCTTCTTATAGTCCAATGGTTCTGACTGAACAACATATTTATTTTGGTGGCAGAAAATGCCATTGTTTGGAAAAACTCAAGGCCATCTACTAACTTCTTTATTCTTGCATTGTCATGATGATGTGACTAAGTTCCACAGATCTCATAAAAATCATTCTCGGCATTTTATATTCTGTTTCCTATGTATGAAAGGTGAATACTCTTGAGTCATTAATTCAACAAATTAATTCAACAGTTATTTATTAAATGTCAATTATGTTCCAGGCACAATTTTAGGTGGGGCTACAGCAAAGTATAAAATAGATAAAAGTTTCTCCTTTTGTTTACATTCTAGTGGAGAGAGGCAAGCAATAATAAAGATTAATAAACAAAACAGTATATTAGAGGTGGTAAGTGCAATGGAGAAAAAGAAAGCAGGAAAAGAAGAGAGAGAATGAATGGGGGGAAAGGGGTGACAATTTTGCATTGCCTGGCCAGGGAAGGCCTTAGTGAGAGCTGATCTCACTAAGGAGGAAATGAGGGCTGGGCCATGCAGCTGTCTGGGAGAAGAGTCCCAGAAGAGAGAACAGCATGTGCAAAGGTCCTGAGGTGAGAGCATGTCTGTTGTATTTTAGGAACTGTGTAGTCAGCTGGAGAGCAGAGAGAATGCTGCTAAATTCTATTATCTATCTACCTACCTACCTACCTACCTACCTACCTACCTACCTACCTATCATCTATCTATTTAGTAACATTGTATCAGATTACTTTGTGTATATATATTGTATAGGCTGTCAAACTTCATTCATATTTTTATTTACTAATTGACCAGGCAGTTATTTACCTAGCATGGGCCAGGTTCTATCCTAGGTATTTTAAGGAAAGTAAGATCTGTTAGATGTAGTTCTTGCCCAAAAGAAGTTTACGAAATAATCAGAGAGATAAGACACATACAGGACTCACGACACAAGATGAGCTCCCATAAGGAAATGACTACTCATTGGCCAAAGAAGCAGCTAGAGAATGACGTCCGGGCTTCTTGGAAGAGATGGCATCAAACTGCACCTTGAGAGGCATACAGTGCCAACAGCGCATCATAAGCAATGGTGTAAATGGGGGCACACCCACTGAGTCACTGGCAGTGCAGTATCTGTGAAGGCAGGTGTGATAAGTAAGGTCAAAAGAAAAGCTTTGGTCAGCATTTGTAAGCCTTTGAATGAGTATATATTTTGTGAATTCTCGTCATAAAAAATATTCTAAGATTTGTCATGATGTTCAATGCCTTGATCTTCAGAGTTCTCTGTTGCCCTCAGCTAATTGCCAGTATATTTTAGTTAAATTCGATTAGATATTTCAGTTAGCTATATACATTTTTCAAATTGAAAGCTGTTAACAGGTTGTATAAAACCTGTTTTTTATACTTTAACAAAATAATTTCCAAGTGTACTATACGATTTTTAATTCTAGAAGGTTTTCTATTAAAATGAAAATGAAATGTGTGAAATCTGTCTCTTATTTCAATCTTCTGTACTTTTTTGAGTGTAAATTAGGGAGAAATGCAGAATAATTTAAAATTAAGGTTACTTATAGAGAAAGCTGAATAGAAAAATAATGTGTATATAGCATTTGCTTTTCTAGAATAAAGTAAGCACTTATTTAGCTTTTAGGTTTCAGCTGTATTGTCTGTCTTTCTCTTGAGCAAATTTTACGTACAGCTGGTGTGATATATCTCAGTGTAATACATAATATATTACTAATGTCTTTAAATTCAGAAGATAAGAAAAAACTTTGAGATCAAGTTTTTAATTCAGGTAAGGTCTAACTAAACTCCTTATATTGGGATATTTGAGTTAGTTGTTAAAGTGCTAATTCAGTTTTATCAACCACTTGTTATCACATAGTTTTATTAACCTACACTGTGAAATAAAATAAAGGAGTCTAGGGTTTTTTTTTTTTTGGAAAGAAACATATTTATCACAAGAGGTTTATTTAGATTATTCTACATAGTCTCTTTGGGAATTTGTAGTGTTTCTTAAAGTTGGACTAGATGTTGAATGGTAGGATAGGAGTAGAAGGCGACAGACCCTACAGGTGCAAACTGTTTCCAAATCACCAGGGCTTTGGCTCTTACTCACTCACCCCTGCCTTCCTCGCTCTTGGAGCCTTCGGACTTTTCCCCAGTAGCTTCACCTAACAGCAAGCTTAGCAGAAGCAGTTCCACAGCATGCCAACCCCCCTCACTTTTGAATAATCCAGAGACTCCTTGTGCCACAGATAACATGCAATCATAAATCTTCTCAGCTTCAGCAATTTTCGTCTTCTAAATTCAATTAAGTTGAGCCCAGTAAGAATTTGTAAATCAAACAGTGAGCTCTATATAGATTCAAATTCAACTTAGGGTTCCGAGGTTTGTTACTAATTTTCAGGAAAAAAAAGAAAAGAAAAGAAAAATACTGCTTCTATTTCCTGAAGCTTCCTTATAAAGGTATTTCTTATTGAAACCAACTCATATTTCTTAAATTCCTAGACCACTATCTGTCATGCAATTTGAGTCTGTTTTCCAAATGGTAGAGTGCCAGAGAATCAAAAGCTGCTTGTTTTACTTGCCTGATTTTCTCTAGCATTCTTTGGAGGATTTAAAGTATGGGCCGAAAAAAGGAAACCTGACTTATATTAAGAGCTGAACATGAAAAAGGGATTAGGCAAAGCTTTAACTTTTTCGTTATGCAAACTTTCCTGAACTATAATACATATCTTTATAGAGTTTTATTAATTGTTGGGGCTGCAGTTTGGATTTTGCTAAAAAGTATTTACTACTAAAAACTTCAAGGTTGTTACTAAACACGTCAAGCATTTTACATTTGGCCCCTTTGCATGGTGAACAGACCGTCCTTCCTCCATCTTTCGTTGGGGAATACCTGGCTGAAGATCTCAGTAAAAAGCTAGGAAGATACTCCTCCTCTGAGGGAGACATCTGGCTTCTTGGCTGATTCCACGCACACTTTTGTTAATGGGCTCAGATTTCCCAGAATTCTTTTATGTGGTTACATTGTAGATGGACTGTCTGCATAGTCTTGTCCTCTTGAATGATTTATGTAGAGGTTAAAAATACGTATATATTTGATCTGGTTCCTAGAATCTACGCATAAGATTGAATGAATCTCAGCAAGTTCAGTTTTGGAAAAAAAATTTTAATTTATTATTACAAAAGCAATCTAGTAGAGGATGTAGATTCTTGAGCCAGAATGCTTAATTTGAAACATGGATTTACCGCTTGCTAGCTATACAATGTTGGACAAGTTACTTAATCTCTTTGTGCCTTCTTGGTTTCCATAACCACATACGGGATGATAATAACAATATCTACCTCATATGTTTCCATGAGGTTTAAATGGTTTACACTGTCAAACCTTTTAGGACAGTGCCTGGCATGTACTAAGCACTCAGTGAGTGTTAGTCATGATGTCGTGATTATTCGTGGTATTCACCAGACAACAATATGTCCTCATTTGTATATGATTTAGGATTAAATTTGGGATTAATATTGAGTGGTTCAATGCTAATTTTGATAAGGCTCATGGAGGTGTGTGGTCATTTTTAGTGGAGAGTAACTTTAATTTCTTTTTACATAGTGAAAAAAAAAAAGTTCACCTTCCACTCACTAGACTTTGATTTTGCAAACTCCCTGTTCTGATCTAGATTTTATTATAAGTGAAATGAAGTTAGTGACTCAGTGGTCCATAGGTCATTAGTCTGTAGCTGCTCTGTTACATGGAAAGGTCCTGATGACAAAGGTCCGCTCAAGGGTGGGTTGGCAAGGTAATTTAGAAACCTGTATTATTCCCAACCAAAATTAGAACATAAAAACTTCTATTCACTATCCAAAAAGGAAGTGAAATCAGCACCACATAGAGATGTATGCACTCGCGTGTTTATTGCAGCATTATTCACAATAACCAAGATGTGGAAAACAGTTGAAGTGTTCATAGATGGTTGAATGGATAAAGAAATTGCAAAATATGTACACACAAAAAAGAAGTATTATTCAGCCTTAAAAAGGAGATTATGCCATTTGTGGCAACATGGATGAACCTGGAGGACATTGTGCTAAGTGAAATATGGCAGACGCAAAAAGAAAAATACTGCGTGATCTCACTTATATGTGGACTATATGTACTTTCTGTAGATAGATAGAAATTATATATAATTTCTGTTACCTTCCTCAGGGTAATTTAAATGGATATTTAAAAATAGAGGGCTATTAAGATGTTGAAACATTTCAAATACAAGTATAACCTATGTATATCTCTATATGTGGAATCTAAAAATAAAAAAGTCAAATACATAGAAACAGAGGATAGAATGGTAGTTACCAGAGATGGAAGGAGGGATGAGGAGGTGTGGATCAAAGGTTACAAAGTTACAGTTATGTAGGATGAATAAGTCTAGAAATCTAAAGCGCTGATATGAAGATTATAGTCAATAATACTGTAATGTATACCAGAAATGTATTAAAGAGTATAGATGTTAGAATATCTTTCACAGAAAAGAAAGGTAACTGTGAAAGGAAGGATATGTTAATTGTCTTATCATTTTACTATGTAATGTATATGAAAACATATGATGTACACTTTAAATATATGCCCTCCCCCCATATAAAATTTCTGTTCCCTTCTTCAGAGTCATTTAAGTGGATATTTAAAAAAGAGTTATTAAGCTTTTGAAACACTTCAAATACAACATCAACCTATGCATATTAAAATTTTAATGCAGCAAATTTACTAGTATTTGCAAAACCAGTTTAGACAAAGATAATATATAGATATATAGTCAGATTCTGACTATGTCCTAAGTGTTCTTAGTATCTACTGATGAATAGAGTTCATTAATTTAATGAGATGATAGTGTACTAAAACTTGTCTGAATAAATGGTTGGCGTCCTTGAAACCTTCTGTTGAATACAAATGAGTAAAATGTTCATGTAAAATAAATATTTTTTGAATAGGGATGTGTTATTGGTGTTTCTTAAATATAAATTACTTGCTGCTGCTTTTTAAATTGGATATAAACTTTAAAGTGAACAGCATTGTAGGAAGTTGAAGAGGAAGAAAATATATTATTTCGAGAAGGTATTATTTAAATCTATATAAATCCAACTTAATTATTAAGCACATTGGATAATTACTATTAAGGTCACAAATTTATAAAGATTTACGAACTAACATGAAGTTTAACAGCTTTTTTCAAGAGTAAAGGTCATGAATTGACTGAAAGAGCTCCTCCTAACCAAAAAAAAAAAAAAAAAAAAAAAAAAACTTCTGTATTTTTCCGTAGAACTAAGGTCTTAATTCCTTCTATCAATCATGTGTTTTCCCTGTTTGCGTTGAAGGCTCCCTACTTTGTCCTGCAGCAGCAGTCCCTCCTGTTGGCAGGGCTTTTCTCTCCTCCTGGGGGCTCCCTGCAGTCCACTTCAAACAGGGCTCTGGTTCCCCAGTGGGCCCGTTAAATTATTACCCTCAGGTGTTGATTCACCCTTGGCATTGTTGCATTTTACCATTTTGTAGTCTTCAGGCATGGGGAAAGGGGAAGAGAGTTGAAGAAGATCAAAGTAGCAGTACTGAAGTTGGAGCTTTAGAGGTGGGGATGAGCCCTCAGCCCCTCTGCTCTTCCTCCCTGCCCTTCCCCCACCTGACCCCAGCCTACCCTCACCACCCCCTGACTTGCTGCCCTAAGCCTAATCAGAAGACAGAGGAGGCTATGTGGTTAAACCACGAACTGTTTACTTACAAGCACTTTATTTTTACTTTTGCATACAAGGAACAAACGGTTTAACACTGCATGATGTTTTATTGTATAGCACAATTGTATAAACAAGATAATAGATGAGGACTTACGATTTTTTTGATTCAGTGGTTTTTGAACATACACTCTGTTCTCTGTAAGGCACTATGGGGGAAGGTTATGATGAGCAAGAGACTCCCTGTTCCCAGGCAGTGCTGAGTGAAATAGTTAATAAATTTTTATGGAGCGGGACCCAATTATTACTTGTGTTATAGAGCACAAATATGAAACTCCATGAGAAAAGCACATCAAAGGGAAACACCAGCATGGTTTTTAAATCTCTGTAATCAATAAAGTATTGCATGTTCTTTTTAGAAATCTAGAAAATACTCAATTTATTAAACTAAAAACACAGTCACTCTACCCAGAGTTAACCACACTTTGGCACATTTAATTTTCTGTATATGTGTGTGTGTGTATCTATCTATCTATCTATATATATATTTGGTCTTTTTTAAATTTTTGTTTCATAAAATGTATGACTCAGTCTATCTCGCTTCTTAAAATCTCTACATTATCTTATGAATATTTCACCATAGAATTGAAAGTTATGTGCATAATATATCACAGAGCACATAATAATTTATGTATGTAATCATTTTCTTATTTGGGGATATTTCTGTTCCTTTCAGAATTTATCCTCTTATAAATAATTCATTGAATATATTTGTGCATAATCTTCTCATATTCCTGATTTTCTTAGAGTGAACTTCTAGAAATGCAATTTCAGGTCAAAGGCCATGCATATTTTAAAACTCTTGAACATTTTGCCAGATAGCATTCCATCAAGCTTATACTATTGAAAAGTCAAAGCCAGCATGGCAGAGGAGTTCTTGTCTCATGCCTGTCAGCACCTTGTTTTGTTGTTGTAAACTATAATTGTTGCTGTTCTGTTCCCTTCTTCAAAGTCATTTAAATGGATATTTTAAAAAGTAGAGGGTTATTAAGCTTCTGAAACACTTCAAATACAACTTCAACCTATGCATATCTTTTAAAAGTTTAATGCAGCAAATTTACTAATATTTGCAAAACCAGTTTAGACAAAGATAATATATAGATGTATAGCCAGATCATGACTTTCATGATGTGTTGATTAAGTAAAAATTATGAGTTTTTTTAGTTTGGCAGATTTTTAATTTATTTTTAAAAGTACAATATACAAACAGAAAATTATACATATCATAAATATGCAGTTTTGTGAATTTTCATAAAACTGGATACACCCATGTAATCCATACCGAGAGAAGACATCGAATGTGATCAATTCCCAGAATCCTCCCTCATGCCCTCTTCACAATCATACTCCTTCTTCCTGACTTTCAACACTGTGGATCAATATTGCCTGTGTTCTACTTTGTATAAATGGAATTTCATGTAATGTATGTATTTTTTGTGTGTCTGGCTTCTTTTGCTTAACTTTGTATTTGTAAAATTTATGCACTTTGCTATGTGAGAGCATGTGTTTGTTATAGTCTCCATTCATTTTTGTTTTGTGGCCCTAATACTGAGTGAGACCTCATTAAGATGTCATGTCTTGATACACCTCACATGGTCTCCAAATGATCTTTGCTTGTTTCCTATTCAGCATAGATCTCATGGCTCACCTTTTCAACCACTAATCTTCCAACAGTCTTAAGTTCGTGTCCCCTTTTCTCTTCATCTTCTTTGCATTGTGCCCTTTGGCTGCTGGTTGTTTTTGCTGTCCTCTTCATTGGACTTCCCTTGGTGGGTTTGAAGTGGCTACTTCCATACTCACCACAGCCCAGCAGCTGGATGTGGTAAGGACAGGGAGAACAAGCCTGCACACCTCTCTTACACTCCCTCCCATTGGATAGGATGCAGTCATGTGTACAAACCTACATATAAGAGATATTTTAAAGTGCAGAATTATGGTTGGGTGCCCAGGAGCACAACTTAAATCCTATTTATTGCAAAGGAAGAAGGAAATCATAAAATACTGGGGATAACTATGAAATGTGCTAGAAAACTCTACCAATTTGTTCTTTACTCTCAGCTAGGCCATTAATCCTGCCTGGCAATTATTCTGTTTCACAAACAACTCTCTTTCATTTCTAATAGTATTTATTTAAAAACTTCTCCACTCTCCTTAAACTTACTATGTTTTATCTTGCCTTCATAGTTCCACATTTGAAGGTCCTGTCTCCCACTTCACGGATAAACTAAAAGCCTGTTCTGACACAATGTGCCTCATTCTGTCAATGGCCAATTCTCTCTCCATATATTCTGGGTCTCCTACCATTTCAGAGGTTACTAATAACTTTGGTGTTAACCCGGTGATTTTTTTTTTAGTCCTTTACTTTCTTAACCTCTGCTAAATTTATCACTATTGACGTCTTCGCTACTTCTTAAAATATTCTTTTTTTAGCTTTCTAAGACAATACCTTTCTGGCTTTCCTGCCATCTTTTGATTCTCTCTTTTCTGATATCATGTATATGTTCCTCTTTTATGCTTATCCCTCAAGCAATGTTGCTTCCCAGGGTTCTGTCACTTGTATCTTTTTACCTACTACCCTTTTCTGGGGTGACCCCTTCCATACCCATAGCTTGAACACCCAGTATAAGCTGGTGAATCTCAAATCTCTGTTTCCAGCATAGATCTCTTCTGCGAAGCTTCCTGCTGACTGCTGGATATCTCTACTTGCATATCCCTTGTGCACCTTAAACTCAGTATGTCCAGAATTGAACTCACATGCATCTGCAAAGGTTCTCCTCTTTATTTTCTTCCTATTTTGGTGTATCGTGCCTTCTTCATTACAGAAATCTGGATGTCCATCCTGATTCTTTTTTCATGCTCTCTCCTCATATTTAATCAATCATAATTCCCTAGAAAAATGTGTCTTCTTAAAATTTCTAGAATCTATTGACTTTCATTGATCTCTACTGTTACTACTCAAGTTCATACCCATAATCTGTCACCTCGGTAGTGGAGTCTCTTGATAATTTCCCTGCATCTGGTTTTCTCTTCTAATCCATTCATCCAGACATATAAGACCCCCGTGGTGTGGTGCCTGCTGACATCTCCACCTTCTTCTCCGATCCTCCATGTTCTCTATGCTCATCTCCATGTCTTGGTTTTTACATGTGTTGCCCACTCTGCCTGGAATGTCCTACATTTCATTGTCCAGCTTCTGTTTAGATTTCAAGAAAAGGTAACTTATCAGTTTTCTCTGCCAACAACCTTTGTCTGACTCGCGCACTCCCGAGGTTTCATGAAGAAACCCTCGTATATATTCCCCAAAGGTTGCCGTTATGATAGATAACTTAGAAAAATGTATTTTAATTTTCTGCTGATTTGATGTTACCTTTACTAGACTTTGAGCTTCTTATTTCTCACTGTATCTGTAGATGTTATTTAAAATATTTAACACATGATACAGCATTGGCATGGATCCAATAGAAAGAAGGGCGGGGCCCTTTGCTATGCCAGGCTATATCTCTTCAATTCACTGGACTTCACCTGGCTTCCTCCTTTCTGCACCAGGGCCTGAAAATTTTCCCCAGGGGGTAAGCTGGAGCAATCATAGGGCTCACCAGATTTGTTTTCCATTTCCCAGGGAGCACTGTCTCATGCTGCCTGATGTTCAATATCTTGAGAAACATTATTTTCTGTATTTTATTTAGCTCTTTTTAGTTTTTTTCAGATGGGAAGATAAATTAGTTCCCTGTTACTCCATCTTAGGTAAAAGCAGAAGTTACACCATGTCTGTTTGAGGTGGGTGACGTTATGTTAGTTATGGACTTTTATGGATATACTTAGAGAATAACTTAAAGATGACGGGACATCAGAAATAAGCATTTCTGGAGCCTTTATTTTATGCCGTATTTTTTATGTACATGAATTTATTTCATCCAATTTGGTAAATCTTATTGTCCTGTTTTACAGATGGGCAAATTGTAACTAACCATGTAACTAACCAAAGTTCACAAAGCTAGTCACATCCAGCTTTCAAACTCAGGCTTGGCTGCTATCAAACCTGCCTCCTTTCTCACTTACCCACACTACTGATTTGGTAAATTCCAGAGCCTTGTTGTATTGACAAAGACCTCATTACTGGATAAGTAAGTGATCCACTAGAGTGAAACAGTGCCTTGGTCCTTAGGTGAAGCAAGTCTTTACCTATCTTCTTGTTTGTAAAACCCTCCAGTAGTTCCCCATTCCTCTCAGAATAAATGTTCAAGAACTTACAATAGTCTGAAAGTCCAACATAGCCTAGGCCCCCATGATATCTTTGGCTCCACTTCCTCCTCTTCTCTCACTGCTCAGTCTTTTCTGGTCTGCTGGCCTTTGCTCTGTCTGAGCCTGCCAGATGTGCCTCCTCTCACAGCCTTTACGCAGGCTGTTCTGTTTGGAATCTTCTTCCTTCTGGTATCTGCATGAATGAGGATTACGAGACACATGCGCCAATTATATTTAAATTGTACCCTGCCTCCTCATCAACACTGTTGATTGCTGCTTCAGGTTTTTCCTATAATTTACCATCTCCTGAGATAATGTACAATTTACTTAGTTATTAAAGATGTAGGGTTAAGGAGTTCCACCACCTCTGTGCACTTTCATGCACTTAGAATGGTGCCTAGTACATTGTAGGTGCTCAGTAAATATTTGTTAATTAATTAATGTCCAAGGTGCCAGATAAGACAGCTCAAAAAACTCATAGTCTAATGGGAGGAAACAGATACACAACAAGTATAAAACAGCGTGGAAGGGCGATAGTAGAGATATGTATAGGGAACATCACAAGCACTTAATTTATTCTGAATGGCTCAATAAACACTTCCAGAAAATGGTAAGGCCTTTGCTAATCCCTTAAGGATAAGTTGGAGTTTGTCAGGTAAAAAGAGGTAAGGTTTTCCGAGTAGAGGGAATCTTTGCGCAAGGATATGGGGTCAGAATCAGCATGCCTTGTAGAGGACACTAAGATGTGATACTCTGGGCAGTGAGAACTCATGGAAGGATCCTCGTTAAGGGAGTGCCATGGGCAGATGAACCTTTCATGGAGGGATTACTCAGGCTACAGTATCAATGATGGATTTGAAGAAGATGAAATTGGAGGCAGGAAAGATAATGGAAGGTTGTTGCATAGTACAGGGAGGAGTTAAAATGCAGATAAAGGACTGACTCATAAAAGTTTAGGAATTTAAAGCATCACACTTTTGTATTTGATGGGATTTGGTTAGTGAGGGAAGGGGAAAGACCAGGTGACTCCAGGAGACTGTCAGTCAGTGCCTCTTGCACATTTTTTTCCCTCAAGTCAATTAATAACTGTCTATATTGATCAAGTGTTTTGTTGATTTGTTTTGTTTGATCTATTTTAAAATCCTTACAAGATCCCATTTTCCATGAGGAGGTTAGGAGAGGAATGAGAAAGTAAGAGAACCTATCTATGCATCACTAGATTGAGCTTCAGATAGAATTTCAACATCATATAGATAAGATAAAGCATTACGTATATATTATATTACATTGATATCATAGAAGAGCAAAACTGCACATGCGTAAGAATTTATACACCTATATTTTCGCATCGAGAATAAAGGCCCCAAATGTATTTCAGTTTGCTTGGCAGAAAAGAGTAGAACCACACTCCTTGATGTGAAATTGCATATATTCTCTTTGTGTCCCTCTGCTCTTCAAATACCTTGACTCATACATGAATAGGAGAATAGGGCAAAGCACCATCTCCCTATAGCATTCAAACGGAATGTTCTAGAAATGAGTGGAGTTGTCTGGGGCCCGCTGCCCTCTATGGTTACGCCACTGTGGGTGCAGGGTGGGTTTGGGTGTATGCCGAACACCTACTGCCCATGGGAAGGAGATCAAAGCGATCTGTTGATGAAGCAGTTTGTTGTCATTGTTCCTATTCTGATCATTATTTGAAATAGTTGTCTTGGCTACCGATTTTCGCAATGATGTTTTTGATGTGTCATTTGAATATGAAACTTAAAATTAAGAATATTAGAGTTGGAAGAGATCCAGAATCATTTTGAGCAAATCTACTCAATTTATTGATGGGGTAATTAAAGGCCAGAGAGGCAAAATGATTTGCTCAATGTTTGTGGCATTTCAGGCAGAACCAACACTAGACCTTAACTTCTTGGGTCACGCTTCAGTTCTCTTTGCACTCTGTGAGTTATGAGGCACCTAGACAAAGAAAGGAAAGCCATCTTTTAGGAAGATGGGTCTGTTATTATAGTAGGTTAGGAAGGAAGATTGAAGTTTAGAAGATACTGTCATGTTTCAGACCTGAGGTAGTGAAAGAGGACCTGAATTAGGGTGGAGTGAATGGGAAAAAGAAAGAAAAGGTGAATATGACATATATTCAATATATGTCAAGATAAACTCATAGGACTTGTGATGAGTTAGGTAATGCAGAGCATTTTTACTTGGTAGTTAGAATATATATGTTCTATATAGGCTAAAACACATACACACACACAACCCTCATACATATACCTGTCACAGATACACTCTGTATTGGATATTCATAACATGCATATCACTAATAAAAACAAAACAAAACAGCAGTCAAAACTTTATTTTCTCCTTTAATCTTTGTAAAAACACAGAAATATTGTTGTTCCCTTTACATAGAAATAAGGCTCAGAGGGTTTAAATGTTTGCCTAAAGTCACAAATTAGTGTGAGGAGCTGAGGTGAGACTTGAAGACAAATTTCTTAATTAAAATCTGTTCTTTCCACAGGTGCCCTTTCACTCACCCCAAGCATATAGGGAATATTTCTGAATTTTCTTCTGTGGCTAATTTTTAAACCTGTTATATCAATCTATTCCTTTATTGTAGGCAGTGCATAGCGCTGCTCCTCAAAAAACATATTCCACACCCTCTTATCTGTTTATCCAGATTTAAGTTGCCTTAAGCTATTGGTTTCCTCTGTTTGACAGCATACACCATAGTGTTTAAAGATGTAGTGCATTATGGCATTAATTTTGCCTGGGGTCTTTCTTGAGCTATTCATCCTTCAGCAGCTGGAGGAGAGCCATATACACTCTAAATCTGTGTACTACCTAGCAAAATCTGTAAAGCCAAGCCTCCCATCCAGGTCATGATTCACTGCATCCTAGGAGTTTGTGCATAGAAGCTTGACTCTTCAGTATGGTATCTGAGTAACAGATCACGTTCTTCATGGATGTGACAGTTGTGGCTACTCTTTGGGCTTTGTTAGGCATAGACTAGACTGTTAGACATCTTACAAATCTCCTCTTCCCACAGTGCCTTACACAGCACCTTGCCTGTATTAATTGCTCAAAAATATTGTTGAATGCGTGGTTAATGAAAGTTACTATTGGCATTATACTGTGGAGTTTCTCTTTGACATTTAACATTTAAATGTATACAGATGCACATATTTACACATACATTATGTATACACACATATATTAAACTATACATATATAGTCTCCATATATTTCAAATATACATAATTGATAAGTCAGTACACAGATAAGTTGTATGAAATCTGAAACATGAAGTTAAAGTGTTGTGCAACATGAGTACTTTATATTTTAGACAGATTAGCTGGGGAAATGGTAGTCCAGGAACTAAGCACAACTCTATAAACAAGGATAACCAAACAGATATGAGGGATCTAGAGATAAACATTTTCAGGTTAGAATACTGTATATTTCTTTTTTTGACATATATTTGAAAAGAGAGAAAACAGTAAACCCAGGAGCAATAATGTCTAAAGTAGTAAAGATTTACTTACATGGCATTCTATTCCTTTTGTTGATAAGGATGTATAGAATGATATAATGCCCTGTTCTCGCCCTCTAGTTTCTGGGCCACTGTTATACTGTCTAATAATATCCACTCATAGGACATGGGGTGGGCTTTCTCTCTTTTTATAAGGGTATAATTATCCAGTAGAATGTTAGTATTCCTTTCATCAATTTTTAAAATTACTTAATTTCTTTTATTTCAATAGGTATAGGCCCTGCATGGCCTCGCAAATGAGTAAGGGATACAGCCCAGGAGCAATGTCCAGTTGCACTGTTTTTAGTTACATAAACTCATGAACAGTGTGTCAGCCAGCTTTACACACTGTGGCCGTGAGGGATGCATTTTCCCAAACATTACTGATCCTTTATTGAAATGGAAAATTTAGTTTGCATGTGGAATAATTTCCCTTTGCAAGTCAATTGTGATTTATTAAATTTCCTTGTCCTTCACAAGATGTCAATGGTGTTATCTCTTTATACACTTCGGGACACGTCTTGTCTGTTTGTCATCACTAGGGCTTCATGATATATTGCCTTTATGATATGTCTTCCTGAACTCTGAACTCTTGTAGGAAATGGATTCTATCGTATAAAACTCAGTGTCCTCCAAATATGCCTCAGATGAAGTAGATTTCAGATAAATATTTGTAAGTTAATGAGGTAATTTTGTCCTGTATGAAAATAATTCTGAAATGGAAGACAGCATCAGGTACACCATAAATATTGTTCACTCTATGTGGACATCTCTCCATGGCAAAAGAAGACTCAAACAAACCAAACCATTATACTACCACCAAAAAAGTCTGTGCAATTAAAAAACAGTGCAACACAGTGCAACAATACATCCAGCCATGACAGTCTGAATAGGTGCAATCTCATTAAGGCAGAACACCCCCATGACTGCTTCATCTTGCATCTGTGGTGCCTAGCATGACAGCCAGTACACGGTGGGCATTAAAGATAGATGTTTATGAATGAATGAATAAGACACCCCACATTTATAACTCAGAAAATATGTTTTATACTATTACTTTTGCTTGAGGTCCCATCTAGTGTGTGTTATGTGTGAAGGTGGGAATAGTGTCATTGTAAAATGGAAGGAGTACATTTTTGAGGTGATTGGCCATAGTGGACAAGCTGTAGGAACCTATTTGGGCAAATGACACCACTGTACAGGAAATCTCTAAAGGGACCTGTAATTCTTGGCTTTAGTACAACACCAAAAAAATCATCCATACCTTATTATGCAGAAATTTCCCATTATTAAGAGATGTTAGTAGTAAATATGCATTCATATTCACTATTAAAAGAATGAACACTTATTCAGTATCCCCTCTGGGCAGAGCTGATAACGTATTGATAAATGTCCCGGTGTTAGGCAAAGACTATAGAAAGAAGGGGTACCTTGTGTAAAATGTAAGTTTTCTCTGCTGATTATGATTTTTGCCATTACTATAAACAATATGTTGCATTTGCATACAACTTACAATTTTTAAAGCATCGTCTCAGACATACATTATTCTTCACTCCATCTTCCTTGTTAGGTAGGACAAGAGCTATTTTTCTGGTTTTATACATGAAAGCCTAAGTAATGTCTCTCACCTGGGAAAAAGTGGTGACAGGACTAGAGCCCAAGCCTTCTAGGCATCCATTCTTTGTGCCTGCCCACTTAGACTTAAAATAAGACTCTGACAGCAGGCTCTTGAATTTACCTTTGCTTATATTATAACAACATCCAAAGCAGGGACAACCTTGATGACCTTGACCAACTTTAACACTTGTGTAAATACAAGAAAAATCAACTTTGCTAAACTTGTGGTGTGCCCATAGGTGACACTAAGCTAAAATGCTAACTCCGTGGTGTAACTGCATTTGAGCTACATGCAGACAGATAGAGTTGAAGTTTGTCATGGTATGAGTCCAGGGAATCAGACAAGTACTCCTCTAAACTCTTCCCACTCAACTTAATACAAGGTAAGCAGTTATGGATAGCCGTATACTTTCCTGGTGTTTATAGATAGGGTTGTGAATTTGGAAGGGAAACCCAGTCAGCCTAAATTACTTGTGTTATAACTGAACAGTTCACTATTTTCCATTATAATGGGGTTTTGAAGATATGATATGCCTACAAAACTAACTCTTTTTTGTTTTTAAACTTACTAGCTTTTTTCATTAAAAAATATGTAAAAGTTTTAGTATCAGTGTTTTTTGCTTTGAAAGGGAATAAAATTATTAATTTTACCTATTTCTTATTATGATACTGCAAACAGATAACAGCAGAGACAAATATACATGTGTACCTACTTGCTACCTATATAAGGCCTTATAATCATTTTATATTCACTATGGATTGTAAAAATAAACACTACAAACTCTGATGAGGGTCTCTATACTCCTCTGAGATATCGACCCCGTTGCTCCTTGAGAAAAATAATATCCTGAATTTAGAAGTTATCATTCCCATAAGTGCATTCACATTATATTTTAGTACATATTTATGAATTCTGAAACAATATATAATATGCTTTTGCCAGTTTTAAAAATCCACATAAATATAAAATTATATGCATAATGCTGTGACTTTTAAAAACCTAACATTATATTCTTTATATTTATTCCTATTAATACATGTAGCTCTAGCTCATTTATTATAACCGCTGTATAGTATTTCATTGTAATTATATGGCATAGACTATCTGTGCTCTCTTTTAGATAGACATTTAAGTTATTTCTAATTCTTAACTCTTAGAAACAAACAGTGTTATGGAATAATTTTTCTGGAGTTGAAACAGAAAAGAGGAATTTGGGGACTTAGTGAAAGGTACTTGCTTCACCAATTATTGTGTAATACAAGTTTTAATAACAGTAAATTAAAATATTATAATGTGTGCATTCAATAATAACATTTTGTAAAAATATTTCAAAGATTTCAATAAAAATTAATAAATACAATTGGTAGAATATCCCTCTGCCTGCTATTGGCTTTGCTGCCTCCCTAGTCTTTAGTTCCCACAACCCAGAATACCCTTGGAATTGCCCCTTCTGACTTGGCTGGCCCTGTAAGGGCTTCCTGTCTTCCTGCTGAGTTTATGCAGCTTTGAGTGAAGTTCTTTCTGTATCTCTGGCAACAGTTGTGTTTTCTCTCTCTACCCACCTTGCCCACTCTCTGACTGCTTCCCATCCCAAAGGAGAGATGTGTTTTCAGATGGCACTTCTCATCTCTACAGCCTTTTTTTGGAGGGTGAGTGGCTAGATATGGGGCGATGGGGAACACAAAGGGAAATGCTAAGACACAAGGGGTTTTCTTGAGTGGTGAAATGACTGGAGGGTTTGCAGGAGGGGCAGGGAGGAGAAAGAGTAAGGAAACAGGAAGGAGAGAGGGAACAGGGAAAAATCTAGGAGGGGTGGACTAAGATGTTTTAGTTTCAAATATCAGTATTTATGCAAAATACACAAAAATATATGCTAGTACTTTAAAATGGCACCTATTAATGGAAAATTAAAAACCGATGTTACAGTTAGTAGTAGTGTAAACACATTTTCAACTTTACTAGATAATGTAATATTTCTTTCCAAATTGGCTGTACCAATTTACATTCCCAACAGAAGTGAGAGAATTACCCATTTTACCACACTGTAATTAACATTTGACCTTTATTTGATTTTGTAATGTTTGCCAGCCTGATAGGTTTGATACAGTGTTTCATTGTTGTTTAAAGTTATAATTCATTCGCTGATTATTAGGAGAGTAGTGAATACTTGTCCAATGCATTTTTATAACTTTTATAATTTTTAAAATGAATTTTATTACAAAGGTAATATAGTTTTATAATATCATTAAAAACACAAGCAAGCAAAAGTAGAAACTTAACCCATAAGTCACCACATAAACATACCTCAATTTGACATACATATATGCCAATGAAGCCATCACCACAGTCAAGATAATTAACTTATTCATCAACCCCAAAAGTTTACTCCTGCCCTTTAATAATTTATTCCTCTCTACTTATTATTACGAGATCTTTGGGGTATCAGTTTTCTAGCCAGAAACCTCTGTGATCATGGTGCCTTTACCCAGATTCTTGTCCTGCATCCAGGAAAAATGAGGTACACAGACAAGTGAAGGGTGAACAAGGTAAAGATGAGCTTTATTTAGTGTCACAGCAGGTCAGAGGAGACCCACAGTGGGTAGCTCCTCTCTGTAGGTGTGTCATCCGAGGAGTGTTCAGTTCTCAGCAGAGAGGAGGCTCTGGAGAGAGTAGCCTCTCTCTGCAACTGGTTGTCCAGATGTCTGCAGGTCTCAGCAGAGAGGGTAGCTCCTCTTTCTGCTGGTCGCCCTGTTGTCTCTCTGCCCCCCTTCGGCCATCCTCTGGCTGTCCTATGCCCTGCTCTGGCTGAGCCCAGGGCTTTTACAGACCTCAGAGGGAAAGAGGGAGGAAGTGCCTGCCAAATGGTCCATGGGTGGCCATTGGCGGCCCAGAAGAGGCACCAAGATTCCCCACTCTGGTCCACAGGACTGGCGGCCCAGCCCCCAGCCTTCAGGCCCTCCCTGGCCTGAAGGTGGGGCCTTACTGAGGATCCTCCTCCTTCTGCCTCCCACTGCCATTCATGGCCCCAGGCTAGGCCCCAACCCCTGCTCTGATCTTGGAGCAGGTGCCAGGAGCAGAGAGAGGCCAGGCAGTGGGAGCAAACACCCTCCAGCCTATAAGGATGGGGGTCGTTCCTGGGGTCCCCGAGGGTGCAAGTGGCAGACAGACCAAGATCCTGCACCTGGGAGGGCAGGCACAGCTGCACGTGGAAGCTCTTACCCTGCCAACTTGGAAGGGGCGGGACTCCTACTTGTCCCCGGCTCCTGCCTTTTCTATGGAGTGGGAGGCCCAGGTCTGCAGCTGTGGGTCAGGCGGCTGCAGCTGCACCCAGGAGGGCAGATCCTGCCTGTTCTTGGCACCCCCCAAGAGCACAAGGAGGCTTGGATCCACAGCCATAGTTTGGGCAGCTGCAGCAGCATCCAGGGAGCTCCCACCCACTCAGAATGGGTGGGGCTCCCACCAACCAGCTCCATGGAGTGTGCAGCTCCAGCAGTGTCTCCCTGCTACAGCCGGTGTGATGGCATCAGCTACTGCCATCACTACCACCTCCCTCCCTCCAATCTCGGCAACCATGGATCTTCCTTGATAGTTGCTTTCAGAGCCTTCTGTGGTTGTAAGTGTGTATCAATGGGTCATTCCTTTTATTGCTGAGCAGTATTCCATTGGGTGGTGGTACTACAGTTTATCCACTGACCTATTAAGGGACATGTGTGTTATTTCCAGCTGTTTAATTGACCACTTAATCTTTCACAGAAGAATATATATATGTGCCTATAAATTTTGTCATATGCAAAATGTTAAACTGGAAATAATCTCTATTATTGTAATCAGTGCCTGGGACAGGACATGTATAGGTATTCAGTAAGTAGGTGTTAAAGGAACTTAGACATGTTTTGGCAAAATCTGCAATCTAGTTAGGAAAACAAAGCAAGCAGACCTAAGAAATTAAAGTGCACAGAGCAGCTGAACTGAATGGAAATCAATAATATAATAATATCCATCTTTTACACAAAGGTCATGACACCCCCCCCACCTCGCCATCAGCACTTACTTGGAAGTCTCCCTTCTTTCAGTTCAAGGCATCCTAAATTAAATCACACATCTTTCACTGAAAACAGTCTCTCCACTTTCTTCCTGTTTTGTTCAAATCTTTTCCAAACTACTGAGTTCAAAACCTGAATTATTTTTGTAATGTCCCTCTGTTCACATTTAATTAGTTTCCAAGTTCCGGTTATTCTGCTTCCTAAATGCTCCCACTTTGTTGCCGCTATGACTGCTTTAGTTTAGCTCTAACCATCTCTTAGCTCAGCACTTAGTCATCTGTCTTGCCTCCTTGACTGGTTTTCCCCTCTCTAATTCAGCCTCCACGTGGTCATCACACACTTTTCTGAAGTGTAATTTTGACCATGCTGCTTTGTTGCTTCTAGCTCTCCATTTGCTCCTCATTGCCTATAGGCTAAAATTCAAACTTCGTGGGATAGCATTGAAGATGCTCTATGCTTTTCACGCCTTCTCCCTGACCTCTATCATGCAGAAATATTTAACTGCTTGCAGGAACGTGAACACACGATGCCCTTTCCTATCTCAATGCCATTGAATAAACCTGTCCATCCATCTTCTGGAATGTTTCGCCAACTTTGACCAGGAGAAAACTCAGAACTCAGATTTGAAGCCTTCTTTTATCTCCTGCATACATGTACATTTACAGAAAACTCAGTAAAGTTAACCACTCCTCATCTATGCCAAGTGTCTACAACACTGCCCTTGCACTGTTGCCAGATCTTCCATGCTAGACTGTGACCACAGCAAGTGGCTTTTTACCTTTGAATCTAGTAACAAGTACAAGAGCAGTTACCTAATATGTACTCGGCAAATATTTTGGGTGCTCAATAAATACGAGTAACTCAAATTATGGTGCTCAATAAATACAAATAAATGAACATGTGACTGAGATAATCTGATCATCAAGTTGTAATATCCCAGCCAACATATGCCTCTTGTATTTTACTTGTTTTCACTTGTCACCACCACCTCAGTCAAAAACCATTTAATTTTCTTCCTGAATTTTTGCATCAGCTTCCTAACCTATGTCAGTAAATTATCCCTCTTTACTAAACTATAGTAACACAGATTAGCTAGACTAATCTTGCAAAGACTGCTTTAATTATGTTATTTCCCCATTAGATTCCACTGCCTGGCTTTCAAAAGCTCTAGCTACTCTAATCAAACTTTTTTCTATTGTATAACACAGTCTCCATTTCAGCTAACCCATTCTTCCCATTTGCCCATAGCAAGCTCTGTTCTTTCCAGCTTGTGTTCCAGTGCTCACATTTATCCTTTTGCCTGAATACCCTTGTCCTCTCTTCCCATCTGTCTGAATTCTACTAACTATTTATGCCTTGCTAAAGTTGGCACCTGCATCATATCTCCTTTCTATCTATATCTATATCTATCTATTTATATCACATCTCCTTGGAATTTCTGAACTATAGCAATTTGCTATTCAAAGCGAATAGCAGTTACAATGTATATATTTTCTCTGTATATATCAGAATGTATATTTTCTCCCCTACCCTACACTAGAATATAAGCTCCACAAAGGCAGAGAATTTTTGTCTGTATTGTCTGTAAAGGAAAGCCAAGGGCTGAGACACAATATTTCTTAAATAAGTGAATGAAAGTATGAAATTAACAGTTACATGGTGCTGGTTCAAATAATCCTCATTTCCTCGGAAGAAAAGCACTTTGAAGAAAGTATGAACAAATTTGAATTTCTGAATTTTAAAGTATGTGATACTTTAGAGGCAATTTCTTGAGTGGAATCACAAAACCATATTCACTTATCTAAAATGTAGCATTAAAGTTCTGAATTTTAGAACCACTTCTGAACGTCATGATTTCTGTACAAGATAGTGTCAATTAGTCAATCATGTTTTCTGGAATTTTTATGCATTAGTATAAATTGAAATTAACTCAACATAGTTCTATTACAGATGTGGATAAATGGAGCATGAAATGACATGAGAACATTCTACTCAAAGTAAAAAGTAGATTCAGGTTCTTCGATCCACATTAGTGTGATGATATCTATATTTTGACAGGAGTAAGGCCATTTTTGCAAGTCTTTCCTAAATTCCATGATTGTTAAAAGGAAAAAATTAAAGCTCACTCTATTGAAGTCCTTAGCTCAAAATTTGACACGTAGTAGATATGTGTTAAATAGTTGAATAGAAGCCATTGGAGAACCATTTTTTTTTTTTTTAGGGGAGGAGTACTTCAGAAGTGCAGTGACATAGTTCCAGTTGAATTTGAGAAAAAAATTATGGTAATTGTCTAGAGAATGATACAGAGAGAAGACAGAAGATAGTAAAACCAGGAAGTTCTTTGTTCATTCATCAAGGTTCAGTTATAAAGCATCTACTACTTGGTATATACTTAGGGCTGAGTGAACAACTAAGATTCTGTTATAAGTATAGCCTGCTGGAAAAATTTAGATGAACAATTATGATGACAAAATTTAAGAGTGATTGGGGGAAAGGAGTGAATACTTTGGAATCTATTCTGCTAGAAGTGCTGATAGTACTTGGTGAACTGTAAAAATTGAGGGCTTGAAGACACACTCCAGTGTTCTGATTTGAGAGACCAATTTAATAATACAGTTAGAGATAAGAGTATGAGAAAGTATGAAAGGAATGATGATGGGGTTGGTTGTGGACATATGAAGTTAGAAGAGTCTATGGAAAATCCCTGTGGAGATAACCAGTATAGAATTATAGATAAGTTCTGGTGCTCAGAGAGATATGAGGGCTGAGGAGGGATGAATTTGCAATTAGTCAACAAAAAATAGTTGCTGAAAACATAAATCCATGTGGAATTTCCCCAGAAGGGTGCTTACCTCATTGAGATGAAATAAGGGCTGAGGCTGCAGATAAGGACAGCAGAATGTTAAGAGGACAAGAATGACACACAAAGACAGCACATCATGGCCAGATGTGACGTCAAGAAACCAGGAAAGAGTAGTTGTATCACTTAAAATGATTTCAACTACAAGTAATAGAGAACCTGACCCACCCACTTTTAAACAATACTGTAATTTATCTGCTCTCATAACTGGAATTCCAGAGGTAAACTGGCTTCAAGAGTGGTTGATCCAGGAGCTCAATAACTTCATCAAGAAACCAGTTTCCTTTGTCTCCTTTTGCTCTGCCATCCATGGCTGTGAATTTGTCCTACATCTGTTTCTCCTCTGGGGATAGAATGACTGGTAATGCAAGTCAGACTACATGCTTCCTTGTTTATATTCAGCAGAAGAGGCAGTTTGAATAGGAACCTCTCCTAGAAGAATGAAGAGGAACTTACCCCCAAGTCTCCAGCAAAGTGCTCCTTCTGTCCCATTGGCACAAATTTGGTAAACTAATGATTCCCAAAACAATTACTAATTTAGATTAACATTTAGGCCTCCATCTTCTGGGGCTGAAGGTAGATTTAGCTTCTTTTTTTTTTTTTGAAATGGAGTCTTGCTCTGTCACCCAGGCTGGAGTCCTGTGGCGTGATGTTGGCTCACTGCAACCTCTACCTCCCAGATTCAAGCAATTCTCCTGCCACAGCCTCCCGAGTAGCTGGGATTACAGGTGTGCACCACCACATCTGACTAATTTTTGTATTTTTAGTAGAGACGGGGTTTCACCATGTCAGTCAGGCTGGTCTCTAACTCCTGACCTTGTGATCCACCCACCTCAGCCACCCAAAGTGCTGGGATTACAGGCGTGAGCCACTGCACCTGTCCAGATTTAGCTTCTTTTGAGGCACCTACCTTTGCTGGTGAGAGGTGAATACCTGAATAAAAATTAAGATTCTGTTAGGTAAAAGGAAGTGAGATAGTTAATGCGTAGCCAGACAACAAGGAGCACTACAGAAGCATTAGTAAGCTTAGGAGGGAGAAAGGTTGAGGAGAAGTTATTAGCATTGTCGTATACCAAACAAGGGTCAAGGGAAGAATTAAGAAGAGGTGGAAAAATGCCCATGAGAGCAGTAGACCCCAGAGACACACCATGGATTCTAATTAAAGTGGATAGAGGGTGACTGTGAGGGGAAAAGTAGATATGAAGAATTGAGTCTAGTTTCAAGTTTCTGAGTTTTGAAAGAAACAATAAAGATAATAGCTAGAGGGGGAAAATAATGAGAATCAGGGGTTTCTTTTTTGTTTTGTTTTCATGATCATCAAATGTTTCAAAGTTAGTCAGTGATTTCTAACTGGGCTCTGATGAAGGGGCTTTGAGTGACCAGTTGTATGAACTTAGTCAACTTGTCAAGTCTCTTTGACTTTTCATCCATTGAAAGGGAGAAAAAGAAAGCTGTTTTTATCCTATGGAGTTGGTGGATTTCAGAAATTTTTTGTTCAGTTTTCTTTTACTTATAATTTCAACTTTTAGATTCACAAGTTACATGTGCAGGTTTGTTATATGAGTAGATTGTATGATGCTGAGGTTTAGGATATGAATGATCCCGTCACCCAGATTGTGAACACAGCACTCAACAGTTAGTTTTTCAACCCTTGCCCCCTCCCTCCTTCCCACCTTGATTAGTCCCTAGTGTCTATTGTTCCCATCTTTATGTCCATGAGTACTCAATATTTAGTTCCCACTTGTAAGTGAGAATATGTGGTATTTGGTTTTCTGTTCCTGCAGTAATTCACTTAGGATAATGACCTCCAGCTAGTACATATATACCATGGAATACTACGCAGCCAAAAAAATAACGGAATCATGTCCTTTGCAGAAATGTTTTAAACAAGAGAATATTGTTTATATTTTAGGTGTAGGTGTTTAGGAGATATTTTAAATGTTATACTCCATCAAGGCTTCAATACATTTGGGGGAAACAGAAAATAAACTAATTTTACTTTCTACCTCATTGTTTGGTCTTAGGCTAAAATCCATGTTTTATGGAGAATACAATAAAATTTTAAACTTCAGGTAGAACTGTGTTTTTTACAAATGTGTAGAAAGTATAGTACCTAATGCATGGTAGAAACTCATTAAATAATTATTAAATTATTCTACTTTTCATATTTAAGGATGAAAATTATTAGAGATTATCCATCAATCAGATTATAAAATTCTTTATACTGGAGAAATTTCTTATACCATGTTTTTTATTTGTCAGAGAATTGATTCTAAAAAAACAATAAAACTATGCCACAAAAAAAGCTAGTAATATTGAGTAGTGCAGTAAAACCTGGGTAACTAAGTCTAACTAGGTAAGTTAATTGAAGTTACTGGAAAATTTATTCATACATTCAATAAGTGTTCATTGAGCACTTACTATGTGACAGGCATTGTGCTAGGCTTCTTGCTCTCATAGAGTATACATTCTAGAGGGAGAGCCAATTAAATAAATTAATATACAATATGTCAGGGAGATAATTGCCTTGAAGAAGAATAAAATGAGATAATGGGATAGTAGGCAATTAGTACAAATGTTTTCATTTTGTATGAGGAGAGCAGGAAGGGAATCTCTGAATAGGGGATGTTTGAGCTGAGACACAGGGCATGGAGGATGGCTGGGAGAACTGTGTTCCTGGGAAAGGGGAAATCAAGTGCAGAGGTCCTAACCTGGGAACACATTGGGTGTGTTTGACAAACAGCAGGTTAGACTGGGGAGATGGGATGTAGGGAATTGGGGCTCTGTGAGTGAGGGGAATCACCTAGGAGATGAGGTCAAGAAATGGGGCATCACTGTGCCATGTAAGGAAGCAAGGCCTTAGAGACTGTGGGAGGAATTTGGGAACTACTCTAAGAGACATGAGAAGGCATTAGAGGGTTTAGAACAGAGGACCGATCACACTGAGCTGGTTATTACTGGGGAGAGTAGGCTGTTCTAAGGCAAGTGTGGCTTGGGGAGATAAAGTTCAAACAAATGTAACTTTTTGTTTCCTTGAAATATATAATAAAGTAAAACTACCTATTCAGGGAGTTTGTCCAAGTAATAGCACTGTCAGATCTACTATAATAAGTAGATGATAACGGTTTGTAATTAGCAAAGTAGCTATTCATATAGAAATCATTCAGTTGATGCTAGTTGACTAATCACTCCTCATGCAATCTTACTCTTGTATTTGATGAACTTTGTTTTGAAGCCAGTGCAATATGAAGTGCACCATCCCTCCTCAGCAGGGACAAATTACCACAGATTATTGAGATCAGTCTCCTTAAAATTAAGTTATTACAACATTCTGTTGTAAAGAAAGAATTATATTGCAGGTATTTTTGTCAAGCTTTTAGGAACTGTTGGAGTGCTTTAAATTTATAGCATTGTGTGTTCCCCTTAAATGTTCATGGTTGGAACACATCTAATTTTATGCAATATTTAAAAACTTTTTTGGCAGTGAGATTCATAGGGCAGAAGTTACAGAATGATTTCATTTTGGAAAATAAGTAAAAAGTAAAGATAACACATGAGCCCAATAAAATACTCCATTTTCTTGATTTTTTTTTTTTTTTTTTGGCCAATATCTTTTTCATGAGGGCAGACCATGGTGCATTATTCCACCCCTGCCCCCAGCATTTGCAAACCACCAGTCATTTCCTTAGGGACCTTAACAAATGGAAGCATTGAATTCTCTTCAGTCAGCGGTGCCTCCCACCTGGGAAAAAGACAGCTCTGTAATTGAATCCCAGCATATGCATTGTCATCCCTCCTGCCTGCTCTCCTGGTGCTACAGCAAATTAAAAGATCTCCAAGGCTCAGCCTGCCTCCCAGCTGCCAGCCCCTGGTAGACATGAGGGAGCCAGCAGGGACCAGGTGGAGCAGTTTTGAGTTGCACTAAACACACGGCGCAAGGAGATTGGCCATAACTTCCCAATGGAATATTTATGCCAGCCCCATTTCTCATCTTGCTCTTTGGCACTGAACACAGTGCTGAGCTCCTGCTGATTTCAGGGGCGCTGCATTGTGTTTGGATCAGCTTTGTGAATTATTACACCAGATGAGAAATGGGCCCAAGTTCCTATCACTAAGACGGCTGGTTGACCTTTTTTTTTTTTTTTTTTTTTTTTTCATAGACACTATCATGTTATAGTATCAAAATTTGGGGCAGTGAGGGAGTTCCCTGACATCTCCTGACACTGCTGTTCCATGAATCATACACAACTTCAACCATTGCTTGCTATGGAGTGGAACTTTAATGGCTCCTATTCAGGGACAGACAAATATACTCTGATTTGTATATTACTGCATGTTCGTCTTTTTTTTTTTTTTAAGGTTTTATTTTTGTTTGCTAAGGTCAGGGACTTATGACAGGGCCCTCTCATCACATTTCACATTCTGATCCCTCGTGGCAGGTGCCAACTTCCTTGCTCTCAAACTGAATGGGTTGAGTAACCTCATAAAGATACAGAATGTCTTGGCAGAGAAAGGAAAGGACTACAGAATGCCTGTCTATGGAAGAGTCTCAGTGTTATTTAGTTATTAGTTAGCCCTGTAAACCCGAGAAGATATTTGGAAACCCATCTACACACACCCATTAACTTTTTCTAGGTGGTGGATCACAGACTTAAATTCATATTCCTGATTCCTAATCCATATTGTTATCTGATAAAAGCACATTCCTTATGTAGATTTTATCATGAAATTTGCTTAAAAAATCATTCTCTTCAATTGTATTTTTGTATAACATAATAAACTATAGATGGTGAACCACTGAACTTCTTGTGAATTGCTGGTTCTAAAATGAAATTCTCAAATGATTAAATTAAAATAATTAGGAGGCAGTGATAATGAGAAGCCAATGTAAGTTCTGTAGGCAAAAGACATGCCAGAATAACCTCGTAGTCTTTTGTGACAGCAGTACCAGAAAGGAAGAGCAAAGACATGCATTACACTTAGAACACATAGAATTCAGCAAAGCGCATGCCAGAGGCTCAGATATTTATGAGAAAAAGACAGAAATTAGCTCAATAACTATTCCCAATGAACTGATATAAATCTGGAGGTATACCTCTAGTACCCTCTTTAAGACCTGTCCTTGGCATTGCGCTTTTCAACATGACTACAGGCATGCGCCACCATGCCCAGCTAATTTTTGTATTTTTAGTAGAGACGGGGTTTCACCATGTTGGCCAGGATGGTCTCCATCTCTTGACCTCGTGATCCGCCCACCTTGGCCTCCCAAAATGCTGTGATGACAGGCGTGAGCCACCATGCCCGGCCAACATGTTTATTGTGAGGGCATTGAGGGCATGCTAAGAAAGTCTATAGGTGAGATAGGAACTTCACTGGGAAAGATGACATTGAACGGCAGAATCAGAATCTAACAGACAGGCTGAAACAATGGACTCAAGTCCAACAAGATGGCATTTAGGAGAAACACATGAAAAGCTGTTCACTCAGGTCCCAAATGCCAACTGCATGTGTAGTGAGCGACTGGGAGGACACAGGGCTCTCAAGCATCACTTGGGACAAAGACTTGGGAATTTCACTGGCTGGGTTTAGGCATGAATTAGGACTGCACAGTGTCTGAGGACAAAGCTAATGTACTCTTCAGTCTACACTGACAAGTGAGAGTTGTAATAGCCTTGCCATATTTTGGACCACAACTGTATGACTGTGGGGACTACTGTTAAAGAAGAATCCTGGAGATCTTATGGAAGAGAACCCTAGGAAGGTAAAAGAGTGAGATGAGTGTACTGAGGGAATTGGAGATGCCCTCTGTGAGAGAGAAAAAGCTATTGGGCAGGATGGGTCATTGATGTGTGAAAGACTGTTATATGAAAGAAGGTTTAGACTTGACCCATGACAATAAATGAATTTTCTTGGACCAAAGTTTCAGGGAAGCCCTGGATAGAAAACTTTCTAATAGTATAAGTTATCTAAAAATGAAAGGGCTGCCTCTTAAGAAAATGATTTTCTTGACACTACAAGTTTTCAAATAGACAAACCAGGCTGTTTTATTGTCTGTGTTGTAGAAGTGATTGTAGTAATAAAATTTATGAAGGATGCACTATAGGCCAACCTTTGGATACTTTTTTTTGTGTGATCTTATTTAATTCACACATTAGCCTTCCAGAGGATATTATTATCTCCAATATTGAGACTAAGGTCCCATGACTGGTAAATGAGACAGAGTTTAAAATTCAGGTTTTAGTTGACAGTAGAGACTCTTAACATTGCTCTCATAGCCTTAAGCACAATACTCCATTTTGCATTTGAGGACATTTAATGTCCCTTCAGAACTGGAAATCTGATCATTTTAATAGGTTACCACCTTTTTTTTTTTGTACATTGTATCAATGCTTTGCTCTTGTTAGTACGACATTCTAGTATTGGAAAACCTAGATTTGTTTATCCTGTGAACAGTTTGATCTTTACTGGTAGAGTTTTTTCTTAGAAAAAAACAGTGATATGTTTCTTAGTATAATTGATGGCATTAAATGTTTTGATTGTGGTCTTATGGCTTTACTCCACTACTTGCTAGAGGAAAATAATTTTCTGCTTCATTAATGATGGTTTGAACTGATCTGACAGAAACTGAATCCTGTGCCATTCAAATAATGCTTGGAAAATCCATTGGATTTTTGTTTATTTCTTTGTTTTCCTATTAAGGGGGGCTTTTAAAAACAAAAATTTAGGGAAATGCTTATGGTTTTTGGAAACATTTGTTCATATTTCTTGGGGGTGGAGGGAACTGACATGTTTTAAATTTGTTAGAGTCATAGTGAACAAAGGGGAAGAGTTGCAGGTCTCAAGTCTAGAGCTGTGGGCCCTGGAAAGGAAAAATTGTAAAAGTGTCCAGAGAACAGTGTGTTCATGGCTTTATTTGCCGTTACTCCGAGGCCTGAGGTCACCCTGGCAGATGGGTCACTTGCACTGCAAGCACTCATGCTGGCTTCAGGGACAGGGATGAGGTCACTGGCACATTGCAAGAACAGCTGCCTTTCTTTATGCATACCCCACTTTCCTGGTCCTTGTTAAGGGTCTCCTTCCTCCTGCAGTTCCCATCTCCACAGCTGACCCCAGTGCTGACTGTGTCTGGGGAAATGGGTTGGTGAGGGCCTCCTTCTGGGACTATCTGTGCACCTGATCAGTGATATAGACACTGTGCAGCAGAGAGGAGCCACATCTCCCAGCCCGCCTGCCAGCAGAGTAACTGCCTCAGGGTTACAAGTTGTGACAAGTGGTTTTTGGATCCTAATCTGAAATATGTCGATTTAACATGACCTAGCATTGTTACCTGATGTTTTTAAATGCCCGTACTTTTTCCAGAAAGCGGGAACTGATACACAGCAGTGGCATGCCCTACTAATTTTCATAAGATCTAAATTGATCAGGACGCTTTATTACTTTTTTTATTCCACAATATCTTTTTCCTCTTTGCCTCTAAAGCGCATATGTGTGCGTGTACACGCACACACAGACACAAACGCTTGTGCACACACACACACCCCTCACTCATTTGGGAGATCTAACACTGCACATATAAATATTGAAACTTCCAGGCTGGGCGCGGTGGCTCACACCTGTAATCCCAGCACTTTGGGAGGCCGAGGCAGGTGGATCAGGAGGTCAGGAGTTCGAGACCAGCCTGGCCGACGTGGTGAAACCCCACCTCTACTAAAAATACGAAAATTAGCCAGGCATGGTGGCGCGTGCCTGTAATCCCAGCTACTCAGGAAGCTGAGGCAGGAGAATTGCTTGAACTCGGAAGGCAGAGGTTGCAGTGAGCCAAGATCGTGCCGTTGCACTCCAGCTCTGGGCGACAGAGCAAGACTCCATCTCGAGGAAAAAAGAAAAAAAAAAGAAATTTCCATGCTTGCATCAGAGAGCTAATTCCATCTCCCCTTAGCCCCTTGCTCTCCCACCTAGCCTGTGGGAATCTTTGAAGATGCTTTGTATTCTAAGAACTGTCCCAAGAACATAGTAGATGCTCAAGCAATGTTTGCTGAACTAAACTACATTTGACTCCAAGTAACCAAATGACTTTATCTACATTTTTTTCTATTCCTTTTATTCATTAGCACCCACTAAATATACTCCACTATTCTAGGAATAGGGAAAAAGAATTCATGAACAAGTTAGAAAACAATCCTACCCTGATGGTGCCTTACAGTCTAATTATGTGAATGGAAGCTGTTGTTGTTATTCTTACTTTTCAGGTAAGGAGAATTGAGGCTTATGTCACATAGGAAAAAAAAAATTATGAACAAGTCTTGCCCTTAAAATCGTTCTGATGGTCAAATGCAAATTTGCTATTTTGGTGGACTCTTGAGAATATGGGAAATAGACCCGTGTCCAATTTATGCAAAGAGAAAAAGCTGGCATGAGAGTGAGAGTCTTTGAATGTCAGGAATGCTTTTGCATTTCTTGGGTTGTGAACAACTGATGGAGTCAACTAATAAATAAGCAGGAACATGACTCATTACCAGGATCTGTACAGAATGAATCATGGCTTCTGAGTTCGAGTAGACGCTAAAGTGCACATTTTAAGGCTTCCCCTTTCTTGGGTTTGAAGAGGATATTTCAAACTATTAGAAAGAAATTCCATCTATGCTACAGAAAAATTGCAGGAAAAAAAATCCCCAGAAACTAGTTGCATGTCTTTACATTTTTCTTTCTTTTCCTTTTTTAAGTTTTTGTATTTATGGCTAAGTTCATTTTTTTATATTGTCCAGAAAGATGCTAATATTCAAATGGCCTTATGACATAAGGACCACTAACAAGGGATTGAAATAAACATCCTGGAAAGAAAGAATGACTTTAAATATTATGAGCAGTGTAAATTTGGCAGAGCAGATGCTTATATTGACTTTAGTAACCTGAAAACTATTCAAAATGTTTTATTTCAGGGATATGCATTCCTGATTGTGATTTCACGGTGTGAATGAAATAAAGTCACTTAAATTCATAGAAACAGTCTGTGCTCTGGCATCAGATAAACATGAGTTCAAGTTCTGGTGCTGCTACTTTCTATCTGTGTGACCTTGGGACTGCTGTGTATCCTGTCTGAGCCTCAATTTCTTCATCTATAAAATGTGGAAAATAATGTGTATATTAATATGTTATTTTCAAGATTAAAGGTGATAATATATATATGAAAAACCAAACACAGAATGTGTCATACTGTATTAGTCCATTTTCAAAATGCTGTAAAGAACTGCCCAAGACTGGGTAATTTATAGAGGAAAGAGGCTTAATTGACTTACAGTTCCGCATGGCTGGGGAGGTTTCAGGAAACTTATAATTATGGCAAAAGGTGACCGAGAAGCAAGGCACCTTCTTCCCAAGGTAGCAGGGAGGAGAATGAACGCAGGAGGAACTACCAAACACTTATGACACCATCAGATCTTGTGAGAACTCACTCACTATCTTGAGAATAGCATGGAGGAGACCGCCCCCATGACTCGATTACCTCCACCTTGTCTCTCCCTTGACATGTGGGGATTATGAGGATTACGGGGATTACAATTCAAGATGAGATTTGGGTGGGGACACAAAGCCTAAACCATATCACATACAGTATATACACCGTAAAAACTGATACCCATTAATCATTTTCTGTTGCTTAAACCTAAGGTAAAATTTGTAGATTTTACATTCTGTATAAATTGGAATTAAAAGGAATCTGAAGTGTCACAATTAATCACAAAACATATAAAAGGAAATACAGGAATATTTTTGCCATATTCTTGGTAGCAATCGTGTATCTCTGTTCTCTGAAGACTCTTTTAGTTGCAAGAAACACTGACCTACCTAAATGAATTCAAACATAAGTAACTAAATTGTAAATATCTAGATAATTGCATTTCGGTTTCCCGTGGACTGGAATGTAGAATGCCAAGGCTATTTTTATTTTGAGGTTTTTGTTTTTCCAGGGTAACATTTTCAGTTTCTTCTCTGCTCCTTTCTATGGTGTGTGCTCCATCCTTTTATTCCTGATGGATGTTCCTTCTTTACTCATCTTGTATGTGGTCCCGATTGGCTATGAGCCCCTACACTACTTTGTGGCTTCAGTGAAATCATTAAGCAGATACCTCCTCCAGGATCCCTTATTCGAATTCATCAAAACCCAGCTAAGAATTTCTGATGACATTTTCTAGAATCTTTAAGTTTACATTAATTTCTGTCTGTTCCACTTTATGGACGCTTACTGTACTTTAATTTTCTATTCACAGGACCCTGCTTTGTCATTTAGATGGTAAACTCCTTGAGGGTAGGGCCATGTTTTCTTCACTCAGCAATCCTAACACCTGTGACAGTGCTTTACATGTAATAAGCAACCATTAATTTGTTTGATCATTTAAATTAAAAGTCTTGGCTGGGCGCGGTGGCTCACGCCTGTAATCCCAGCACTTTGGGAGGCCGAGGTGGGCAGATCACGAGGTCAGGAGATTGAGATCATCCTGGCTAACACAGTAAAACCCCATCTCTACTAAAAATACAAAAAATTAGCCGGGCGTGGTGGTGGCCACCTGTAGTCCCAGCTACTCAGGAGGCTGAGACAGGAGAATGGTGTGAACCCAGGAAGTGGGGCTTTCAGTGAGCCAAGATGGCACCACTGCATGCCAGCCTGGGCGACAGAGCGAGACTCCGTCTCAAAAAAAAAAAAAAAAGTCTTTGGGTTGGGCGAATCTAGTAGAAGATAATGACATTACGAGCATTTAGCGTTTACTGTAATTAAGTCTGTTATCGGGGTGTGCTACAGATACTACTTGGTACTGTTTTTGAGCTCATCTTTGTTCTTGGATTTCACATCTCTTTTTCTTCTGTTTGTTCCACGATTGGCAAATCTTCTGATTCCTGACTGCCATTTAAACTCATTTATCCCAGTTTTTCACACTTAAATTCACCTTGTCACACTCACATGCTTGATTTCACAGCTGTTTCTAAGATGTTTATGGCTTACACACCATTTCACTCATTCATTTATTACTGAAATGTTTCTTGAGAAACTGCTTTTCTTGAGAAACTACTTTTTCAGGCAGCTTTGCAGGCAATAAGGATATAGCAGTGATTCACTGGAATGAAATAATACAAATTAAAATCAGCAAAGAAAAAAGGCATATGGGGCAGAGTTCAGGAGAAACCGAGAGTTAATTTCCAGTTGTCTTCTGTCCAGAGTTGTACAAATAGCACTTATTTGTCCCTGCAACAATGGGTGACAGTACATTCAGAGTGTTGCCAATGGTGGATGCTCATCCAAGCCTTAGTGCCCAGGGGTCGCTATTATTGGAGGTCAGTTATAGAAACATGTCTGACCACCCATGTGGCTGACCTTCATTACTGTTTTAGCCCCTTCAGAAGTCAGACTGATTCTGCGTGGCCTAAAGCCCCCACCAGGAATCACATTGTTAGCATAGAGTGTCTGGTGTGGCCCAAGGCTCCAGCTAAACACAGATACTCTTATAAGTTAAGATATTCCAAGGGCTTAAAGGTTATCTCTCAGGAATTGGTCAAGGGACAAACCTTTCTTTTGAATGTGCAGGGTTTGGACGATACACTTTTTACTGCACAAGGGCTAACCTCACTTATTTTCTTTCTTCTCTCAAGGACCAAGCCCTGCGCCATCTAAACAATTGTTTCCAACATTGTTTCCTCAGTTTTAGTTTTATAGTGGCAATATTAGGTCCTAGTTACTCTCTCATAGACAGGAATTATAGTCAAGTAATTTGAAAACCTCTTTATAAAATGTTATTTCATTCTTATTACTTCCTTTCTATGCTTTTGAGTATATTCTATAATGTGCCTATATAAAAATGTACATAATTCATTAGCACATATAAATGACGCCTAAATAAATATGTACACATATTTGAGGTGCTTACTTTTTTATTCAATTAACGATCTAGTAGTTTGGAAGCTACTGAGTTTGACAGCTGTTTATTTGCATCTTTAATAGGAAGGGCACTTCAGGAGTTAACAAGATAAATGAAAAAGAATCTTGTTATCACAGACATCCTGTGGCAGCTTTTTTTTTTCATTTGTTTTCTAGAAGAACGTGTACACAAATGACAATAAGTTAAGACAGAGTGTGAAAAGTGCTGCAGAGGAAGGTAAAAATAATGTAACAAAAATATGACCGTATGACCAGGTAACTTCTGGTTTTGAGGACCAGAAAAAGCCTCATGGAGAAAGTAGCATTTCTGAGGTATTTAAACATTGATTAAGATGGTTTTCAGGAGCTATCAGACAAGAAAGATGTTGTACAAGCTAAAATTATGAAGGGGAAATTGTGACAATAGTAAAATAATCATTTTTGATACAAGAAACTGTATACTAGGTGATTACTTGAAGATAAAGCTGAATGGAGAGCTGTGAATGTCTGGGTAAGGCATTGGCACAGGATAGTACTGATTATATTTGTAAAGAGAAGACATATAATAAGAGCTAAGTTTGGATTTCTTGGAAATCAGATTAACTTTATTTTTGTTCCCCTCTATGCATTTCTTATGATTGGCTTTAATAAAGCATTCTCTTATTTTCAGAATTTGACTGGTGTGTTTAGCTGTGGTTTTTCTTTTTCCTATTTGATGTTCATGGTGCTGTAAGGCTCTTGGGTTGATGTTTTTCATCAGATTTGGGAAAATTTTGACCATTACTTATTCCAATATTATTCTGTATCATTCTCTTTCTCCTGTTTTTTTGATAATATTACACAGGTTACTTATACTCAATTAAGTTTCCATTCCCACTTTTTTCCTCTGTGCTTCAGTTTGGATAATTTGCATTGGCCCAGCTTCAGATATCCTGGTCCTTTCTTTTACAATGTCCAATATGCTGTTAAGTCCACTCAAATAATACTTATGTAATATATTGTTATTTTCATTCTAGAAATTTTATTTAGTTCTTTTTTAAGAGTTTCCATTTCTTCTCCCTGTGCAATATAGAGATACATAACTCTTATAAATAAAGTTTCAGTGCTGCAAAAGAAATGGCACTCGAATATAAAATTTTCTTTTTAATTCTCAGCAAGGCAACATACTTCTAGAGAAGGGTGCGCCCTTACAGATGGAGCAATGGTGAGTGCACACCTGGACAACAGAGGGAACGGGGTTCTTATCCCTGAGGGACGTAGCCCCTGCTGCCGTGTCTTTCCCCTATTGGCTAGGGTTAGATGGCTAAACCAATTCTGATTGGCTAATTTAAAGAGAGTGACAGGGTGAGTGGTCTGGTGGAAAAAAATGGTTACGCAGGGTGGAGAATGAGTCAGGGCGGAGCAGGTAGCAGGTAATCAGAATGAGTTGGGATGGAGCAGCTAATCAGAATGAGCCAGGGTGGAGCAGGTAATTAGAATGAGTCAGGGTAGAGCAGGTGATGGAAATGCATCAGGGTGGGGCAGGTAATCGAAAAGGGTTGCTTTATGAAGAAGTTAAGTTTAAAAGTAGAAGGCAAAGAATTGAACATACTGACATATTGATTCTTTGAAAAGAAATTTAAAACTCATATCTAACAATACATATTTATATACATGTTATATACATATATGTATTGATCTATATGTGACAGATGTATATATGGCAGATATGTATATATTAATACCTATATATGGCATATAGATATTTATATACCTTTTGTGTGTGTCTTTTCCTATAAAGTTACTTAATATATTCACATTGGTTTTAAAATCCTTATCTGCTAGTTTCAACACTTGAGTCATAAACAGGTCTGCTTTTATTTAGTGTTTTCTGTCCACGAGGAGTCATATTTTTCTGCTTTTTGTTAGGTCACAAAATATTTATAATGTTCTGAACATTATATACAATAAATCAATAGAGATTGAAGCATAGTATATTTTTTGTTTGTTTTATTTCCCCCAAAAGTGGTAGTTCTTTCCTCTGGCGGTTAAGGTGAGGATCTGTTCACTGAGACCCTTCCTAGAGTTGAGCTTAACTGGAGCTAGACTGTGATTAGCCCAACTTCCATCCCTCTGAAAAATCACTGCTTTTATAATTCAACATTTGAACTGGAGAGGCATTGACTAAAGTTATAAATTTTTAGTTTTTTTTTTTTAGTTAATATTTTTATTTAGTACTGGCAAGGTCCTTATGTATGTAACTGGTAAATTCACTCAGTTCTAGTAGTTTGGGGATTTGGGGTATGAATTTCCCAGAATTTTCTCTATAAACAATTAAATCATTTGTGAATTAAAGTTTTTTCTTTCTAAACTTTGCTTATTTTGTTTCTTTATTTTTGTCTGGTACTGGCTAAGATTGCTAGTAGAATATTGTGGTGAAGTAGGAAAAGCAGATGTCTTTGGCTTGCTACCAAAATAATTCAGTATTTCATCATTGAATATGATATAAGCTATAGATTTTTCAAGAGTGCTTTTATCACACAGAGGAAAAATACTTCTTTTCTTAGTTTGCCAAGAATTTGTATCATGAATGGATGATGAATATTGTCAAATGTTTTTTGCACTCATGGAAATAATATTAATATATTGAATTACATTGATTTCCACATGTGAAATCAGCTTTACATTACTGGCATAAAGTGCACTTGGTCATGATATTTTTCTGTTGCTGGGTTTGATTTGAGAATATTTTGTTAAATATTTTCTCATCTGTGGTTATAAGAAATATATATCCATATTTTCTTTTCTTAAAATTGTTCCTTTCTGGTTTTGGGGTCAGGGTAATTCTGTTCTCCTACCATGGAATGAAAAGTGTTTCCTTCTATTTTTTCTGAAAGAATTTGTAAAAAAAAAAAATCATTATTTAAAAAAAATTTTTTTTAAATAACAGTAGCAAAAAAAAGTTTGCTAGTATTTATTAATTGAACCATATGGCCCTGGAGGTTTTTTTGATAAATATTTAATTATAAATTCAGTTTTTTAATCAATGCAGGACTATTTAGATTTTCTATTTTAATTGGATCAAGTTTTATAAATGTGTCTTTCAGGAAATTCACTGATTTTGTGTGTCTTTGAAGTAATTGGCATAATATAGTTTATAATACTTCCTTATTACCCTTTTAAAATCATTAGTATCTCTCATGATCATCTTTTGGATTTGTAAATTTTCTCTATTGTTCACAGATTTTGTTTCAATTATTTCTACTCTTTATTGTTTCCTTCTACTTACCTTTTGTTTAATTTTATTTCCTTCCTCTGGTTTCTTAAAGTGGAAACTTAGGTCACAGATTTTAAATCCTTCTTCTTTTCTAATATAACCATTTAAAGGTATAAACTTCTCATGAATCACTACTTTATTTACATACCACAGTTTGATTTGATCTTTTCATTATCATTTTGTTCTAAATATTTATTATATTTACTTTTGTTTTTTTTTTCCTTTGGTTCACAAATTATTTAGAAGCGTAGTGTTTAATTTTAAAATGTTGGGGATCTTTTACATATCTTATTACCATTGCTTTCTAAATTGATTCGTTGTGGTCAGATACCATACCCTGTGAAATTTCAACTTTAAAATCTATCAATATTTACTTTATAGCCCAGCTATAGCCCAGGTCTATCCTTTTGGTAGATGTTCCATGTGCACTTGAAAATAGTGTGCATTTTATAATTATTGGGTATTAGTGTCCTGGAACTGTCAATTAGGTCACATTGGTGATAACGCTTTCCAAATCTTATGTGTATATTTTTTAAAATTTATTTTTGTCTACTTTTCTTCTGTTGGTTACTGTGAAAAGTGTGTCATAAAAGCTCCAACTATGATCGTAGACTTATCTGTTTCTTCCTTTAATTCTGTCAGTTTTTGCTTCATGTATTCTGTAACTCTGCTTGTAGGCACATGTTATATCTTCTTGAATAATTTATTGTTTTTTCATCATTTTCCAATTCCTTTCTTTATATTTGCTAATAGTCTTCATCTTGAGGCCTATTTTGTGTGATGTAATATTAGCTTGAACGTCTTTATTATGTTAATTATCTGCATGGTATATCATTTTCCATTCTTTGACCCTCCACCTATTTGGGCCTTATCACTTTTCAGGTTCCCAGGATGCAGATGCTGAGATGTTTCCTGCAGAAGTTTATTTGGATTGTGCTCTCAGTATTAGTTCCTTTTGAGGGGCATGAAGGAAGCAGGGCTGGATTAAGAGACATTGATCTGTAGTACAGTTGCAGCAAAGGTCTCAGCTAGTCTTATGAGAGGCCCTAGACTATGGTGACCCTTAGGATAAGAGGGAATAGTCATTTTACCCCTCCATTGACCAGTCAGTAGATGAGGGCTGCCCTCAGAAAGAGTGTGCTCTTGGGCACAGTGACCTCCTTTAGTTGAGGGCAAGTTTTGGAAAGGAACTCAGTTGAAAGCTGCCAGTTGGTAACACTCTCAGCAGCTATGGGAATGAGTTCTTCAGGATGTCTGGGCAGCGTACTATAGTAGCACAATATGCTGATATTTAACGTGCTTCTCTCGTAGATCCTCCGTAGTTAGGTCTTGGTTGTATAATCTAAACTGACCATAGTCGGCTTTTCACTGGAGTGTTTAGTCCATTGATATTTAGTGTAATCATCAATGTGTTTGAGTGCGAGTATGCCATCTGGCTTTGTGTTTTCCATTTTTCATATATATTCTTTGTTTCCTTCCCTTTTTTTGGCTTCTTGGGGTTAATCGAATTCTTTAAAATGCTATTTTAATCGTTCTGTTGGCTTTTTGTTATACCTGATGGTATTTTTCTTAACATTTAATGCTAGGGATTACTCCATGTACCCTAAACTTAACCTCTTATCCAAGTTTAATATAACACCTCATGCCAAATGAAAGAACCTTGAAAAATATAATTTCACCCCACTTTTTGCTGTTGTTGCCACATATTATATAAGTCCCTGTGTACAATGCCATTATTTTTGCTTCAATAGGCTGTCTTTCGTGAATTAAGAGAAAAATAAAAGATAATCTTTTATATTTACCTATATATTTACATTTATGTTATTCTTAGTTCTTTCCTGTAGGTCTGAGTTTTCCTCTGGTATCTTTTCTTTGAGCTGAAGGTCTTCCTTTAGTATTTGTTATAGTTCAGGTTGTTGGTGAGAAATTCTCTCAAATTTTATTTATCTTTATGTTTCTTTCTTCCATGAAAGCATGTGTAGCTTCTTTGGGCTACTGCACAGTTCTTTTTCCTAGTTTCCTTTTCTTTTTCTTTCTTTCTTTTTTTTTCCTTTGAGACAGAGTCTCGCTCTGTCACTCAGGCTGGAGTGCAGTGGCACGATCTCCGCTCACTGCAAGCTCCGCATCCCGGGTTCACACCATTCTCCTGCCTCAGCCTCTGGAGTAGCTGGGACTACAGGCGCCCGCCACAAAGCCCGGCTGATTTTTTTTGTATTTGTAGTAGAGACAGGGTTTCACCATGTTAGCCAGAATGGTCTTGATCTCCTGACCTCGTGATCCGCCCGCCTCGGCCTCCCACAGTGCTGGGATTACAGGCGTGAGCCACCGTGCCCGGCCTCTAGTTTCCTTTTCAAAAGATGGTCTCAGCCCTTCAAGAATCCCAATTTCATTTTATCTCAATTGTAGCACAATCTCTGGAGCAAACATAAGTCAAAGTCCTATTCCTGAATGTATACTAAAAGTGTTGCAAAACCAGCTGTCAGGACTTGAGCTCATTTTTCGGCTCCCTGGGTCAACAAGGTCAGCTGGAAGCTTCTGCTTGATTTTGAGTTCACACTTTATTTCTAGCTACTGATTTCTTCATTATTGGTGGCAGGCGATGCAAAATTTGGGTAATTAAACATTTTCAGCTCTCTAGTGTGTAGCTAAGGATATGCAGTTTAGGAGGGTGGGTATGCATATCAGCTTAAATTACCAAGATGACAGAATCTGCATTTTTTCTTACAGTATTATATGGAACAGTCATAGGATGATTTTTCGTTATTTTTATATGTTAGTAATAACATAATATGTTTATTTTTACGTTAGTAATAACATGTTTTCCATATTATGTTACAATATGTTATAGTAACATGTTATGTTATTACAAACAGGTTATGAGGCTTAACTTACTAGGGAAGCTTTTCTTATTTATTTATGCATTTGTTTGTATGTTTGTTTCTAATGAACTGGCATGTTCATCTGGTTGACTAAGTCTTAGATACTGGTTTTAATTATTACTGTGAGATCATGTGGTCAATAGAATAATATTTGTAATCTATTAAAAAATAACTGCTGCAATTTCAACTTTTCTCTGCTGCTTACTGCTCTACCAGGTCTATGGAAATGCAGGACCTAGCAAGTCCTCATACTCTTGTTGGAGGTGGTGATACTCCAGGTAGCTCCAAACTGGAAAAATCTAATCTAAGCAGCACATCAGTTACTACAAATGGGACAGGAGGTAAGCGTACTACCCTGAAGATACCCAGATCATATTTCAATGTTTGCTTTAATTTTACTTCTTAGGGATCTGCTAATAAATAAATATCTTATTATCAGTAACACGAATCAGCATTATATCCAAGGTATATATAATTAATATTGATTGTTTTGATGATTTTCTTGAAATTTTTGCTCCTCCTATGTAGCTGGGAACATTCACAGAGAATAGATAGCATCGAGAAACATTTCAAGGGCCTTGAGCAAGGCTTTCTTTTTGTATTTGCCCTTGTAAATATTCCACAAACTTTAGAAATGGAGGTCAAAGGAGTTCCACCCTGGTATTAGCAAAAATGTCTGTATGTGTGTGTGTACACACTTACTACTTTTTGGTTTTATTTTGAATTATAAAGAAAGGTTACCTCAACATTTTTCTTAAAAATGTTTTTTCTTAAAAGTGCTCTTTTAAAAAAACACATGGTTTTGGAAATACAAAAATACTCATATCTGCTGCATTTTCTTTTCAAAGAGAGTAACACCTAACATTTATTTAAAAAGGAATTGCATTTTTTTCAGATAATTTCTCATTCTATTAGCCCATAATTATGCCACAGCATATGACAACAATAATAGCTATTACTTCAGATATTCTGCTTTATTATTTTTATAAAATGTATTCAACTTGTCAGAAAATATGGTCCAATTTTTTATCAGAATGTGTATTTATAGAGAGATTATGTACACACTTATATATAGACTGTATTTTAAATTATTCACAATTTGAAATTTTGTAGATCCATCTAGCCAATAAATTTAGAATTATATGAATTTAATTTAGATGTTAGCATTTGCCACATCATATTTTCTTTTAAATTTTAAATAAATATCTGTGAAATTGATACACCTCTTCCCATTTATTTTAGAATAACGATGCAATCTAAAATCTTCTTTGTAAGGTTGTGTGCACTGCAACTTACCTGTATTTAATAATGTTTTACACCAATTTCCTTGTAGATTAACATTTTCCTTGTTTATGATGTTTATTTGTCTCTAAACATGCATCTATAATTTCAGCTAATTAATTATGCAATTCCATATGTATAGAATATTTAGTGATGAAAACTAGAGTAAGGTACATTTAAACCTTAAATTGGGTACAAATAATGAAATTTAAAAACTCAAGCACTCTAGAACCAGACTGGTGAAGTTCACTAATCATCATATGCATATATTTGACTGAACTAAAACAGACCTTCTGATAAACTAAAATGTTGCAGTCATACAGTGCAGCTATAAATTTGGCTAAAAGGTCAGAAACCAGTGCAAAGCATTGAAGATTATTCATATCCACTCAGCAGGCGTTCAGACAATGAACTTTTATACTGTTCCTGTTCTCAGGGGACAACATGACTGTTTTAAACACAGCAGACTGGTTGCTGAGTTGCAACACCCCCTCTTCTGCAACAAGTATGAGAGATGCTGGTACACTGCATGTGTTTGGGTGTGTGGATTTGCCCCTCTGATTGCTGTCTGTTGCTATGTCTATGTTTGCATCTCTTTTCTGTGTTCAGTACTTAAAAAGGAAAAATGAACATGCCTTTTTGTTGTTTATTGACAGCAGTTAGTTATGATTTCTTATCAATTTGTATTCTTAGATTTTTTTAGGTCAGTAGTCTTCTTTTCTTAAATTTTTCATAATTTCACCTAAATGATGCATGTATTGGTTTTCTAACTGTTTATCAGTTTAGTACATGATTAATTTTGCCCAACAACTGCCATGTCAAACAGCAATTGAAGCAGAGTGGCCATGCATGCAAACTTAATCACCTTCATAAACCCATAGACTTTCATAATTTAAATTAAATTCTTAATTAAGGAAAGATATTTGCTACTCTACAGACTTTGAGAAATACTCCAAAGTATATAAGGTAACATTAATAATCAATATCCCCTCACCTTAAAAATTATCAGTGATGAAAGCTATACATTTAAAACTAGAAATTAATATTGGCTTTTAAAGTTTTTTGAACTATGGATATTAACTACATTCATACATACACACATATAAACAAACTTTCTCCTAAATCAAATTCTAATATGCTAAAAAAAATCAATTAGAAAAAAGCCATCACATTTTTGTGGCACCACCCAGTTGTAGAATCAAAAAGGAGCTCATGCCTGTTGGAAATGTGCATCACAAACAAGCAGTAAGAATAGGCACAGTTTGCCTGGACCTTGCTCTATCTCTGATGAAATTAGAATATATGATCAGTGAAGAAAAAGTACTTCAATATGCTCATTATTTGTATTAGTATAGTTTTAGTTTTAATGTTTTTCAATTTTATACTTAAATATACTTTTCATACTTAAAATTATGTTGCTAGAATTTAGATACTCTTAATTCTATAGCAGGGTCTTTTTCTCTAAAGGGCCAGATAGTAAGTATTTTTGGCTTTGTAGGCCACATGTCTGTGTTTCAGCTGCTCAGCTCTGCCATCATAGTACAAAAGCAACATAGAAAATATGTAAATGAATAAGCATGGCTATGGTCCAATAAAACTTTGTGGGCCCTAAAATTTAAATTTCATGTAATTTTCATGTATCATGAAATATTGTAATTTTGACAACATTTTAAACATTTAATATGTAAAAAAAATGTTCTTAGCTTACTGGCTGTGGTCTGTTCTCAAATAGTGTTTAACACAAGCAACATTATAATAGTGAATATGTGCAATAAATAGTAATTTACCTCTGATGTCAACCAGAAACATTTTTCTAAGTGGTAAGCATCAAGCTTTCCTGGTTCTTAATGTCAGTGTTAAAACTCGTGAGTCCATGGGAGAAGAACAAGGAGTTGTGTCGTCAGGGCCACCGTGGATCTGGATCTTAGCACTACACTTACTGGCTGTGTCACCTTGAACAAGTTACTTAAGCTCTCTGAGCTTCAATTCCTTTCTATAAAAGGATGATAATAATACTTCTTGGCAAGACTTTTGTCTTAGATAATGTATATAAATTGCTTAACAATAAATATCAGTATATCTTCCTTTCTTTAATTAGTAATGCAATAATAGGCAACAGCTTTTTAAGGAAAATGAAAATATGCATTGGACTCTCCATTTGGTCAGATAAATTTATTTGCATTTAGAAATGTGTAAACTGGGCTAAAGAAAGCAAACTTTTGGTAACAAAATGTTAGGTAAACTTTGATTATTAATAATGTAGTCCTGGTAGCATATTATATGAAACTTTTAATGAATTTCAATGACTCTTTTTTTTTGAAACGGAGTCTCGCTCCGTCGCCTAGGCTGGAGTGCAGTGGTGTGATCTCGGCTCACTGCAAGCTCCGCCTCCCAGGTTCACGCCATTCTCCTGCCTCAGCCTCCCAAGTAGCTGGGACTAGAGGCACTCACCACGATGCCCAGCTAATTTTTTGTATTTTTAGTAGAGATGGGATTTCACTGTGTTAGCCAGGGTGGTCTTGATCTCCTGACCTTGTGATCTGCCCGCCTCAGCCTCCCGAAGTGCTGGGATTACAGGCGTGAGCCACCGTGCCCGGCTGAATTTCAATGACTTTTTATGGTGGGTGTTGGTGACACAGACTAAGCATTTGTTGCATGATCTCTTCTATTAAGAATAAACTATTTTATTTTCAATTCTTGGTTTTTATTGTTGGAATTGTATCACTTCATAAAATTATAACAAAACAAAAGGCAAAAGAAAAGAACTAATTTAATAGCTTTTCAAGATCATTCCAATAACTCGAGATGTTCAAAAAGATTATTTATTTGTTTGTTTAAGACGGAGTCTCACTCTGTCTACCAGACTGGAGTGCAGTGGCGCCATCTCAGCTCACCGCAACTTCCACCTCCCAGGTTCAAGTGATTCTCCTGCCTCAGTCTCCTGAGTAGCTGGGACTACAGACACACGCCACGACGCCCACCAGGCTAATTTTTCTACTTTACTTAGTAGAGGCTGGGTTTCATCACGTTGGCCAGGCTGGTCCTGAACTCCTGACCTCAGGTGATCTGACTACCTAGGCCTCCCAAAGTGTCGGGATTACAGGCATGGGCCACTACACCCAGCCTAATTTTTTTTAATTGATGTAAGTAGATAGTATCACCTTTAGATTTTATCCTACTACATTGGTGCTCTTTAAGTATGTTGCAATATTCTTGAAAGTAATTTAAGGTGTTTCACTACCTTAATCCTAATTATATAATTACATCTGCAGATTTATATGGAACATAGATTTTCCTTTGAAATTGTTAGCACTTGTAAAATTATTAAAGGGTAAAATATAGAGATAGCATAAATGCAAGCATACCTTAGCAAATAAAGCAGAGGTCAGGCCTTGTGGGCTGTCTGCTCTCTGTTGTCGCTATTTAGCTCTGCTATTGTTGCACGAAAGCAGCCATATATGATACCTACACAAATTAACGTGATTGTATTTAAATAACTTGACTTATGAACACTGAAATTTGAATTTCATTAAAATGTTCATGTCACAAAATATTCTCCTTTTGATATTTTTCAGCCATTTAAAAAGGTAAAAACCATTCTTAGCTTAAAACCCTACAGAAACAGGCCACGGGTCAGATTTGTCCCAACTCTTGATATAGATCTATATGCGTATATGTAAGTTATGTTGTACATATAAGAATGCATGCCGATTATATGAACATTTACTTCCAGATATAGGTAATTCCAGATTCTAATTTGCTTAATGGTGTCAGGATTCATGATGAACTATACTTTATATACAAAAATACTTAGATCTATTGGGAGGGCTAGGGCAGTATCTAAAAGAGTAAATTTTCACTTTCTCACTTAATTGAAATGTATCAAGTTCCTATTATATGCCAAGTTCTATGCCAGGAAATGGGAACCCAGTGACCTAAAGAACACAATACCAGCCATCCAGGAACCAAAAGTCTAGCAGAGGGAAGCAGACATGAAAATAATGAATGCCATAATGTGTTCAAGGTGGATGAACAGTAGAGGGAGGGAATATTTGATTCTGCATGGAGATTAAGAAACAACTTCAAAGAAAAGGTTTGGGGGAATAGAAATCAGACATTCTGATCAGCTTTACTGTTTTTTTCTATATTTGAAATGATAAAGAAAAGAATCTTCTAGAATTTTTACTGTAAAGACAGTTGACTCACATATAATGAATTAGTATTTGTGCAGTAGAGCTACCTACTGCTGTGGGTCGGCTCTTTGTAGATTTTTTTTTTTTAGAATAAAAGTCATAAATGGCTTCATCAAATTATTTTAGGTAGTTAGGAATGAAAGACACTTGGTAATCACAGGTTTTTGAATGAATATATTGATCCAAACAAGCATAAATCATAGGCTATACTGATGATTAAAACCAGTAGGCAATACTTTTACTGCTTCCCTGCAGTGTTATAAATTGTAACTTTCCTGATCTAACTCTTTCTGAAATTCTTTGTAGAAACTAAGCTGTCAAAAGCCTCTATATGTGATTTTTGCGGTTCAGAAAGAAGTGTATGTGGAATTACATATATGTAGTTTTTTAAATGGACACTTAAACTGGTGCATACACACCTTAATCTATGTTTAAACTACACCGATTTAGGACGATGAAATGTAAGTGTAAATTATATGGGCTGCCTTTTGAGGATGAAGCCTGAATTGCAACATATGAATATGAACTTTGAGTTATGATAATAAAACAGACTTTCTCTAAAAGTAATTAATCAATGTTAATGTTATACTTAAATTCTAAAGACAATTTAAGGGGACAAGAGTAAGACTGCTTTAAAAATAAGTGTATGGCAGTAGAGATGAAGGTTGGGATGTGAAGACAGGAAATCTGTGATTTAGTAGCCATTACTGATACCTGACAATAATTACATATGACCTTGATTTGGTCTATAGATAAGAATTATTTTTAAAGCTAAAAAAATGGAAAAGCCAATCATGTACGTTTATTTATTTTTACTATTTGGCTCTATCAAAAACATCCAAATTGCAAGTAGCTAACTAGTGGGGAGGGGGGCCTGACAGTACAAGGATTTCTTAACAGTTCTGGACAAAGTGCTATAGAAAGTAATTTTATGCCACTTTTAGCAAAATGAGCTCTGACTCACTTACTTTGAAGATACAGAATAATAATCCCACAAAACTCTTCAACCTAGGACATCAAAATATCATTGTTTCTTTTGAAATCAAAACATTTGGTGTGTAAGCTTGCATTTGGTTGAGAAATACGGTGCTTGTCTTCTATAGAAGGATTTTGCTTCCATTTTATTGCGTGTAATGATTTTGGATGCTGCCCTGAAAATAAATTAAAAGCCCCATTTAAACTTCATGTTAATTTAAGAAAGACAAAATATAGCTTAAAATACATTTGAACAGTCAAGGAATAGGCACTGATAATTATTTGTAATAAGGATTTTTACAAGTTAATAGTAATAAGACTAGATTTGTCTTACTAATGAACATTTTTCCAATAGTGTGTTGCATATATTTAATGAAAGTTTCCTGCCACTAGAAAAGTATATAGTAGATGTAATTTAAAGTGCAGAAACAAAAGCAAGATAAAAAAGAATACATTTCAAATACATTTGTAGCTTCAGTGAAAATAACGTAAGTTTTCCAAGCTTTATCTATAATTATTATATAATGTTTACTTTATACTAGTTAACTGTTATATAAATATCAAGATAATACTTCTTCGTATTCTACCATGTCTTAATAAATCAGCTAATAATATAAGGAGTGTCTATTCACTTCTCTATTTGAGCTTTCTACTGCTGAAAAAATAGTTGTTTCTTATTACCTAATATTACTGCTTTTTATTTAGAAAAATCAAACCAAAATAACTTTGGGACTTCGAGGTCGAGAGGTGCTTGTTGATGCTCACTTAATATGAATGCAGTTTATTTTCTGTGACAGAATAAATGTTTTATTTCTACTTTTCCATTTTGTTCTACCCTTACTTGCATAGGAAAAACAGTTCTACATTAACAGGCACCACTTCTCCTCACATGTTAGTATCCATTTTGTTGAATTATTACTTTAAAATTCAGGCATTTTAGTAAAGCTAACACATTTTGCTTTTTACTCCTCTCTTCATATATTTTCCCAGGGATGCCTTTTCTCAGTAAAATGAACCTCCTTTGTCTATCTTTGACTAAAGGCAAACCTTTAAAATTTTAATGAGAGATGTTTCCAGTATAATGAATTAGACCAAAAACTCACTCTCTCCTTCCTCTTCTTTCTCCTTTTGACCTCCCGAAACTTTCAAATTAAGAGATTATAATCAAAACCAATACTAAGCTTTTGAAATTCGGTCTCAAAGTTGAAATTCAAAGTAACGAAACTAATCTTCATGTCTGGCTTCTGAAAGACCATTTTCGTTAGACACAGCTCACATTCTGCCACCTCCATTCACAAGTAAAACCTATATTACAATTAGTATAATAAAGCTACTTTTGCAAATATTGTTCATAGATATAGATATGCATAAATAGGAATTTAGCTGCAAGTAGAAGTCAGAAGCTCTGATAAACTGTTTCTTAGTTTTGCTGAAGGCTTTGGGCCATGACTTTTTGTCACAAATGTTAGAAGTCAATTGTAAACATTGCATGAGATGGAGTAGTCTTTATACCCATCTAGATTATACTCTGCATTATCTTCATATAGACAAAAGGAATTCTTGATTAGCTAGTGCTGCCTGAGAGGCAGTATGGTTTAGAGTTTGGATTCTGAACATGCACCACTTGGTTTCAAATTCTAGCTCTTACAAGCTTTGTGACCAGGGAAGTTATTTAACCTTTTTATGCCTCAGTTTCCTTATCTGAAAAATGAAGATGATGATATTATCTACTGACTGTTGAGAGGAGTAAATCAGTTAATAGGTGTAAAGGACAAGAGCAATGTCTGGAATGTATCAAGTTCATTTTAAGGGTGTGCTGTTACTGTTACCTAATTTCAAATTTGCTACTTCTTGTTGTCTTTTAAAATATCCCATGAGGAAGAAATGGGAAACATGCCTTAGAATCCTATTCCAGTATTTTGCAGTTTTTATTTTCAATGAAGTATTTCTAATTATTCTATCTAGGAGATAACTGCATTCTCATCATGCTTTGGGCCTTTGAGAAGAGGCACTGTCATGAGCATAAGCTATTTTCATACCTGAAGGCAGCCTGATATGGTAGAAAGATCCTGAATATTAGAGCTAAAAGCCTGAGTTCAAATCTTAGCTCTACCATCTCCTGCACTGGAACTTATGCAGGCTCTTCAGCCCCCCTGAACTTCAGTTTCCTTGTCTATAAAATGGCTGTAGTGATTTGTATCAATTAGAGTTGTTTTAAGGATTAGCTAAATGTACATCATCTAGCATGTAGCAAGCTCTCAATAAGTATTAGTTTTATAGTAGTAAATATAAAGGTGACAAAATGATTTTGTAATGATAGGTTTAGTTATTGATAAGGTATAACCATAATAGGGATTACTGTGCAAATTACTACTGAAAAGTAATAACCACCAATTCATTATTTATCATTATATAAATAATTAGACTACTCTTCAGATCATTGTTGCTCTTGAAAGATAAGTCAAACTTGAGTTGGCTTTTTTGCTAAGAAAAGTAATGCAAGTTTCTTTACTTTCTGTTTCCAGCATTTACATTTCTCCTCTGAATCTTCCAACTGACCATGTCATTAATAAGTAATGGATACTAAATTAACACAGAGCTCACTGAGGGGCTGGTTAATTCTGTTCCTGTGGAAAAGAGCATAATCATTACCGCATGGTTTTCTATCAATTAATTTCTTTTCTAACAGAATAACATTACTGACTTGTGTGATTGGTGGGTACCCTATGACTGACTGCTCTTTTTTGCCCTTTGGCTAGTCTTCAGCTTTCTTCTTTATAATTTTCTGCTTGCTTCTGAGTTATTTAACTGTATCGTTCATTTCATTTATGACCCGGAAACACAAGAGGTGTTAAGTAGAAAATAGCTTAGTTTATTTCCTTGCTACTATGATATATGTAGTAAAGCTTTGCCAACAAAGGGGAAAATATGGTGTGACCAAATGGGTAAAACTTTATTATCACCCCCCATCACCCTTGTTGCATCTAATAATGATAATACTGTGTACTAGGCCACTTTGTTACCAAGCAAAGATTTTGCCAAAATATACACCACTACCACGTAGAAATAACATATTAAAAGTTTTCAAAAGGTGTACTTGCTGCTGTAGAAGTCATCTCTTTTTCTATGCTTATCTCTATAACATATTAAAAATTGTTATACCATTAAAATAAGTCCAACACCTTATAGCTCGTGAGTCTTTTTTAGAGCTTCATTGAGTGCTTCATTTTTCATTCATTGTGTGAATGAGCCCATGGTTTCTGTACTTTTATATGTCTCCATTGTATTATTATGCAAACTTAAAAAATATCTTCCTGGGAAAAATAAAATATAAGCTAGTAAATTTCTTTGGTATAATTTTGATTAAATGTGCTGAAGACTGATGCTGATTCCTTTTTTCCTATTGACTATATGAGAGTGTGTTTAGGTGAATTAAAAATGCAAATACGTGTACTGCTGTTTCACTTTTTAAGGCTGACTGCCTTTAAAAGCTGGATTTGAGAGAACTAGCTTGGCCAGAGGATTTTAGATTAAATCCTCTAAATGCATGCCCGTTTAGAAGCTAAATTAACAAACTCTCTTCATCAACTTCTCAGGTTTTCTCTTGCATGCCCATGGTAGCTAGAAATATCACTAATAGAACGGACAGAGTCTTTTACATAAATTTAGAAGTAAAACTCACATGTACTTATTCTTCTACGTAGTGTCTCTTCTTGCAGTCAAAACAGAGCCCTTGAACAGCAGTGAAACCACAACCACGACTGGAGATGGAGCGCTTGACACTTTTACTGGGTCAGGTAAAGCCTTTAGCTCGTGTGTCCTTACGTACACATGGGGGTGCATCCACATCCTCCTCCTTGGGAATAAGCAGCATAAGCATCCAAGCTCTTAGAACTTTGATCCTTATAAAGTTAGAAACAAATTCTTATTTTTTTGAGAACTAATAGTCATAGCAGTATGCATTGTTATAAATCATATTTAAAATAATTTTGCTTGATATTTTAGTTGACAGCAAAAGTCCCATGACTTTCTTATTATGGATAAGTAAACTTAACTTCCTTCAAAATTATTTTATACAATGTTTAATTAATTTAATAATTAAGTTGTAGTAGCTGACCTTGCCTCTTCAACTTACCCATTTGAATTACATAAAAACTGCTTTCTGTTTAACATTCGAGATGTAAAACTATCCATTTGATTCCTTCTAAATAACCTTGTTTCCTCTCTGGGTTTAAAAAACTCCTCCTGTGTAAGCAGCTGAGTGACAAGTATTAAAGGTTAATGGGCTGCAGGAGAGCACATGCTGGTTGCATTAGAACCCAGCCTCTGAGAGCACTCATATGCTTCAAAGAGAACAATAGCATGTCTTTAAACATCAATCCCTTTAAAATATAAATACCTGATAACTCCCAGCTGGGCACAAAGGGCATGAATTAAGTTGACTTAATTAAATTTTTTTTAAGTTACAATATTTCTTTGGCTTATTATCTGGTGAAAGGATTTTTCTAACCTAAGAAGGAATGGGTACATCAGAAAGAAGAACATTAAACCTAGGAAAGTATTTGTGGTAATTGAATCTCAGTTCTATTATTCTACTTTAATACATTTTACATTTATCCATATTCTCATGTTATAAGGATTTTTTTGTCAGTATGTTTTATGTGAAAATAGTTGAGATATGTCTCAGAGTATTATGTCATTATAGTATATATTTGATTTTTACAGATGATCCAATTTCACTAGTTCACACCGATTAGAAGCAGTTGCCATATATTTACATAAATATTAGTACTCCAAGAAAGAAATAATAGTACATAAACTTTGCATAGAGACTCATATGTACTAATCCACATCTTTTCTAGCAGTTTACCTGCCTCTCAGGAGATAGTTACCAGTTCAGTATTCTGTATTGCACACTTACCATAGCTTTTGTAAACTTTCTGCAAAATAAATCTATATGAACAAATTGCTAAGGAAAGGAATGGAGTTATTAACTTATTGCTGACCTACTTCAGTAGTATACTACAAGTTAATTGAAAACTGAATGACAAAACTATAAAGTGTTAGCTCCAGAAGGAATTTCAGAGCTCTCTGATCCGTTTTGTAGACAAGAAAATTTTAAAGTGGTTAAGGCCATACAGTCAACGCCTCACAGCTGGTCAGTGGTCTAAATGAATCTAAAACCATGTCCTTATGATCAGTCCCTGGGTCCTTTCTGTAATACCCCATCAGAAAATAGATGGAAAAAGAAATAGGCATGAACAATCATCCTGTCTGAAATTCACTCATATTATCTTTGTAGATATTTTCCCAATTTTTTAAAGAAGTACCTAGGGACGTGCTGTCCAATAAGGTAGCCACCAGTCATATGTGGTTATTAAAATTTGATAAAATTAAAAATTTTGTTTTTTATTTTCATTTTCACAGCAATAATGTAGTAAACATATTTATTAATCAATTTTGAAAATCATCAAGTACGACTAGAGGCGTTAAGTTCTCAATATTTTCAGCAACCAAAATTTAACTGAATTTTCAATTTTAAACACATTTCAAGTGTTTAACAGCTGCATGTGGTTAGCAGCTACCATACTGGACAGCACAGATACAGAACATTTCCAACACTGGAAAGTTTTGTTCCACAGCAGTGATCCAGGGCAGGGATTATCAACATCAGCACTGTTAAAGACTTGGGCTAATTCTTTAGTGTGGGAAAGCTGTCCTCTGCCCTGTAAGATGTTTGGCTGCATCTATCCCAGAATGCCAGCAGCACTCCCCCAGATGCTTCTTTACTAGAGAAGCAACCAAAGATGTCTTACTAAAGACAACCAGAAATGTATCCAGACTGTTTAAGGTGTCCCCTGGCAGGCAAAATTCTCACCCCCACCCACTTCTCATCCCATTGAGAGTCACCAATCTAAGATGGCATGATAATAAGAATGAAACCTTAAAATTGCTTTGACACCATCAGAGAAACTGACAATAGACATTAAACATGTATTTAAATTGCTTTTCAGGGCATTTTGAAAATAAGCAGTTTTGCTTACTGTTGTATGCAGAAATGATGGAATGTAATGAATGTTTTGGGTAATGTTTATGATTAATCAAGTGACAGTGGGGAATAAAACGAAGCTCTTTCAAGTTTGTACAAGATATTCCAGAAATCATTCTGGAAATGAGGCTGCCCCTTGTGGGAGCAGTCTTTATTTTGATCTGCATAATTTCCACTCACTTTAGTCCAATTTTGTTGTTCTTTTCAGTTATCTGCAAATTTCTGAATTAGAACAAAACGTATATATTTTAGTAAAGAAACATAAACTTTCCTACATGAACATCGTAGTTTTCTGAGCCAAAGGTTTTGTGTTCTATTTAGAAAATGAACATATAGACGTTAATAGAAAATTGTAAAAGTTAGTTGAGCCTTTGTAGTGTTGTGACTACATTGTGCTAATGATGTTTAGATTTATCATTAGAAGAAACATCCTATATATTCAGAATTGAGTTCATGTACATGGGTTTTTTCTGAAATGTGTAATTTTGGTCTATGTCTTATTTATTAAAGGTTACTATAATGAATATTTATCTTCATTGTTCAGTGTCTCTTTGGAAAAGCCTTCTATTTCACAATATTGATAATAACTGATTAATATAGCCCAAGTCTTGAGTGTACCAAGGAGAAATTCTGTAAAGAAGAGAGGAAAGAATATTTAATCAAGCCTCATTTAACTATATTTCTGTTAGAGTATTTGCTATTGTGAATCGATAAATTAGAATGAATATCTTTGGAATAACGCTATTATTATGAAGTGTTCATTTAATGCCCATTGTGTAGTAGAACAAAAAGTCTGTTTTCATTAAGTTGATTTGAAAATTTAAAACGTTAAGTTTTAATAAATATGTAGAAAATTAATAGTTTATTGGTCAATTTATTTTCAATGATACGTATCAAATTCAGTTAAGTTTTGGTTGCTGAAAATATTTAGGAGTAACACCTTTAGTCAAATTTGATGATTTTCAAAATTGACTGATAATATTCTTAAAAATATACTTACTGCATTATTGCTATGAAAATGAAAATATTCTTTCCATATTCAAAGCTTATAGGCAAAGTAACATTTTAAACACATTAAATTCTGCATGTTTGTGAAGCAGATCACAAGGGTACTTGTGATATATATAGAAATATATCATGTTTCATAAAATAGTTAGCAACCTAAGCCTATTTGTCACTTTTACAATTCTAAAAGTTTAGCTCCAGAATTATTATGAACAACTCAGAAAGGACATAGTACTTTGAAGTATAACTATGATTGATTAGACTAAACTAATTCCAGCACTGCATTGTGTACTACTTTAATCTTTTTGAAAAGTGAATGAACAGCAGATGGCCTAATAAAGACACTCTGTGTGCTCGCTCAGTGTGGATTGGCTCTAAGGGAACTGGCTCACACTTTAGAGTCCATATATTTGCAAAACATCTGTCTTAGTCAAGGCAGATAGTTAAAGGAAAGAGAAACTTCCAAGCTTTTGGATGTATTCCAGTTTGGGGCTCCATGTTTGGATGAACTGTTAATAGGAACTCACTTTCACTTTTAAGTTCTTCTCAGAAAAGTATTATCTCTAATAGTTCAAAGTATATTTGTAAATATAATTGCTACTGCATTTTGTGATTATGTTTTAAAGAAATCACCTCTGCTTTCTTGAATTATTACTGGAATATTTTAGAGTGCATTTTTTAATTGTTCATCTGATGGGTAAAATGAGAGGAAATAGAATAAAATAGTATTTTACCATTAGAAAATGAAGTTTGGAACATCACACTCCTCTTATTTTGTATTGTATTTCAATTAGAACAGATATGGAGGAAGAGCAATATGTATATATTGCCATCGTATTTGGTATTTTAAAATGTAAAGTTTGCAAATTTTAAAAATTTACTTTTATATTTTGAAAGCTTAATTACCCTATAATCAAAGATATTTATTCATAGCATATTAATATATAAGAGCATGCTAATGATTTGAGAAAATGGAAGAATGATAGAGGGAATGATTTGTGAGACAAATGTTTATTTCATGCTTTTGGCACAAAACTCAAAGCAGTTTAATTAGGAGGAAATGTTTAGGCAGCTGTTTCTTTTCAGAAAATAAATTTCTAGAAACACGTATTTAACATGGTAATTTCTTCAAATTGGTTATGTACACTCTAGTGAAATGTACTTATGAAGCAACCTTTGGTGCACTGGTATTTTTGTGTCTTACAGTAATTACAAGTAGTGGCTACAGCCCCAGATCAGCACATCAGTATTCCCCACAGCTGTATCCTTCCAAGTAAGTGGTCAGTAGATTCTTTCTGTTTTATTAGAAAATTTTTCCAGCATTATCTTTATTAATCTATATTCATACAATATGACAACTTTAAATTGGCAAACATTTATGTCTATATATGTATTATAGATAGTTGGATAATACTTGGCTAGATTAAATATATAGATAAATATCCTGTACAGATTTGAAATAGAGACACTCACGTTTATCTTGATGATTCCCTTGAATATTTATATATACCTTGAGAAATATATCAAGCTCAAATTAGAATACATTGCATTTTAATTCAAATTCAAAAATGCTGGCTGGTTAAAAAATCTAAAGAGATTACATTTTATCTAAATGTCAACACTTCATAATTAATTCCATCACTGAAATTCTTTTGTTGGATTTCCAGTTCTAATAAACACATTTTTGGAGAATATGCTTTATTGTTTTTATAACTAATATAGTCACTTTATTGAGGACAGTGGTAGATATTTCTGAAATTTAACTATATTGGGTGTATATCTGAATTGGTTTGGAATCAGCCAGACGTGCCAAGATTTTGTATTGCTGATACATACGCATTTAAATATAGTATGTTATTTTCTGCAGCATCTAGAGTGTCTGCCTTTACATATATATAGACTGAAGGTTGGATATCCAATGGGGAACCTGATGTAAAATGTGGCATGATGAAAGGAATAATGTTCCTTTTTTTTTTTTTTTTTTTTTTTAAGGAAGCTTCCTACCTTTCTTTTTCTTTTTTTAAATTTCCAATTCTTGGGAGCGAATTCTTAGTAGGGCTTTTAAATAGACTTTCATAGTCTTTGCATAGCACTAAGTCACTCATGGTGAGTGTGAATTTGCTCATGAGCATATTAATTAGCTAGCGTGTGCTCCATTTTCCTCGTCTATATGTTAACTGGAGTGCTATTTCAGATATGAGCAAGAATTGTAGACCTGGAAGAGACACAGGTATAATATCTGAATGAAATTTCTACTTTTACAGGTGTGGTATAGACGTAGGGAGTTTAAATCATTTGTCTATAGTCACTAGATTGGCTTGTAGCAGAGCCTGAGCTCCTGACATTCAGACTTGCTTTTTCCTATATTGTTAAAATTATATTGTGGATAAAGAGGATTACTTCCTGGATATTATAGGGTTTCACTGAATCTAGGCTGTCTAAATTAATACACAGTCTTTGTTGCCACAGTAATGCTATTTTTCTGATATTTAGGCCCTATCCACACATTCTTTCTACACCAGCAGCTCAAACAATGTCTGCCTATGCAGGCCAGACTCAGTATTCGGGGATGCAGCAGCCAGCCGTCTACACAGCCTACTCACAGACAGGACAGCCCTACAGCCTGCCCACTTACGGTATTTCACATCTTCTGTTTTCTTCTTTGGTTATAGGCGGGTAATCCTGCTGGCTGGCAGCTTTGTAGTCTATTGTAGGTTACAACTTAGAAGGAAAATCATCTTACTAATTAAATGGTTTACACATTCATTTTTCTGACCAGATTTGGGTGTGATGTTGCCAGCCATCAAGACAGAGAGTGGACTTTCCCAAACTCAGTCCCCATTACAGAGTGGCTGCCTCAGTTACAGCCCAGGGTTCTCTACCCCACAGCCAGGCCAGACACCTTATTCTTACCAAATGCCAGGTAAGTAGCTACACATGAAACATGTTTTGGGAGAACTAATTCTTTGAGTGAGACTTATTGGCTTCAGATTAGTAATATCCGATCATGAAGATAGTTTTAAGCTTTATCACAGCTCACACAATTTCTAAAGAAAGATAACTAGACAGAAACATGATGAAATGGTTGAGTATACGTCAGGAAGCATGACCTATACCAAACTAAAATACTTAAGTTTAAGCTGCGTAACATCAGCAGGAAACCAAGTCCAAGCAAAGCAACTTCCAAGCCAGACACCAGGTCAGCCACACGTTTGGCGTCTACTTAAGCGATTTAAAAGATCTGTAGCACAAACCAGTATTTTCTTTTCACTATTCCTGAAGTATGTAATGCTGTTTTGATTATACTTAAACTTGAATTAGCTCTTTTCTAAGTTCCATTTATTATTGACCAATTGAGGAGTTTTTGTTCATTCCTAAAATTCCTCTTGCCTATTGATACTATATTGCTTAATAAGACTATTATATAATATTTACTCTCCAATCCTCCATATAGGCATATAGGATCATTAAATTTTTTTTAATTTTAGACTCCTATTAAAATTGTGTTTTATCTTTTTTTTTTTTTTTTGAGATGGAGTCTCATTCTGTTGCCCAGGCTGGAGTGCAATGGCGCGATCTTGGCTACCTTGTAACCTCCGCCTCCCGGGTTCAAGTGATTCTCCTGCCTCAGCCTCCTGAGTAGCTGGGATTACAGGTGTGCACCACCACACCCGGCTGATTTTTGTATTTTTAGTAGAGATGGGGTTTCACCATGTTGATCAGGCTGGTCTCGAACTCCTGATCTCAGGTGACCCACCCGCCACGGCTTCCCAAAGTGCTGGGATTACAGGTGTGAGCCACCACGCCTAGCCATGTTTTATCTTAATGCAATAGTTGCCAAAAGAATTTTAGTGACATAGTAAAAACTTTAAAAGCTGGTTACTATCTGTCATTTTGTCTGTACTGCAAATCACAAATTTGGGGCTATATTAACATATTTGTACCAACTGGTATGACATTTTGGTCAATTGATTCAAATGAAATAATTACTTAGATCTGTTTGGCTGGAATAGCAGTGCTCTTTTTTACCTAGAACGTAGGTTGAAACATATTTTTTTTTTTTTCTTTTTTTTTTTTGAGACGGAGTCTCGCTCTGTCGCCCAGGCTGGAGTGCAGTGGCGCGATCTCGGCTCACTGCAAGCTCCACCTCCCGGGTTCACGCCATTCTCCTGCCTCAGCCTCTCCGAGTAGCTGGGACTACAGGCGCCCGCCAACACGCCCGGCTAATTTTTTTTTGTATTTTTAGTAGAGACGGGGTTTCACCGTGGTCTCGATCTCCTGACCTCGTGATCCGCCCGCCTCGGCCTCCCAAAGTGCTGGGATTACAAGCGTGAGCCACCGCGCCCGGCCTTATCAATGTGTTTTGACTAGCAATGTATTATGTAATCAGTGCCACTGACCTGACCTGGAATAGCCAATATGAAAGTATTTGTGAAAAAATTAAAATATTGTCTGTCACATGGCTAACTGAAGCTGTATGAATTTTTGTGGCTATAACATGCATTCAAATATGTTTCAGGCCGGGTGCGGTGGCTCACGCTTGTAATCCCAGCACTTTGGGAGGCCGAGGCGGGTGGATCACGAGGTCAGGAGATCGAGACCACGGTGAAACCCCGTCTCTACTAAAAAAAATACAAAAAATTAGCCAGGCATGGTGGCGGGCCCCTGTAGTCCCAGCTACTCGGCGAGGCTGAGGCAGGAGAATGGCGTGAACCCGGGAGGCAGAGCTTGCAGTGAGCCGAGATCGCGCCACTGCACTCCAGCCTGGGTGACAGAGCAAGACTCCATCTCATAAAAAAAAAAAAAAAAAAAAAAAAAAAGCATTGATAAAACAAGTAATCAGCTACCTCAATAGCCTTTCATTTTACTTCTTGACAAGCACATTCCATAAGGACTTTTTTTTGGAAACCTATAATTGGCAGCTCACTTGTTTTTGCCCTGATTTGAGAAATCATTAAATTTCAGACCTTGTAGTAAAGTTTTAGAAGGCCCTCAAACCCTAGATTTGTGTAGCATAAACAATTCTCCCTTGAGTCTGAACCCTAATTCACAGCTATTTTTGTTCTAAAGAAAAGACAAAGGGAGCAAAAGTACAAGGAGTTGCTAAATGGGGTTCTGTATGTTTATTTCCCACACTAAAAACCCTGTACAAATGTTGAACTCAAGTGATTTTTTTGTATGTAAATGCAGTTGATATGATTTGAAAGTTCCAGTAGTTTCATGGACGCAGTCTTAGTCTGTGTAAGATTTTATCCTTTGCATACCCCTGCACTTCTAGTCTCTTAACCCTTGAATGTTGGCCTCACTCCTTATGAAGACTGTTGCCATGTGCTTCTGTTTAGCTCAACAGATTCAATAGGAAAGGGTTTACCAGCTGTTACAAAAGGGAGAGAGCTAAGCCTATTTTCTGTATAAATGTCTCAACTTCAAATTTCACTGTCTTCACGACAAATTTCAAAGTGTTTCTCTCACAGAATTCTGCAAAGTGAAATATTTTTATCATTTTCCAAGGAATACTTTTAAAATGCAATTTGTTTTTTACCTCTAGGTTCTAGTTTTGCACCATCATCTACTATTTATGCAAATAATTCAGTTTCCAATTCAACGAATTTCAGTGGTTCACAACAGGTATAGTAGCTTTTTGTGTTTATGCTTTTTATATGTATTTCAGATTTTTGAAGAGTACTCTCAGGTTGCCATATATGTGCGTACTCTCCCAGAATAAGGTTTCTTTATTTAAAGATTATGATAGCATTTCAGGATAGTAAAAAATTAGCTATCTAGAATTCTTGGAATATGCATTATTCTGGCTATTTTAGATTTTTTGATTGCTAAAGGTTTGTGCTTTAAATATTTATGCTGTAGTTGTTTTAATCATTTGGCATGGAATTACAAAATGTATTGGATATTTTGTTATCTTAAAATATACTAAGAACAATTTTATTTTTCTTGATAAAGCAGTTATTATAATGAATATTAATTGGTTTAATCAATATTAATTGACTAAAATCAGTTATAGGATTATACTACAGACTATATAGCATTTTCAGTCCTAAAAAGTGTCCTTTGTTACTAAACGAAATGCTTCAAACACTATTGTTGGCTTTTAAATAATTTTTCTATTTTTTAGTTTTATGAATACTTTTAATAAATGTTTGATTCCCACTTTCCTGACAGCTGCAACTTTTTGCTTTTGTCACTGTGCCTGCCTCTGGTAGTCTTTAGTCTTCCTTCTAATTATATTTTCTTAATATTTTTATGAGTTTTAAAATCTAGCATGTTAGAATTATGCATGAAGCAAGAGTGGATGTCTCTGAATGAGTGAATCAGCTCAGGGTGAGATGAATTCGTGATATATGTTGACACTTCCAAATCTTTTGTCCTTATTTTTTGATTTTCAGCCACATTCGAAGTAGTTGAGATTGAAGAGTGGCTGACTTCTGGTCTGGCAATACACTATTTTACTTTAGTATAATTGCTAGACATTTATATTTTCTAAAATGTAAGTTACTGTACAAGTGCTTACTTTTTAGATTTGCTGAAGGAATTGTATCAATTGCTTTATTTTAGTTTTATTGATATCACAAAAGGCAGAAAAGAAATTTTGATCATTAAAATCGTGTGGAATAGTAATATTTTTGATAGGATTAAATGGTGTAATTTAGCATTAGGAAAATGATGTCTTAAAACTAAGCATCAGGCCGGGCGCAGTGGCTCACGCTTGTAATCCCAGCACTTTGGGAGGCCGAGGTGGGCGGATCACGAGGTCAGGATATGGAGACCACGGTGAAACCGCGTCTCTACTAAAAAGTACAAAAAATTAGCCGGGCGTGGTGGCGGGCGCCTGTAGTCCCAGCTACTCGGAGAGGCTGAGGCAGGAGAATGGCGTGAACCCGGGACGCAGAGCTTGCAGTGAGCCGAGATTGCGCCACTGCACTCCAGCCTGGGTGACAGAGCGAGACTCCGTCTCAAAAAAAAAAAAAACAAAAAAAAACAAAAAAAAACTAAGCATCAGAGCCAGTGTATACATTTTATTTTTTAAAATTGAGATTTTTTTTGTAACTTGATTTTATGCATTTATTTATTGGTCCAGCAAGCATTTATTGAGCACTTCCTATATGTTAGATTTTTGGCTAGGGATTGAAGATTCAAAACGAGTAACTCATTGTTCCCTGCTCTTTAGAAGGATTTAGTCCTCCGCAAGAAACAAATATGAAAATAAGATGGACAGAGGGTGGGATATAGTGAATATAATAACAGAAATATACACTAGGCAGAGTTGTACTACAAAGGAAAAACTGCTCTGCCTCTATTTCGGAGGATTAAGAAAAGATTTGTAAAGGAAAAGAACATTTATTTAAAAAGAGTTCATCATAAAACAGATCTGATTCTCTGTGAAGATTTAAATATAGTGGATCCCAATGTAAAATGTAATCTGTATTTGAGACCATGGCCTGAGCAACAGTTTGTTGTTTTGGCTAATACCTATTGAGTGCCCATAAAGTGTTAGGAATTGGTCTGTATACTGGGGCACACGAAGGTGGGGCTGGAGTAGATCAGATCTGATTCCTGCCTCATGGAGCTTACAGCCTACTGGGACAAACAGACAATAAACCAGTAAACATACGAATAAATACAGAATTAGAAAGAGAACAGGGCCTGCTAAAACATCAACTGAAGTATAATTTTGAATAGGGGAGGTTTTATATAAGGCTTTTCTATGGAAACCACATTTAGGCCAAGACTTCTAAGAGTTAGGTGAAGAAGGAGAGCAGTGGTGTTTCAGGCAAAGAAAGCAGAGTGTACCAAATCCCCGATGGATGGAAAACTTGGCGTGTCACTGAACTTTAAACAAAAAAAGGCTGGAGTTTAGTTAGTGCATGAGGGGTAAGTGGGGAAACACATTTGCAGACATAAGCAGGGGCCTACTCACGTAAGGCCTGGTGGTTTACAATAAGGAATTTGGATTCTATTCCAAGCCCAGTGGGAGGCTATGATAGGATTTTGAGCAAGAAAAATATATCATTTAATTTATGTTTTGAGAAGATAACTCTGCCACCAAGGTCTTTGGAGAAGGTCAGAAATGGAAACGAAGTGATAAATTTAAAAATGAATACATTGCCTGCAACAGGAAGAAAAGGTAGTTTGGACAAGGGGGTGACAGTGGAAATGAAAAGAAAGTGAGATCTTTGAGATGTTTGAATATGAAAAGACATTATATTCCCCACCGGGGAATAGCCTGGACCTTTCCAGTATGTAACCTCATCCTCTTCTGCAGGAAGTAGTAGCCTAACAGAGAGCTTCAGCACAGATGTTTGACTTAGGCACTCTGGGTTCAAATTCTAGCTCTGAAACTTACTAGCTGTGTGACCTTGTGCAAATCACTTAACCACTCTGTGCCTTAGTCCCCTTCAATGTAAAATGAATATAGTATTAAGACCACATAAGAGATTATGAGGATTAAATGAGTAAATATATCTGAGCCCTTAGCACAGTGCTTTGATACAGTGTAAGCACTATGTAAATGTTTGCTACCACTGTTTTACTCTGAGAGATATTGCTAGGAACTTTGTTTAAATACGATGAGGTTTTTCTTCTTGGCTCACAAGTTACAGTAGTGGGAAACATTGGATCTTGAAATTTTCAGACTAATAGAATTTTAGTTTTCTGCCATATTAATCCTTTATGATTATATACATATTTACTTATAAAGATTATTTCTTTTATTTTTTGGAAACCACATCAAATGTAGAGCTTTGTTTCCTTTGGAACACATTTCATCAGGGGATCTTAATGCCATCAGTGATGACCAAGGATTTGTCATCACTGATAACATTTTGGGCTGACATATGCTAGATATATTAAATACTAATTATCACAACAAATCCTTACTCATCATCCTACTATGTAAAGGGATTTTGAATCATTTTAAGGTTCCTAAATTTGTTTTTAATTTTATTATTATTATACTTTAAGTTTTAGGGTACATGTGCACAATGTGCAGGTTTGTTACATATGTATACATGTGCCATGTTGGTGTGCTGCACCCATTAACTCGTCATTTAGCATTAGGTATATCTCCTAATGCTATCCCTCCCCGCTCCTCCCACCCCACAACAGTCCTGGAGTTCTTAAAATTTTTAAATAAAAAGCAGGTCAGGGGTGTTGATTCAGTGCTTTCATTTTTCTCTGTAACAAAGGAGGGAAACTAAATAATTGAAAAGTTCACTAAAGACTTTGAAGTCGAGGCCTCGGGTGGCATATAGTTTGTGAGAGGCTGGGTAAAAAAAATAATAATAATATTCATCTTCTTTTATTTACTTTTTACCTCCTGCCAAGAAAACAGAATTATCAGTGGTAGCCCAGAAAGGAACAAAAATGCAGACTGAGGTCTCTGTGGAGTGTAGGAGGGGCAGCCCCAACTCCTTGCTGGTGATGTTAGAAGATGTGTAAGAACTGATTTTGTGAATATGAGCTGATTCCATCTCCTTCTTTCCTCTTCAAACACGTAGGTCCTGATGATGTAAATCCTTGAATAAGTAATTATCAGGAGCAAAGTGAAGCATATGCTAACTTTAATCACATTAAAATTTGTATACTGGACCTGGTTTGCCAAAACAATAGGGTATGTCACTACTATATGCTTGTAAGAAATACCCACAAAGTACTCTCTGCTCATTAGGGTCACCTCAAAGCTGTGGACTCAGAAACAAATGGGGCTGAGTACTAATCTTTCAGTTACCAGAATGACTGGTTTTCTTTGGAGAGTATTAAAGAGTAATTTCTCTTTCAAACACACACATCTCAATTATTGTTTCAGGATTATCCATCCTATACAGCCTTTGGCCAAAACCAGTATGCACAGTATTATTCAGCATCAACGTATGGAGCATATATGACATCAAATAACACAGCCGATGGCACACCCTCTTCAACCTCTACTTACCAGTTGCAGGAATCTCTCCCAGGACTGACTAACCAACCAGGTACAGATCTTCACCCAGGTGAAATACTTTTATATGTTTTGCAATATCTAATAAAATGGAGAAAGTGGACATTCCAAAAACATGGCTGAAAGCTCCCAGATAATTGTGCTGATGTTTAATCTGTGTTAGCGTGACTGTGTAAGATGAGGCTCTTCTGGCATTTCAGAAGATCCTTCTTTTAGATATGGGACAGATAGGCGATTTTAATCTCTAAATGATGGTGTACATATGAATATGGAGCTTTTGCCAGACTCATTATTCATTTGTGAAGAACTTGCAACAAAGTTGTAATATTATCTTCCTTGAGTGTGACTGATATTCTTTTCTTTATGCTAAAGAGACTGCATAAGCCCTTCACCTTTGTAAGTTGTCAGTAGCTCTAGCCAGTGAACATTTCCTACATTCCTGGGATTTGTCGAATCAGTGGTAGGGAGTTTAACATCTTTGTGTGATCAGTGTGTATTTAAAATCCATTGTGTGTTTCATTATCTGAAACTTGCAGTATTCGAATTGCATTTGCTACACATAATTTGACACAGCTGAAGTATTTAAAGTTAAAAGCAAATGTAACAGAGACTCAGCATAATCCTAAGAAAAGTTCCAGGACTTTTTGGGTAAATTATTGAGATGACTCTAAAATCACAAGGAAAGGTGGATGAATTAGAATAGTCAAAACTATTTTTAAAAATAAGAACAAAGTTAGAAGACTCAGATTACCTGATTTAAAGACTTATAATGTACAGTAATCAAGAGAGTGCAAAAGGATAGACACATAGAGCAATGAAACACAATGGAGAGTCCAGAAACAGATGCATATATATGCTAGAAAACGGATTTTTGAATCAAGATACAAAGGCAATTGAATGGAGAATGAATAGTTTTTTTCAACAAATGGTGCTGGAACAATTGGACATCTATATGCAAAAGGAAAGGATCTCAACTTATATACAAAAATTAACTCAAAATGGATTGTAAGCCTACATCTGAAAAGCTAAAACTATAAAACTTCTAGAAGAAAAAAATGTTGGAAATCTTTGTGACCCTGGGCTACATAAAGATTTTATAGATACGACATTTAAAACACAATTCATACAAGAAAATAACAGATAAGATTAGATTTCAAAAAACTGTAAAGAACTTTTGCTCTTTAAAAGACACTATTAGAATAAAAAGACAAGCTATAGATTTGGAGAAAATATAATACAGATACTGATAAAGGAATTATATAAATATATAAAGAACTCTCAAAAGTCACTAAGAAAAATGAGGTTAAGAAATTTTTAAAATATCATTAATTTGTTCAAGTATATTTTTCTGCCTTCAGTTATTTGCCAGATCCAAATTCATCTCTACTTCTTTTTTATTCAGCTTTGGATGGGAGGGAAAATAAGGAAACATGGTCACAATACTGTAAACTCTTTCTAACTGGACTAGTGGGGCCAAGATGACTCAATGCCATTAAACGATTATTTATTGAGTGCATATTAGGCATCAGCACTGTGCTAGAAAATGATATTTCAGCAGTAAATGAGCTCTTTGCACACCTTTAGCTTTCGTTTGACAAGTAAGACAAATGTCAAGCAAGTAATTACAACAGTGAGAAAGGGAAAATGGTAGGTCATATGAGGGATATTAACAAGTAAACTAATTTGGACATAAAGTAGAAATGAAACTGATATTTTAAGCAACAGCCAAGATATGTTTATATCATGAATTGATGAAATGATAACATTCATGATTTTTAGTTCCCTATTCAGAATATAATCTTTACCTGTGGGTCCAAGGAATAATTATTTAGTAGATATAGCTTGTCTTTGATGCCCCTACATTTTAGTTTCTTTCCCCTTATCTTCCTTTTATATCCTCCTACCTATGGGCACACAGCCCCTTTGAATTTCTGGTCCTTGTCCCTTTGGGGCTCTCTGTTTTGGCTTTTCAGCTAGCCTTAGCCTCCCTGGGTATCTGTACCTCTTGCAGGGCCAGGATTAGGGTGAGGTCAGTGAAGCACCCAGAGCACAAAATTTAAGATGGAACTTGTTCTTGGAGTCCTTAAATTTTGTGCCCTAGGCACCTTACTCGTTAGCCCCAGCCCAAATCATATGTTCCAAATCTGTCATGATCCTCTTTGGGTCAATACTTGTGTTGCATCAAGGATCTTACTTTTATTCAAAGAATGAATGATTTCAGAATCCTTGCTTAACAAGCAGTGGAGATACTTTAGGGAAGGAAATATTTGACGACCTCTTATCACCCTGTGGAAGGTTTTTCTCAATGATGAATGTGTGGGGAAAACAAGGTAGGGTGAAACCACAGAAGTATTTAATTATCAAGATATCAGAGACTGAATGATGAACAAGACCAACAGGGTGTTTTTTTTAATTTGCTAGACTACAGCTACCAAGAATGAAACCCATTTGTGTACTCAGATACGGTATATGCTACGTGGAGCTTTGTGTAAAATGTTGCTTTTGCTCCAATTTCCGTATAATCACAAGAAAGCTTCTCTGCAGGAAAAACACAGATGGTTACTTTCCTTATTAGAATAATCAGTATTGAAAATAGCTGTTTTATTCCTATTAAATATATTAAATGCAGGCAGATAGATATTCTGAGTGTGTGACTTTGGATGTGACACATTCACATGGAATTCTGACATTCACTATCAGAATGCTGCAATTTCATCAGGCCTCCATTGGTTGCTAAGGTCAAGAAATATGGTTTGACATCATTTTCAGATTTTATTAGACTGTCTGTTGAATTTAAAGAAGGAATTAATTCTACTTATAACTATATTATTCTCTCAACCAAAATCGTAACAACACACGTCTGGATCTTTAAAGAATTCTATGACCTCAGACCTTCAGTCAGTGTAGCTTTAAGTTTAATTTTGCCTTTTCAGATCTGGCATATGGCCAAAAAGCAAACAAGTTTATAACTATGGAATTTTTCTTTATTATTGATGGAATCTGATGTATTTAGTTCAAGGGCAAGAAAAGTATTTCCCATTGACTGGTTCTGCATTTTGGACTTAAAGCAGAAACCTAAAATTAAACCCACAGTTTTTCATAGAACAGTCACTGTTGAATTCTACTTTTATAATGAAAACATACCTTATGTTCAATAAGAGACAGCTGGTTGTTCTGATTTAGAGATAAGCCTAATGAAATAAAGTGGGATCTAAATATCCAAAACTTAAAAGGTGCAGTTATTCATTACTGTACTGATTAAAGGATAATTATTCAATCATGTATAGTATTGGGTCAAGAAAAGCCTAGGGCAATTTTGTAATGACTGATGTTACTTGGAAATTGCAAATAGCATTCCATTATTTAATTTACCTTATTAGGTAGTTTGACAGTGGATTTGAAGAAACACTACCATGCTGATTAAGAGCAGATATTTTACTTCATTATCTTTCTAAAGGTCTTTCTTTAATGTAAAATTTATATTGGATATATCACATTTTTTATTTGTATGAAGAAAGTCTGAAGACAGATTCGCACATGAAGATGAGAAATATTTTTATAGTGCTTCCTTTTCAAATATTTTAAACATCTTTAAAATCAAATACAGTTAGTCTTGTATAACAACATTATGTTTTACCCTGAGACTTTGACAAACATCACAATACATTAGCTAATTGAACCTAACAAGGGCTCTAGAAAACTAAAGGATAGAGTAAGATCATTTCACTCTCTGAAAAGAAGCCAGTTTCTTAGGCAGAACACAGAGCCTTTTGATAACTTCATGGTATTTCATGTAAGGAAAGGAAGGGAAGCAAAGTGCTAACTCATCTAATGGAAACCAACAAGAGGATTTAGATAGAAAGGACCACATTCAATTGCTCTGCCAATTTACATTTTCCCTACCTGTGGCATTGCTATGCCCTTGTGCAATTACCTGAGTGAAATTTGGCAGAGGCACTGGAATTAACAGCTTTCTCCTTTTAAAAAAAAGTGTCAACAAATGTTTAATGACTGGTTGAACTCAAGTTCCTGGTTTTTACCCTTTATCAGAAGAAAGGATAGCACCTTCAAAAGGAAGAGAGGTCAGTACAATTCCACCTGGGTGATTGCTCTAGGAGCTCAGATGTATCGCATGGCCTCTGCAGGGCATGCTGTTTTGCTTCTGTGAAGTTCTTTCAGTGAATTCTTCGGCCCTCCTTCTCACAGAAATTATATAATGCCCATGTGACTTTTGTTTTAGTTTATTGTTTAACTGACAAATAATAAAGTGTATATATTGGTGCAATGATGGGCACCTGTAATCTCAGCTACTCTGGAGGCTGAGGCAAGAAGATTGCTTGAGTCCAGGAGTTTGAGTTTTTAAAAAGAAATTGTATCTATTTTTGTGTATAACCCATTGTTTTGAAATACATATACATTGTGAAATGGCTAAATTGAGCTGATTAACATATGTATTACCTCACATGCTCATCATTTTGTGGTGAGAACCCTGAAAATCTATTCTCTTAGCAATTTTTAGAAATACAATACATTGTTATTACATATAGTAACGTGTTGTACAATACATACCTTGAACTTACTCCTCTTGTCTAGCTGAAGTTTTATATCCTTTGACCAACAGCTCCCCAGTCTCCCTCTCCAGCCCCACAGCCCTTGGCAACCACCATTTTACTCACTTCTATGAGTTCAACTTTTTTGCACTCCACATATAAATGAGGTCATGTAGTATTTGTCTTTCTGTGCTTAGCTTATTTCACTTAACATAATGTTCTCTAAGTTCATCCTTGTTGTCTCAAATGACAGGATTTTCTTTTTTAAGGCCAAACATTATTCCATAATGTACATATACCACATTTCCTTTGTCCATTTATCCATTGATGAACACTTAGGTTGACTCCATATCTTGGCTATTTGTGAATAATGCTGCAATGAACATGGAAGTGCAGATATCTCTTCAACGTACTGATTTCATTTCCTTTGATATATACCCAGCAGTGTGATTGCTGGATCATATGGTAGTTCTGTTTTTAGGAACTTCCATGGTGTTTTCTATAATGGCTGATATGGTTTGGCAGTGTCCCCACCCAAAATCTCATCTTAAATGGTAATCCTCCTAATACCCGTGTGTCAAGTGAGAGACCAGGTGGAGGTAATTGAATCATGGGGGCAGTTTCCTCCATGCTGTTCTCGTGATAGTGAGTGAGTTCTCATGAAATCTGACAGTTTTATACATGTTTGGTAGTTCCTTCTGCTTTCCTTCTCCTTCCTGCCGCCTTGTGAAGAAGGTGCCTTGCTTCCGCTTCCCCTTCTGCCATGATTGTAAGTTTCCTGAGGCTTCCTCAGCCATGCTGAACTGAGTCAGCTAAACCTCTTTCCTTTGTAAATTACCCAGTCTCGAGTAGTTCTTTATAGCGATGTGAAAATGGACTAAATGGCTGTGCTACTTTACACCCCCACCAGCAGTGTGCAAGATTTCCATCCTCCACAGCGTCTCCTACACTTGTTATCTTTCTTCTTTTAGATAATAGCCATTTTAACAGGTGTGAGGTGGTATCTCATTGTAGTTTTAATTTGCATTTCTTTGATGATGAGTCATGTTGAGCATTTTTCATACACCTGTTGTCATTTTTATGCCTTCTTTTGAGTGATGACCATGCCAACCCATTGCCCATTTTTTATTTGGGTTATTTGTTTTTTACTATTGAGTTGTTTAAGTTCCTTATGTATTTTGGATATTAACCCTTTATCAGATGTATGGTTTGCAAATATTTTCTCTCACTCTAGTAGGTTGTTATATGACTCTTTTATAAGTAGAAGCAGATCTAGGTTTGACTTTCTGGTAACCTGAAGAGTCCATTGCTGTTTGCCTGAGAAAGTATAGCCAAATGGTTAAAGCAGGAGTTCTGCAGTCATACTAATGTTGCATCATACAAGCTATTTAATTTTGATAAATTAATTCCCACTTCTCCAGTTTCTCCATTATTAAAAGACAATAATGAAGGACCTAATTCACCCGGTTGGAGTGAGGTTTAAGTCAGACACACACACACACACACACACACACACACACACACACACACATATATATACACACATAAATATATATAATGTTTGATAATAAAGAGCTTTGACAAATCAATAAGAAAAAGACAAACAGCCTAGTTTTCTTAATGGGCAAAAGATTTAACAGTTACTTCATTAAAAAGAAGATATCAAATGAGCAAGAAACATGAAAAAGTATTCTTCATAATTACTCATCAAGAAAATTCTAATTAAAACCACAGTGAGATACCATCACACACCCAAAATGGTGAAAATAAAAAACACTAACAATATCAAGTATGGACAAGGATGTGGAACAACTGAAAATCTCATTGTGGTAAGAGAGTAAATTAATACTGTCTTTAAATTAATAAAAATGAGCAATGGGTTAGCATGGTCATTAATACACTGGAAAGAGAGTAATACACTGGAAAAAGGTCAGTGTCTGTTAAAGATGAACATATGCCTTCCCTCTGACCCAGGAATCACATTGCCAGGTATACATACCCAAGAAGAATTAAGAGCTTATATCCACAAAGACATGGACAAGAATGTATATAGCAGCTTTATTCATAGTAGCCTAAAATTGTGAATAACCCAAATGTCCATCAACAGAATGGATACAGTGTAATATATATACATGAAGAAGTTGTAGCCACATTAAGGAAAGGACAACTGCTATCCCAGGCTAGAATGTGGATTATCTCACAGCAGTGAATGAAGCCAAACACATATTTCAATAAAAAAAATTTTTAAAGAACAGTGCATGACATGTACTAAGGGGTGAATAAATGTAGAGTTACCCTTCCTAGTTTTCTAAAAAGGCTGTCTTTATCCCCATCAAAACACTTCTGCCCATATTTTATCCAAATTCTTAGAGCCCTTTTAAGATCCTTCAGTAATTTGAAAAGCATCAATGGGAATAAAGTCTTAGGTTTACTGAAACCCAGATACGTCCTATAACCACAGTCTTTTCTCTTTCCTCTTCTGCTCTTTTCACCCCTTTGCTGTGACAGCTGCTGGATCCTAGTTCATTTGAATAGCAGAGTTATTCCTGCTAAACTCCTCCTTTATGGACTCAGCCTACAACCACCCATGACTGGGGTTCCTCAAGTTTTTGTCCTTTCAGCTCTTGCACTGTGGCAAGAACAAAGTTGCCTTATGATAGTTAACACCTGAAAATTGATCTATAATGACTATAAGGAGAAATTTTATGGAATGTCATCCAAAATGTTTTTTAAATGCATGCTTAATAAGTGAGGGTTAATTTTAATCACCATTTTATTTGAAAGCAGACATTTGGTTTGTGGGATATAGTAACCTTAGGAAAATTCTGTTTCAAAAATAATTAAAAATGGAACTTTTATGTGATTTTATTTAGAAGTTGGTGTATGTTCAGACATCTAAAGACTAATTTAATGCCTATACAGATAAGGTGAAACATGATTTACTGTAAGACAAGGCTATATTCAGCCCCATAACTTAAAAACCTTATTACTATGCTATCTACTGTCACCCAGCTGATAACACAGACCCATGAAATGAACTATGCTGGCAATATTTTAAGTGCAAATAATATTTGGAGCACAGGCATATTTTTTTGATCATGTGCTGACATGCACAGTGTTTCCCAAAGAAAATGTGAAGAGGTTACCCATGTAAAAATTACTATTTCTCAGAAAAAGTGATGCCTAGTTTGGTCAGATTTGTTTATTTAGATTAATAACTGCTTGGTTTTCCTCAGAATTGTTTTATTTTAATTTTTAAATTTAATGATAAAAAATGATAGCCATAATATCTTTTTGTTTAAAAATCATGTAATTCAAATTTAATGTGGTTTGCCTTCTGTCTTGGAAATTTTCACTTTATACATATAATTTAAATCAAATTAAATATAAATAAGATTTATCCCTCAATAATCCAGAAAGCTGCTATGAAACTGAGATTCAGAGAGATTGAATAAAATGCTTGTACTCATATAGTAATTCTGACTCTTCAGCTTGTTATACTGTATCTCACAGTTGCCTCAGTTTATCTTAACAGTTGCTCCTACAGGTTTGCTACTAAGTACTCTCTACCTCCTAAGATACTTTCTCACAAGCTTTAATCATTTCAGAGTTTTAGATATCTATGGGACATACAGAAGTCAATTAGATTCTGAAACTGAATTAAAGTCTGAAACTTAGGATATGGCCTAGTTGGAGGTATAGGTTTATGTATGAGTCATCACAGAGAGGGTCATTAACACATGAGAGAGTTAAATCCCCCAGATTGTGTGGAATGAAGACAGTGATCAGAGGATGGAATTCTGACATACTAGCTCATAAGGAATGGGAGAAGTACAGGAGTCCATGTTTTCTAGATGGAGAAGGACTGATTGGAGTGATTCTAAGAACTAACAGAGTGCAAGGTATCAGCTGTCAAATAATAGTTTCAAGGAGGTGCTGTTTAAGAGAGTCACACACAGCAGAGATCCTGGAAGACAAGGACTGAGTCTGTCTATTGCATTTGTCAACAAGATTATTTCTGGGGACTATTAGCAGGAGTATTTTTATCGCATTTTGGGGAACTGAAGCTAGGTTATGATAAATTAGATATCAATAAGTGGGGACAGATGTGCTGTCCAGTGCTGCAGCCACTGGCCACACATGACTCTTGAGCGCTTGTCACGTTGCTAATGTAGATTGAGATCCACTATAAGCATAGAACACTGCACAACATTTCAAAGACTTAGTATGAAAAAGAAAATGTAAAACATATCATTGATAATTTTATATTGATTACATACTGATATAACATGAATATATTGAGTCAATTAACACATTGATTACATACTGATATGATAACATGGATATATTGGGGCAATTAACATAGAAGTAATACTAATTTTACATATCTCTTTTTACTTTTTTTTAACATAGCTGATAAAAAGTTTAAAATTTTATATAAGATCACATTTGTGGCTCACATGGTATTTCTGTCATATAGCACTAGTATGCACTGTTCTAAGAAGTTTTATTTAAAAGAGAAAATGGAAGCAAATAGTATCTAGATGGAAATTCCAGGTCAGAGGGAAGGACTTTTTAACTTCTCAGTGACCCCAAGAAATGGGAGAGGTGGAAGAGAAGATGAGAGAGGGTTTGACTAATGAAGCGTTACTTCCTAGGAGGTGGGGTTGGGAGTCAGGTTTGCAGGTGGAGGGATGGAGTTGATCCAGAAGAAGACATCTCATTCTCTGAACTGTGACAACAAAGGAGGTGAGGACATATCTAAATGGAGATAAATATGTAAGTGAAGGTATAGACAGGAAGTTGAAGACACATGGTGTAGAAAAGACATTCAAGTTTAACAGATCACATAGATTAAAACTAGTAGGAGTTTGTGTAAACTACAAAAGTTCTGACTGACTTGTGTGTGCTTGGGATTATAAATCTCTTTTTTGCCATAAGGAGGTTTCTATTATATAGGAATTTGTTAAGATAATTAATAATGAAGACTCATACTTGATCTAAAAATGAAGTGCTATTCTTGACATAAGTCATGTTGTCTATAGGAGAGTTCGATACCATGCAGAGTCCCTCCACACCCATCAAAGATCTTGATGAGAGAACCTGTAGGAGTTCTGGGTCAAAGTCCAGAGGAAGAGGCCGGAAAAATAATCCCTCCCCGCCTCCTGATAGTGACCTGGAGGTATGCCTACTCATTCTTAAAGATTGTAGTATGATGCTTTATTTTACCTAATGATACATTCTCTATCTTACAGTTCCATTATGTTTCAAATTTCAAAACAAGATATATCATGAATTGAATGGACCTACTTTGTGATAGGCATTTTACAACTCTGAAGTTTGAGATTCCATCCATTATAATATTAAAATTAAAAACAAATAACAGTATAAAAATGATCTTGATTTACAGATTATTGGCCTGAGATAATTGCAAGTTTTGATCTAAATTGGCACCGACAAATTTTAAAACTATAGCCATTGTTTGTGGGATCCTTTTCTATGTAGCACTGTATTCGATAGCACTAAAGTAATGGAAGATGTCCAAATGGGTCATTAAGTTTAAAAAGATGAAAATAATTTGTATAGAAAGAAAAATTCATCTTCTAAAAATAGGACAAGTTTCAATCACTTAATAATATATGTTAAAATTTGTATATCTGACAATTTCACTATATGTCATTCTTCTATTTATGAGTTCTTTTGAGATATATCTGTACTAAGCAGGGTTGATTTTTATTATAAAACATCAGTAGAAACTATTCTTAACCATAATATGTTACTTCTTACATACCACATACTTCAGTTAAGAAAAAAATTGAACTTCCAGATTTAGTAAAATCAAATGACAGACATTGTGATTCTTTATAAGAGATAACTTCCTTTTCTTGAACAACAGCAACAAGTTCACATCGCCTCAAGAACTTGACAGGTGATATAAATGAGTGACCGGGCTGAGTTGCCCAGCAGACTGTGAGGAGCTCAGAGTGCAGGCCCATTCTCAGGGACCTGCCTGTCACTGCCATGTAGGAATGGCAGCCAGCCTGGCCACAACTTCTAGTTGCTGTGCTACAGTCAAAACGCTGAAGTTTGTGGGCAGTTGCCTAGTTTTCAAATGTTAATTAATTTGAAATCCTTCAAAACTCCAGGAAGGCCAACATATCTGCTGGCCTAATATGACCCCAGGATCCATACTTGACAATTCTGTTTAGCGGTTACTCATTGATTCTTTTAAATATTTCTTTAAAATATAATTCTTTGCAGAAATTGTAAAAGTTTATGAATCCCTAAGGTATAAAACTTTAAAATATGTAGAGTTTCAAGCATGCTTCTATCATAAAGTCTGAATGTATCTCTTTTTGGTGTTAACTACAAGTAAATGTATGGATTAATTTATTCAAGCGAGGACATCTGACTCTTAAGCTTATAATTTGTATAATTCCTGCTCCTCAGGCTTTATAGAAGTTAGATTTGGCAAATTTGAAAAACAAAAAAAAAGTATTATTTTCTATTAAATGATATCAAGATGATCTCTAGGAAGGGAGACATTTTCTGCTTGTAAAGAGATTTCTGTTTCCTTGGACTTTTTAATTTTCTGATATTTATTTTTTGTCTTCAGCGTGTGTTTGTCTGGGATTTGGATGAAACCATCATTGTTTTTCACTCACTGCTCACCGGGTCTTATGCACAGAAGTATGGCAAGGTAAGAAATCAAGAAACATTACTCCAAGAAATCTTGTTAAATTTTTTGTGTTTAAAATCAAGGGCCATTTAAAAATGCTTTTAAGTGTTTTTTTTATTGCAGTCTGTGAAATCTTCTCTTAATTATCTATTTCTAGTGTCTTATAGTTCTTTAATATGAACTGGCAAATTTAACAAAGCTAATTATAAATTGAATTCCTTGCTATTTCTTCAAAAGGACTGAGTTTTCTACATCAAGACCAAGCTTCTTAGTCTCACATAATTATTTTAGAAAAAAAATTGGAAATTGAAATGGACTTTAAAACATTATAAAATCATATATTATCCCCAATAAAAGAGCTTTAATAAATTATTTGAACTAATTTGTTGCAATTTTATAGCAATAGCGAGTAATCTTTCGTTTGACAGATCTTTTGGATTTATGAATGAGTGTTTTTCTGTAACTTGAGTACACATATGAACAGCAACCGAGGTAACACCCCCTCCCATACACAAAGTCAGCGATAGATGGTCTCATGCCTCACCTGCCTTTCTCTCTTGCTATTGTTTTTATTTTTTCTTTTATTTATTTATTTATTTTATTATTATTATTATTATTATTATTATTATTATTATTATTATTTTGAGACAAACTCTCACTCTGTCCCCCAGGCTGGAGTGCAGTGACATGTTCTCGGCTTACTGCAACCTCTGCCTCCCGGGCTCAAATGATCCACCTGCCTTAGCCTCTCGAGTAGCTGGGATCACAGGCGCCTGCCACCACGCCTGGCTAATTTTTGTATTTTTGGTAGAGACGGGGTTTCACCATGTTGGCCAGGCTGGTCTCGAACTCCTGACCTCAAGTGATCTGCCTGCCCCTCGGCCTCCAAAGTGCTGGGATTATAGGTGTGAGCCACCACGCCCATATAGTTAGCTTCTTATAACATCATTATTACAAACCTCTGTGAGTGCTTCTCTGAACACCAATGCAACTCTGAAAGGCTTTTTGGCTAGAAACACAACTGTTTAGGCAATAACTGTTTAAGTCTTAGACTCTGTAGGGCTCATAATCAAACTAAAGCCAACTCAGAACATGTTGGCTTACTGTCAGTTACTATACTCAAAGTTGTATCTTTGGTTCCTTTACATATCACGCTTACAGAAATGTCTTCCTATGTCTTCATAGCATTCCATTATTTTATAATATCTCATGCTCATGCAGTTTTTAGCAACTATATTAAGCTTTGTCTTCTGACAAGTAATGATAAAATTGCATTCAAGTCTAGTCTTCCTAAATTACACTTTGGGTGAATCTGCGTTGTCATTTGGTTTTGGTATAGGTAATGGATATTGCTAAACATTTGTGAAGGTAACAATTTTGTTTAACAACCATTTACAAGAAGTGTTTGCCCTTTTATCACAAGTATCATCTAAAGCAATCTTCTACAAAGCAGGATGTATACATGTACACCAGACATACAAGACACTCCATTGGGATAAAGAAAGGAAATATTAGAATGAATACCACATACACACATACATTTGTATCTCGTATTTATTAACTTCTATTGTCTGTTTCACAATGCACATACTTTATAGATACATTGTCTTAGCTCTGCTGCTATAACAAATTACCATAGACTAGGTGGATTAAATAACAAACATTTATTTCTCACAGTTTTGGAGGCTGAGAAGGCCAAGGTCAGCTTGTCAACAGATTGAGTTCTGGTGAGGGCCTGCTTCTGGGTTTACAGATGGCAGTCTTCTTGCCATGTCCTCTACCTCACATGGTGGAGAGCAGAGAGAATAGGATAGAAAGCAAACTCTTGTGTCTTTTTATAAGGGCACTAATCCCATTCATGAGGGCTTTACCCTCATGACCTAATTATGTCCCAAAGGCTCCCCCTTCTAATGCTTCTCACATTGGGGTTAGGATTTCAATATTTGAAATTTTATATTATAAATATATTTTATTATATATATTATAAATATATAAGATCATAATTAAAATATAAGTATGTAATTTATAAGTAAATTATACAGAAATCTGGAGTACACATTCAATATTCTACTACTGATTAAGTGTGCAATATAAAAAGTTTCCAGACCATAATGTGAAGAATTTCTTCTAAGTAGTATTGGCTTATCAGAAGCACACAGTAAATCCTGTTGAGCTGATTGCAATATTTTTGTGCAGCTAAGTTTCATAGGCAGTTGGGTGAGTTCTCTTTTAAGTTGTAATTTTAATGATCTTCTCTCAGACACTTGGGATGTGTTTTCTTCAAAAGGTAAAACTTAAGAAATATTCCATGAAATAGAATGTGGCAGACAATAATCAGTACCTGCTGGTGGGGCAGAATACAGAAAGAATCAGAGGCACTATTGGAAGGGGACGAGAAAGATAAACTTACATTTATAGGGTACCTGTCCTGTGGTTCAGCCGATGTTTGACATTTTAGAAGCAATAGGGTGGTGGTGAAAGGCAAAAACTTTTGAGTCAGATAAACTTAAGTTTGAAAATCCAGTTCTGATGCTTACAGCATTCTGACTCTGGCAAATTACTTAAATCTTCAGTTTCGAAATCTGTAAAATGGGAATAACACCATCTGTTAGATTGACCACATTGAATAATGTTTTTACTCAGAGCAATTTAAGAAAACTAAAGTAAAAGTGTTTTTAGGCTATATTTTTTCTAATAAAAATAAAAACATCCTTGTCGAATTCCATGAAAAACAACTATACTGCCTTATTTATTGAATTATTACATATATTTTTCTAAAAGTTGTTTTATCATTGACAGTTTACTTAATGTAATCCAGAAAATCGGCACTGCCTTTTAGCCAGTAATAAATTAGTATCATGGCATATTGAGAAGTAGCTAAATAAGGCCCATCTTATGAAGCTATGGACCACAGACACCTCAGGGTTCACTGCAGATGGGACAGAGATGACATTGGGTAGCTTCAGCTTCACCACAAGCCATAACTGAAAAATAGTAAACTAGAGCTCCTCAGACAGACTGCATTCATTTAACAAATATTTAGTAATATCAATAGACATGCTTCTTGCTCTCATGGAGCTTACAAACCAAACAAAAAACAAAACAAAACAAAAAAACACATTTCGGGTATTAGTAACTTCTGTGAAGAAAATAAAACTAGGTCATATAATGAGTGACTGGGGTATGTGACTGAGGAAGTGACATTGGTACTGAGAGGAGCTAGCCCTGCAAATTAAGAGAGTGGGAGAATTGGAAAGAGCATTCCAGCAGTGGGTGCTGATCTTCCAGTGTTCCAGGAATATGAAGTCTAGTGTGGCTGGAAGGTTGTAAACAAGAGAAAGAATAGTACAAGGTAAAGGGAAGGAGGTGGAACAAGTTGGCAAAATAGAAACCTCCACTGATTGTCCTCCCTGCAGCAACACCAAATTGAGTAAGTATCCACACAACGAAAGCACCTTCATAAGAACCAAAAGCCAGGTGAGCAATCACACAATACCTAGTTTTAACTCCTCATATTACTGAAAGAGGCACTGAAGAGGGTAAGAAAGACAGTCTTGAATTGCTGACACCACCACCCCACGCTGGTCTTCCAGCAGCAGCCGAATGGCACAGAGAGAGAATCTGTGCACTTGGGGGAGGGAGAGCTCAGTGAGTGTAGGGTTTTGCATTGGAACTCAGTGCCCTTTCACAGCAGAAAGCAACACTGGGTAGAACTTAGCCAACACCCATGGAGGGGGCATTTAGACCAGTCCTAGCTAGAGAAGAATCTCCCATCTCAGCTGTTGGAACCTGAGTTCTGGCAAATCGTCACCACCATAGGATAAAGTGCTCTGGGGTCCAGGCAGTTTAGGCCACAAGGACCACAATTCCTGGACAAGTCCTGCTGCTCTGCTGGGCTTGAAGCCAGTGGACTCGGCAGACACATGACCTGGTGAGACACCAGCCAGGGCAGCCAAGGGAGTGCTTGTGCTGCCCCTCCCTCAGGCCCAGGCGTCACAGCTCACAGTTCCAGTAGAGATGTCTTCCTTCCACTTGAGGGAGGAGAGGAAAGAGTAAAGAGGAATTTGCCTTGCAACTTGGATACTAACTCAGTCACAGAAAGAAAGGGCACCAGGCAGAGTCCTGAGGCCCCAATTCCAGGCCCTGGTTCCCAGATAACATTTCTACACACGCCCTGAAGGAAGCTTGCTTCCTTGAAGGGAAGGATCCACTCTTGGCAAGATTCATCACCTGCTACCAAGATTCATCACTCTTAGGCCCTGAATAATCAACAGTAGTAGCAAGGCAGTACTTGCCACAGGCCTTGGGTGAGACTCAGAGATGTGCTGGCTTCAGGTGTGACCCAGCATATTCCTAGCTGTGGTGGCTATGGAGAGGGACTCCTTTTACTTGAGAAAAGGAGAAGGAAGAATAAAGGGGACTTCCTCTTGCAGTTTAGGTACCAGCTTGGCAACAGTGGGATAGGGCACCAGGTCAGCATGTGGGGTCCCTGATTCCAGGCCATGGCTCTTGGATGGCATTTCTGCACCTGCCTTAGGTCAGAGGGGAGCCCACTGCCCTGAAGGGAGAGCCCTAGGCGTGAAAGCATTCACCATAAGCTGACTGAAGAGCCCTTGGGCATTGAATGAACATCTGGGCCTGGAGCAGTCAGTAGTGGTCATGGGAGAGAATTTTCTGCTTGTGGAAAGGGTAGGGAAAAGTCGGAAGGACTTCATTTTGTGGCTTGGGCACCAGCTCAACCACAGTAGAATAGAGCAACAGGTAGTTTCCTAATAGAGCACCAGGTAGATTCCAGATTCAGGTCCTAGCTCCTAGATAGAGCCAGGCTCTCTACACCCACCAGGGACCAGGAGAACTTGACACCCTGAAGGGAAGCATACAAACTTGGCTAGCTTTGCCACCTGCTGATTGTAGAGCCTTGAGCAAACATAGGTGGTAGCCAGGCAGTGGTTACCACAGGCTTTGAATGTGACCCAGTCCTGTGCTGGCTGCAGGTCTGATCCAGCACAATCCCAGGGTGGTGGTCACAGAGGTGCTGTGTCACCCTTTCCCCAGCTCCAGGCAGCTCAACACAAGAGAGAGACCCCATTTGTTTGGGAGAAAGTAAGGGAATAGAACAAAAGTCTCTGCCTGGTAATCCAGAGAATTCTTTGAGATCTTATCTAAGACCACCAAGAGGGCATCTCTGTGAGTCTGCAAGAGCCACAGTATTACTGGGCTTGGGGTGCCCCCATTTAATGCAGATACCAAAAACTTAGATCACAACACCCAAGTTCCATCAAATACCTCAAAAGCCTTCCCAAAAAGGACAAGTATAAAGAAGCCCAGACAGCAGCGACTCCAGTAAATACCTAACTCTTCAATGTTCACACTGGTGGGCATCCACAATCATTAAGACTACCCAGGAAAACATGACATCACCAAACAAGGCACCAGTGATCAATCCTAGAGAGATGGAGATATGTGACCTTTCCAATAGAGAATTCAAAATAGCTTTTTTGAGGAATCTCAACAAAATTCAAGATAACAGAAAGGAATTCAGAATCCTATAAAATAAATTTAACAAAGATATTGAAGTAAAAAGAATCAAGCAGAAATTCTGGAGTTGAAAATGTAATGGACATACTGAAGAATGCATCAGAGTCTCTTAATAGCAGAATTGATAAAGCAGAAGAAGGAATCAGTGAGCCTGAAGACAGGCTATTTGAAAATACACAGCCAGGGGAGACAAAAGAAAAAAGAATAAAAACCAACGAAGCACACCTACAAGATTTAGAAAATAGCCTCAAAAGGGCAAATCTAAGAGTTATTGGCCTTAAACAGGAGATGGAGGGGTGGGGCTAGAAGGTTTATTGAAAAGGATAATAACAGAGAACTTCCCAAACCTAGAGAAAGATATCAATATCCACATGCAAGAAGGTTCTAGAACACCAATAAAATTTAACCCAAAAAAGACTACCTCAAAGCATTTGATAATCAAACCTCAAAGCCCAAGAATAGAGAAAGGATCCTAAAATCAGTGAAAGAAAAGAAACAAGGAACATACAGTGGAGCTCCAGTACATGGCAGCAGACTTTTCAGTGGAAACCTTATAGGCTAGGAGGGAGTGGCATGACATATTTAAAGTGCTGAAGGATAAAAAAAATATATATTTACCCTAGAATAGTATATCTAGTGTCAATATCCTTCAAACATGAAGGAGAAATACTTTCCCAGACAAACAAAAACTGAGTGATTTCATCAGCACTGGATTTATCCTATAAGAAATGCTAAAGGGAGTTCTTCAGTCTGAAAGAAAGGGATGTTAATGAGCAGTAAGAACTCATCTGAAGGTAAAAAACTCACAGGTAGCAATAAGTACACAGAAAAACACAGAATAGTGTAACACTGTAATTGGGGTATGTAAGCTACTCATACTTTAAGTAAAAGACTAAAAGTAGTCTTTTACTTTTAAAATATTTTAAAATTAAAAATAGTAACTGTGACAACTTTTCAAGACATAGTAAAATAGGATATAAATAGAAACAACAAATAGTTAAAAAGCAGGGGGACAGGGTCAAAGTGTAGAGTTTTTAATTAGTTTTCTCTTTGCTGGTTTGTTAGTTTGTTGGTTTATGCAATCAGTGTTACATTGCCATCAATTTCAATTAATGAGTTATATTATTTGCAAGCCTCATGATAACTGCAAATCAAAAAACATACAACAGATACACCAAAAATACAAAGCAAGAGATTGAAACATACCAACAAATAAGTCATCTTTACTAAAAGGAAGACAAGAAGAAGGAAGAGGAAACCACAAAACAACCAGCAAACAAATAACAAAATGGCAGGAATAAGCCCTTACTTATCAGTAATAACATTGAATGTAAATGGACTAAACTCTCCAATGAAAAGATATAGAGTGGCTGAATAGATTAAAAAAAAAAAAAAAAAACTGTGACCCAGTGATCTCTTGCCTACAAGAAACACACTTCACCTGTAAAGACACACAGAAACTGAAAATAATGGGATGGAAAAATATATTTCCTGGAAATGAAAACTAAAAAAGAGCTAGAGTAGCTATACTTATAATCATCAAAGTAGATTTCAACACAAAAAGTAAAACAAAAAAACCATAAAAATTAGACAAAAGAAGGTCATCAAGTAATAATAAAGGAGTCAAATCAGCAAGAGGATATAACAATTTTAAATGTATATGCACTCAATACTGGAGCACCCAGATATATAAAGCAAATATCATTAGTACTAAAGAGAGAGATAAACTTCAATACCATAGTCACTGGAGACTTCGGCACCTGACTTTCAGCATTGGGCACATCATCTAGACACAAAATCAATGAAGAAAACACTGGACTTAATCTGCACAGACTTAGACCAAATGGACCTAATAGATATTTACAGAACATTTCATACAACAACTGCAGAATATACATTCTTCTCCTATACACATGGATCATTCTCATGATAGACCACATGTTAGGCCACAATACAAGTCTTTAAAAATTTTTAAAAATGAAATTATATTATGTATCTTCTCTGACCACAATGGAGTAAAATTAGAAATCAATAATGAGGAATTTTGGAAACTATGCAAGCATATGGAAACTAAACAGTAACTCCTGAATGACCAATGGGTCAATGAAAAAATTAAGAAGGAAATTAAAAATTTGTTGAAAGAAAAAAATGATAATGGAAACACAAAATACTAAACCCTATGGAATACAGTGAAAGCAGCACTAAGAGGAAAGTTTATAGCTGTAATTGTCTGCATCAAAAAAGTAGAAAAACTTCAAATAAACAACCTAATGATGCATCTTAAAGAACTAGAAAAGATCAGAGAAGAAATAAATGAACTTGAAATGAAAAAAATACAAAAGATCAACAAAATTAAAAGTTGGTTTTTTGAAAAGATAAACAAAATAGACAAATATTTAACCAGCCTAGCTAACAAAAAAGAAGACTCAAATAAGTAAAACCAGAAATGAAAAAGGAGACATTACAACCTATACTTCAGAAATTCAAAGGATTCTTAGAGGCTACTGTGAGAAACTGCATGCCAATAAACTGGAAAATCTAGATGGAATGGACCAACAACTAGACATATAAAGCTGTCAAGATTGAATCATGAAGAAGTCCAAAACGTGAACACACCAATAACAAGTAGAGATGGAAGCTGCAATAAAAAGTACCCCAGCAGGCCCAGCACAGTGGCTTACGCCTGTAATCCCAGCACTTTGGGAGGCCGAGGCAGGTGGATCACGAGGTCAGGAGATCAAGACCATCCTGGCTAACATGGTGAAACCCCGCCTCTACTAAAAAATACAAAAAATTAGCCAGGCATGGTGGCAGGCACCTGTAGTTCCAGCTACTCGGGAGGCTGAGGCAGGAGAAGGGCATGAACCCGGGTGGCAGAGCTTGCAGTGAGCCGAGTTACTGCCACTGCACTCCAGCCTGGGTGACAGAGCGAGACTCTGTCTCAAATTAAAAAAAAAGAGAGAAAAAAGAAAAGAAAGCCTGGGACCCTATGACTTTACTGCTGAATTTTTCCAAACGTTTAAGGAAGAGCTAATAGCAACCCTGCCCAAACTATTCCAGAAAACAGAGGAGGGAATATTTCCACACTCATTCTACAGGGCTATTTTTACTCTGATACCAAAACCAGATGAAGACACATTAGAGAAAGAAAGCTACAGGCCAATATCCTTGATAAATATTGATGCAAAAATCCTCAACAAAATACTAGCAAACTGAATTCAACAACACGTTGAAAAGATAATTCATCATGACCCAAGTGGGCTTTACCCCAGGGATGCAAGGATGGTTCAACATAGGCAAATCAACCAATGTGATACATCATACCAACAGAATGAAACACATAAAGATTATTTCATCTGATGCTGAAAAGTATTTGATAAAATTCAACATCCTTTCCTGATAAAAAAAAAATCTTCAAAAAACTGGGTATAGAAGGACAATACCTCAACACAATAAAAGCCATATGTGACAGACCTGCAGCTGATATCACACAGAATGGGGAAAAATTGAAAACCTTTCCTCTAAGATCTGGAACACAACAAAGATGCCCACTGTCACCATTGTTATTCAGCATAGTACTGGAAGTCCTAGTTAGAGCAGTTAGACAATAGAAAGAAATAAATGGCATCCAATTTGGAAAGGAAGAAGTCAAATTAGCCTTATTTGTAGATGATATAATCTTATTTTTAGAAAAGCTTAAAGATTCCATCGAAAAACTATTAGAGCTGATAAAATCAGTAAAGTTGCAGGATACAGAATCAACATACAAAAATCAGAAGCATTTTTATATGTCAGCTGTGAACAATCTGAATAAGAAATAAAAAAGTAATGCTATTTGTAATAGCTACATATAAAATAAAATTCCTAGGAATTAACCAAAGAAGTGAAAGATCTCTACAATGAAAACTATAAAACATTGATGGCATAAATTGAAGAGGACACAAAAAAATGGAAAGAGGTTCCATGTTCATGGACTAGAAGAATCAATATTGTTAAAATGTCTGTTTTACCTGAATCAATCTATCAATTCAATGCAATCACTATCAAAATACTACTGACATTCTTCACAGAAAAAAAAAATCCTAAAATTTATATGGAAACACAGAAGACCCAGAATAGCCAAAGCTACCCTGAGCAAAAGGAGTAAAACTGGAAAAATCACATTACCTGACTTCAAATTATAACACAAAGTGATAGTAACAAAAACAACATGGTACTGGCATAAAAACAGACATATAAAGCAATGAAAAGAATAGAGTACCTAGAAACAAATTCATACATTTACAGTGAAATCATTTTTTACAAAGATGCCAAGCACATACATTGGGGAGAGGACAGTCTCTTCAATAAATGGTGCTGGGATAACAGAGATCCACGTGAAGAAGAACAAAACTAGACCCCTGTCTCTTGCCATATACAAAAATCAAATCAAAATGGACTAAAGACTTAAATGTAAGATCTCAAACTATAAAACTACTACAATAAAACATTGGGGAAACTCTCTAGGACATTGGACTGGGGAAAGATTTCTTGAGCAGTACCCCACAAGCACAGGCAACCAAAGCAAAAATGGATAAATGGGAGCCATCAAGTTAAAAAGCTTCTGCACAGCAAAGAACACAGTCAACAAAGTGAAGAGATAATCCACAGAATATGAGAACATATTTTCAAACTATCCATTATACAAGGGATTAATAAGCGGAACATATAAGGAACTCAACTCAATAGGAAAATATTTAATAATCTGAATAAAAACCGGCCAAGAAATTTGAATAGATATTTCTCAGAAGACATACACATGGCAAACAGGTACATGAAAAGGTGTTCCCATCATTGATCATCAGAGAAACTCAAAACTACAATGAGATACCATCTTACGGCACTTAAAATGGCTTATATCCAAAAGATAGGCAATGCCAATGAGGATGTACAGAAAAGGGAACCCTCATACACTGTTTGTGGGAATGTAAATTAGTACCACCACTATGGAGAACAGTTTGGAGGTTCCTCAAAAACCAAAAATAGAAGTACCATATGATCCAGCAATCTCATTGCTAGGTATATACCCGACAGAAAGGAAATCAGCATATCAAAGAGATATTTGCACTCCTATGTTTATTTCAGCACTTTTCACAATAGCCAAGATTTGGAAGCTACCTAGGCGTCTATCAACAGATGAATGGTAAAGAAAATGTGGTGCATATACACAATGGAGTACTATTCAGCCATAAAAAATGAGATCCTGTCATTTTTAGCAACATGGATGGAACTGGAGCTCTTTAAGTGAAATAAGCCAGGCACAAGGTGACAAACTTTACATATTCTTACTTATTTGGAAGCTAAAAATTGAACTAATGGTGATAGAGTAGAACGATGGTTACTAGAGGTTGGGAAGGGTAGTTGTTGAGGGGTGCAGTTAGTGGGAATGGTTAATGGGTACAAAAATATAGTTAGAATGAATAAGATCTAGTATTTGATAGCACATCAGGGTGACTATAGTCAACAATAATTTATTGTACATTTTAAAATAACTAAGAGAGTCCAGGCACAGTAACTCAGGCCTGTAATCCTAACACTTTGGGAGGTGAGGCAGGAGAATCACTTAGGCCAGGAGTTGGAGATTAGCCTGGGCAACATAGTGAGACCCTGCCTCTACAAAAAAAAAGTGTTTTTTTTTTTAATTAGCTGGGCATGGTGGTGCATGCCTGTATTCTCAGCTACTCAGGAGGCTGACATTGGAGGATCATTTGAGCTCAGAGGTTGAGGCTACAGTGAGCCATGTTCACACCACTGCAGTCCAGCCCAGGTGTCAGAGTAAAAAATAAATAAATAAAATTATAAAATAACTAAAAGTTTAATTAGATTGTCTGTAACACAACAAAATGATAAACACTTGAGGTGATGGATATCCCATTTACCCTGATGTGATTATTATGCATTGTATACCTGTATCAAAATATCTCATGACGCCGGGTGCGGTGGCTCACACCTGTAATCCCAGCGCTTTGGGAGGCTGAAGTGGGCAGATCACCTGAGGTCAGGAGTTCAAGACCAGCCTGGCCAACATGGCAAAACCCCATCTCTGCTAAAAATACAAAAATTAGCCAGGTGTGGTGGTGGGCACCTGTAATCCCAGCTACTCAGGAGGCTGAGGCAGGAGAATCGCCTGAACCCCAGAAGCAGAGGTTGCAGTGAGCTGAGATGGCTCCACTGCATTCCAGCCTGGGCAACAGAGTGAGACTCTGTCTCAAAAAAAAAAAAAAAAAATCTCATGTATCCCATGTGTATATACACCTACTATGTACCCACAAAAATAAAAAATAAATACTACAGAGATTATTTATTTATAAAGAAATATTAAGAAATATATTCATTTATTTATAAGAAGAGAGAGGTAGGCAAGGGCTGGACCACGCAAGGACTCTTCATTATGGTAAGGTGTTTGGGTTTTTTCTGGTTGCAGTGGGAAGCTGTTGGGGAGTTTTAGGTTTATCATTGTCTGCTATGTAGAGAGTAGAATTTAGAATAAGAGTGGACACAAGTTGACCACTTAGGAGATGCTATGCAGTAAGAATGGCCACGCCTTAGATAGGAACAGTGCTTCTGAAACTTGAGTGTGTGTCACAATAACCTGCAGAACCTGTTAAGCACAGATCGCTGGGTTACAACCCAGAGTTTGAGTCTGGAGGTTTGGGGTGGGACTATAGGTTTTGCATTTGGAACAAATTTCCAGATAAAGCTGATGGTCCTGGGCTGCATTTTGAGAACCACTAGAGTGGAGTATTTCCAAGACTTTTTTTCCTTGAGCAAACTAATGAACGTGTTAATTAATAGTCTTTGAGAAAAGGCCATGGTCAAATAGATTTAGGGAATGCTTACATTTTATAGCCATTCAATGCATGTTATCATATTAAAGGTCATGAGATGTTTAAAAGAATCCTCTATAACTAGGTTTAATCCCTCAGTTCCCTAATGTCATCAGTAATAACCTTGAGGACTGACTGAAAAAAGGTCATTCTGATGATTAGTTAAGTCAGGACTTTGCATTGCTAATAACAAAAGTGACCAGAGCCATTATTTCTGGGAGGGGGGAAAAGATCTTTATAGTGTTAAGATTGTCTAAGCTTGAAATTATTATGGGTCCTTAATTCTTTTAATTTCTTAGATCAGTCTTATTTCCACAATATGCATTTTGGAGTGTAACGTTTTGGTATAACATAGTGATTTTTTTTATTATTTTAGCCAGAGATTCCTCTACACACATATGACTGAGAACATCACTGTATAGAACATCTAAGGGCAGAACTGCTCTAGGTAAAATGAACAGATGGGGGACTGGAGAGATCCCATTTCCCCTACATGACCACCCTTCCCCATCATTCTTGGTCACCATGAAGGAGGTTCCTGAATCCTGGAGCTTGCTCAGAGTACAGCCTGGAAGGCAGTCGACTAGCTGAAGTAGCACTGAGCTAAAAGTCAGAAGGACCTCCTGTGCCTGGCTGTGCCTAAGAGCAAACTGTTTGACCTCTGAGCAAACTATTTGACCTCTGAGCCGGTTTCATCTGAAAATGGTTATAATTCATTTCCTTCCAGGAGTTACAGGGTGGCTTAAATGAGATAATGTACATATATAAAAATGACACTACACGGTGAAAACTATCATCTACCTCCTAGGTTAGAGAAAATTCATAAAAATATACCTTCTTTCTCCAAAATGAGAAATAACTAAAGGCAGGTGTTTTCAGACCTGCAAGGTCAATGTTTACTCCCGCACCATGTGAAGTGGCACTGCAGTGGCCTCAATATAGTGAGCTGGGAGCTGCACCTATGAAGACCAGAGATGTCAATCATATCCTGAAATTACCATACCTACCTACATATCTACCTGTCTTTCTTCCTCTCCCCCCACCCGTAATTAGTGGGCAATACTGAGTATCATTTTTAACTGGTTACTGTGCGCCTGGCCCTTGGCTGAGTGTCCTGTGAAATGCATTCTCTCATTAGCTTTTTCCATCACCCTGTGTGATTGGTACTACCATACATAGCTCGTAAGTGGCAAGATCAGTGACATCCATATCTCTTTGGCAGGTTCTTAATCTCTATATTCTTTTGGTCTCATGTTCTTTCCCCACAACCTGTAAAAATAAAATGTGTGGACCACAATAATGTAGGAATGACCTTTTACCCATAAATTGTCCTAACTTTTGTGTTTTAATTAAAAAAAAACTTTTGGAAAATTCTACTTCCATTTATAAATTAAATAATGTGAATTTCCCAAGCATCTTCCTAATGGGTTATCACTTTTTGACCCTGTTCAATTGTCATCACTGTCTTTTCCAAGCAGAACTATTCCTGGACATTTCTGATGACGGTGAATGAGGAACCTTGCTATCTGAGCCCTGCTGCTATGAGGCTGGTGATGGGTTTTGCAGCTGAGCAGCAATTGCAATGTACAGTTTCTGTGCTGCAAAACTCTAAAATAGGAGCTTGTAAATTCGACAGGATGTAGGCCAGGAATCATCCGTCATGTTAGAGTTTATTTCTGTTCCCTGATTGTTATATCATTTTACCTGATAACTTGCAGTGATTCCTCTTGTTTTCAGGGGAGGGTGAAGAAAGCTATATAAATTGTGCTTTAGGGATTTGGTTTATCTTGGATCATCAATGTATCATGTGCTATGAAGCTATGATACTCTAAACTTATTCCACAGTAAGGACACAGAGGAAATAGCCCAAGTCAGGGGAAAAAAGTGAAGGAACTGAAGGAAAAGTGAATGGTTGCCTGATAATGTGAAACTCAGATTCAGGTTCCCCAAACTGCTTGCTTATTTTAGACAACATCTCATATTAACAGCAGTGCCGGCAAAATAATATGTTCATCATAATTAATCAATTGATTGCTTGTATATTGAACAGTCTACACACATTTGTGTAGAAAAATACTTCTAACATGGCATTTGGCTGGATTTTAAATGATAGGCTAGTCATGAAGATAAATACTGATGTTTGTGCATTTGGACTAAAGAAAACCAACATGGTTTAATAGAAAGTAATGGAATTAATCAAGTGTTAGAACCATGGATCTGAGGCAATCCTAATGGCAGTGCTAACAAACACCATATGCTTAGAGGGCTCTGGCTTTGGAGGGAGAATGACCCCGAGTTCAAATTCTACCTCTCCCTCCTAGTACCCATGTGACCTTGAGTAGTTTATTTAGCATTTATGAGCCTCAGTTGTCTTGTATATAAAATGAGGAGAATAATAAAAGTAGTAATTTGATTCTGAGGGTTAAATAAGTTAAAGCATTAAAACTCACCACAGAATAAACATTGAGTAAGCATAACCTATTTATTTAGTTTCAAGGAAATCTGGAATACAGGAAACTGAATTTTTCTAAGGAAATTTGCATTTTATATTTGTATCTGTTATTTTACCTCATAATATGAGTCAGTCAGTGTTGCAGAGAAGTAGCACTATGCCAGGGTGACTAGAGAGTGGCTTTGGTATATATTATATAAAAGAAATGATTACAGAATTTGCAAGCCTCAAAAAATGCATAATGTTTTTACTGGTAGCTTATAGTAAGTTTGATTGTGTGTGCATGTGTATGTATATAGTGTGTACATAAATATCATACATATGCATGTGAAAATAAAGCCAAATCAAAGACAGTGACATATCTCAAACTCTTCCCTAGGAAATTGGGGAATCATTGCTACCTATTGTCTCCCTTTTCAGAGCTTTGTGTTGAGTATATGTTTATTCTGAGAATTTCTTTTTTTTTTTTTATTATTATACTTTAGGTTTTAGGGTACATGTGCACAATGTGCAGGTTTGTTACATATGTATCCATGTGCCATGTTGACTTCCTGCACCCATCAACACGTCATCTAGCATTAGGTATATCTCCCAATGCTGTCCCTCCCCCCTCCCCCTGCCCCACAACAGTCCCCGGAGTGTGATGTTCCCCTTCCTGTGTCCATGAGTTCTCATTGTTCAATTCCCACCTATGAGTGAGAACATGCAGTGTTTGGTTTTTTGTCCTTGCGATAGTTTACTGAGAATGATGGTTTCCAGTTTCATCCATGTCCCTACAAAGGACACGAACTCATCATTTTTTATGGCTGCATAGTATTCCATGGTGTATATGTGCCACATTTTCTTAATCCAGTCTATCGTTGTTGGACATTTGGGTTGGTTCCAAGTCTTTGCTATTGTGAATAGTGCCACAATAAATATACGTGTGCATGTGTCTTTATAGCAGCATGATTTATAGTCCTTTGGGTATATACCCAGTAATGGGATGGCTGGGTCAAATGGTATTTCTAGTTGTAGATCCCTGAGGAATCGCCACACTGACTTCCACAATGGTTGAACTAGTTTACAGTCCCACCAACAGTGTAAAAGTGTTCCTATTTCTCCACATCCTCTCCAGCACCTGTTGTTTCCTGACTTTTTAATGATGGCCATTCTAACTGGTGTGAGATGGTATCTCATTGTGGTTTTGATTTCCATTTCTCTGATGGCCAGTGATGATGAGCATTTTTTCATGTGTTTTTTGACTGCATAAATGTCTTCTTTTGAGAAGTGTCTGTTCATGTCCTTGGCCCACTTTTTGATGGGGTTGTTTGTTTTTTTCTTGTAAATTTGTTTGAGTTCATTGTAGATTCTGGATATTAGCCCTTTGTCAGATGAGTAGGTTGCAAAATTTTTCTCCCATTCTATAGGTTGCCTGTTCACTCTGATGGTAGTTTCTTTTGCTGTGCAGAAGCTCTTTAGTTTAATTAGATCCCATTTGTCAATTTTGGCTTATGTTGCCATTGCTTTTTGGTGTTTTAGACATGAAGTCCCTGCCCACGCCTATGTCCTGAATGGTATTGCCTAGGTTTTCTTCTAGGGTTTTTATGGTTTTAGGTCTAACATGTAAGTCTTTAATCCATCTTGAATTAATTTTTGTATAAGGTGTAAGGAAGGGATCCAGTTTCAGCTTTCTACATATGGCTAGCCAGTTTTCCCAGCACCATTTATTAAATAGGGAATCCTTTCCCCATTGCTTGTTTTTGTCAGGTTTTTCAAAGATCAGATAGTTGTAGATATGCGGCATTATTTCTGAGGGCTCTGTTCTGTTCCATTGATCTATGTCTCTGTTGTGGTACCAGTACCATGCTGTTTTGGTTACTGTAGCCTTGTAGTATAGTTTGAAGTCAGGTAGCGTGATGCCTCCAGCTTTGTTCATTTGGCGTAGGATTGACTTGGCAATGCGGGCTCTTTTTTGGTTCCATATGAACTTTAAAGTAGTTTTTTCCAATTCTGTGAAGAAAGTCATTGGTAGCTTGATGGGGATGGCATTGAATCTATAAATTACCTTGGGCAGTATGGCCATTTTCATGATATTGATTCTTCCAACCCATGAGCATGGAATGTTCTTCCATTTGTTTGTATCCTCTTTTATTTCATTGAGCAGTGGTTTGTAGTTCTCCTTGAAGAGGTCCTTCACGTCCCTTGTAAGTTGGATTCCTGGTATTTTATTCTCTTTGAAGCAATTGTGAATGGGAGTTCACTCATGATTTGGCTCTCTGTTTGTCTGTGATTGGTGTACAAGAATGCTTGTGATTTTTGTACATTGATTTTGTATCCTGAGACTTTGCTGAAGTTGCTAATCAGCTTAAGGAGATTTGGGGCTGAGACAATGGGGAGAATTTCTTTTAAAAATTAAATGGAATGGCTCTGCGTGATCTCATAAATAGCCAAATATATTACTAACTTATTTAAGCCCATCTTTACCAAGTAATTGCTGGAATTACATTAGAAAAGAGGAAAGATCTTGAAAGGACATCACATTGATTAACTTGAAGCTAATGTACCAGAGAGATAATGGTAACTAATCTCTTAAAAACACATAGAGAAGCCTTCTGTAACTTGCCCTGAAGTTTTCAGTTCCTTTGATGTCAGTTGATGATGATCATGTAATCTCATATCTTGAGAAGGTGGGGGATTAGGACATTAACTTATCTTAAGTATTCTTTAATCATCATCAACCCTCTCCTAGGCATTTCCTCCTATAGCCGTCTCCTAACGTGTCAATCACCTTTCTCCTGGAGTCCTGAGGAGCCTCGTGAGGTGTGTGTATTTGCCACCTCTGCTCTGCCACTTTTCTCTGGGCCCTGTGCTTTCTAGCCCATCCTCCCACAGTCATTCTCACCAACATGGTATTTTTCTTTCCATCCAAGTACCATGTTACACTGTTGCCATGTACTACCACTGTAATTCCCTCCTTGAAGTACATTTATTCTGTTACTAGTTTAATACATTTGGATTCCCTTCTGATTGAAACTGTAGAAGCCTCTAGTGGTAAGTTGTGTGATGATCCCCTTCATCACACGATTTAAGCTTCACAACATTAACCACTATTCAACTGCAAATATGTTGCTTACACTGAACACTTGAATTGTGAACAAAATCTTTTAATTCAAAATGTGCTAGCTTTTCACCTTTACCAGCTCCCCAGCAGGTAATTGGCTACATCACTAAGAAAAAGACACCATCAGACATTTGGTCCTTGAAGTTAAAAGTCCACAGAATGATCTTTATGGAGGTGAAGGATGGAAAAGGCACTCTTCCTCATAAGCAAATCTAGAGAAGTCTAGTTCCCGAGAAATTATACTAAGCCATAGTTCTACTCAGTGATCACGCTGTCTCAAGTCCAACCATCCTGTGGAAGCACCCCAGAGGCTTAACTCTTGGAAAGCCAGAAGGTCATGCCAGCTCTGATTTTTCTTAACTATCCCAGTCTCTCATTATAATAGCTTGTAGACCAGTATTTATTCAAAAGTAACATGTATATGAATCACCTGATAATCTTGTTAAACTACCTGGCAAACTAGATCTGGGGAAGGGTCTACAAGTGTGCATTTCTAACAGTTCCCAGATGGTGCCAATGGTGCTGGTCTGTGAACCACACTTTGAGTAGCAAGATTGTCATCTGCTGACTCTCAATCTCATTTGTACATTGGACTCACTGCAGAGCTTTAGCATGACTGATGCGTGGACCCACCTCAGATAATCCGATTTAGTTGGTATGGGGTGTGGCCTAAGCAACAGGCATTGTGAAAGCTCCACAGGTGTTTCCCATGCATGGTGGAGTCTGAGAACCCCTGTCTTAGATGTCATCCTCCCAGCTTGGAGTCCTCCTTATGTACCACTATAACCCCACTTTGCCATAATGCCTCTCTATCCTTACTCCATTATTTCTCCATCAGAAAACCCCACTGACTGCCTGTACCTCAGCAGCTGAATGTGGCCACAAATCTCAAGTGGGTGCAAGCACTCTTGGGGTCATGAACTCTTCCTATTGCAGGTTTTGAAGAGCTGAAGGGAGAGCAAGCATCTCTCTCCCGATTCTGTACAAACCTCCTCAATTACTAGGGGGGAAAATGCAAACAAATGAATTCTGTCATCTTCGCACCACCAAATCGGTGCCCCCTACATCTGTAGCCATAGATGTCTCTTGCACCTCTCTTGCACCCTGGTTCTGTGCTCCCTCACCTACCCAAGGAATTGACTCCTGAAAGGACTTCTTTCGCTAAGCCACCAGTTTCTCACTCTCCTAGATTCTTCCCATCACCATCGTATCTGCTGTCACATTCCTGTCATTAGAAGAGCTTCTTGAGCCCATTTTCCCCTCTGGTGACTGCTCTCTTTCTCTGCTCTTTCCAGCTTTGCCATAACATGACACTTGCCGAGTCTGAGGAGCCACCTTGTTGCCAAATCAAGTGTTCCTTCTTGGCTTATCTTTCTGGGGCCTCTCACGTACATTCAGTGGAGCACTCTTTCATTCTTAAAATCCTTGTTTCCTTTCCCTACCCTGGTCAGGGTCCCTCTTCTCTCACACACAGACTCCTCACCTCTGGGCTCTGCGTATGTTCGCTACCATTGCACCTGTTCATACCTAGCTCCCTCACCTTTGTCAGGCCTCTGTTTCTCTCTCTGCCATTGCCTCCTGAAAGGGGGCTTCTCTGAATTTGCTTTAAATTAGCCCTCTCCACTCATCCTCATCACTTCTGTATCTGCTTGTCCTGGTTTTTCTTTCATAGCTTTATCACCACCTGAAATGCTTATATTCCCTTGTTTTCTTGTCTGTTTATCAGATAGCTCATCCAGTAATAATATAAACCACATAAAGGTACGGGCTTTGCTTTTTTGGTTATCTGCTCTCTGCTTGGAATTTGAACGTGTCTAATACATAATTAGTCACTCAATAAATATGTGATGAATAAATGAATGTTCCTGAAACCATTCTCCAGTTCCTCCTAAGAACTTGTAAGCCCACTACCTATCCATCATAGACAAGTATCACAATTGTAAAACTTCCCTTCTGATTTGTGACTGAATTTCATTTTATCTCTTATGATTTAAAGGGTATATGTATTCTAAAAAATCCAGTAACTTTTTCCACCTTGGTTCATGGAGCTGGCCTGCCTTCTTTCTTCCTTGATGAACTTGCATATCTTCTATCTTTGTGTGCAAATGTCTACACATATGCTACGGGTCCCAAAAGAATAACTGTTTCAAGAGGTTGATGTCTTTAAAAAAAACAAAGTCCTTAGTTTCTTTAAAAATACATAATTGCTGCCTCTCCAGAGATATTTTTACAGTGTGTCCCTAGAGGAGGAATTCCAGCTGATGGCCCAATGCAGGGCAGAGGCCCATAGACAGACAGTCTGGCTCCAATTTATGCTCTGTGTTCACATGGCTAATAGGCGTTAGTATTTTGATTTAGAGAACTGCTGTACTGGATCCTGCCTTGGTTATACACTGGCAACATCTGGCTTAGAACCACACATTTAAAGGCCAAGAGCTATTTATTTTCTTCATCTTCCTCTTTCCCTCTCTCTCTCTTTCTCTCTCTCACTCTCTCTCTGTATTCAGTAAAATGTCTGGGGAATAGTTTCAGTATTTTGATAGAGCAGTACACAGAATAAATTGGCAGTAGTTCAATTTGCCTCCTATTAAACTCTGTTGTAGACACTTTGAACCTTTTGGAACTGTTATAATATGTATAATATATATCAGAACTTCCACAAAACCCTGTTAGTGCCTTTATTATCCCACTTTTTTCCTCTATCCAAGTTTTGCTATCACCTCATTTTAGACCCTAAACTCAACACTCACTACACTTAAATGCAAATTTAAAAAAGCAACTCTTGATTCATAAGGTGCCCATAATTCTACAAACATCTAATGAAAATGAGCAGACATCTCTGTATAAAACTTGAGTTCAATCCAGAAGTATGTTTCATTCTCAAATGCCTGATGAAACAGTGGAATTGCAGGTGCTGGCAGTTCCCTCACAGCAGTTTGGCAAGATGGAGGGTGCCCAGCATTGCTAAGGCTACACCCACCAAATGTCCAGTCATCTTTCTGGGATTCTTGGATCTGTGAGTCGTTTAGCTGGAAAAATGCGGTGCTGTAATCTGCTCACTTAGAATTAGCTGTCCCAGTGACTTAGTAAGCTGGAAAAAAACAAAAAGTAAAATTAGATATTTGAAAGTAAGCCCGCCCCAGACATTCTCTTAGAAACAAGATCACCACCTCTTACAGGCATGGTTTTCCTTGGCTGATGGCATGACTATCCCTGGCCCATCTGTGCCAAGCCTTTGGCATGGCTGACGAAATATCTCTCTTTCAATAGGCCTTGCTCTCTGGAAACCTTAGTAAAATACAGCTAGTTCACACTCCAGCAAACCACAAACCTAAACTTTCCCAGTTACAAATGATATTTTGCCAAAATGCTTACTAAGTCCTGGCTCTCATAGAGTGTGTGATGTGGAATCGCCGCAGCTTGAAAAACAAATGACCAGCCCTCCCAGTGCCGTGGGGTTGCATTCCAGTGGAGTGCTCAACTACAGTTTTTATCATACCACATGCCATGCTTGCTTGCTAGCAGATTCTTGCATTTTGCTTTTTTAAAAAAATTATGCTTGTTTGCATGCTTATCAGATGTACAAAATGCATTCTTCATGGATTTTCCTATCACTGTTTGGGTAGCACAGAGTTACGTACTTCAGAAGCATGGAATTGATCAAAGTAACAATCAAAAGGAACAATATGTTTTCTCCCATCCCCATAAATCTGATCTGTAAATACAAAGAATGTGAAGAATGAACATAAGAAATTCAATAATTGTATTTAAAACTTAAAAAGAAAAATTGGCAAATCATAGGATAAGAGCCTAACCAACCTGGTCTCCAGAAGGAAAACATTTTAAATCAGATATTTCTGAACTCCTATCTGAAATATATATCTTTAGGGCAGTAATCATCAGAAACGTAACAGAGTAGTGTGGAGCTCAGTTTTATTGTCTTGCATCAGTGAACATTCCTCAAAAGCACAGAGCATCACTAATAGAATTATATGTTTTCACGGTATAATTACATTTGATTTTTCCTGGTATTTCTGTAGACTTTGTTCATGGTTCCATGACTAGGCAGAATAGTTTCATAGAATGTCCTCAGCCTATTTAATGCCGAGTTCCCCCAACCCTGCCAAAAAGACAGACTAATAATAGGAATTTTTCAACCAAAAAAGACAAAATGTATTTTTTTAATTTACACAACCTTTAGAGATTTTAATTCAACAAAAACATGATCAACAAAAATAAAAGAAGAAAAAAGAAGAATTTTGTGCTTGAAGGAAACAGAGCAAGGGGCCCTTCTGAGCTCTGAAACCCCTTGAGACACAAACTGGCACTGACTAATATTTTTTTTTTTCTTTTGAGATACAGTTTCACTCTGTCACCCAAGCTGGAGTACAGTGGCGTGATCTTGGCTGACTGCAACCTCCGCCTACCAGGTTCAAGGGATTCTCGTGCCTCAGCATCCCGAGTAGCTGGGATTACAGGCACACGCCACTGTGTCCAGATAGTTTTTGTATTTTTATTAGAAACAGGGTTTTACCATGTTGGCCAGGCTGGTCTCGAACTCCTGACCTCAAATGGTCTGCCTGCCTCAGCCTCCCAAAGTGCTAGGATTACAGGCGTGAGCCACTGTGCCCAGCCTACTTATTAATAATTTTATTCTTGTTTTGAATGAATGTTTGTTGGCTAAAATAGAACTGATTTGATCTTTGGGTCTATAGTCCCAAATGGTTCTGTCACTGGAAGACGGATGAATCCGGCAGCACAGTCAAGCTACCGGATGACAAAATACCAGGAGGCCATCAGGTATGTGAAGAGTCAGCATCCATTACTGAGAAATGAGAATCTCTGCCTATGAAATCCACATAAATCTCTAAATGAGGAGATTTAAACAATTAGAAAATTATGTTGAAATCCAGCATATTAGTATCTCTATCTTTGCTCACATCAAGTCTTAGTTTAGCTCTCATACCCCACTGACCCCTTAGCACTCAAAGTCTTTTTCTTAGCATTTAATTCCTATTCTCCAGGTTTTCATGGCTACAGAACACAGGATGACATCTCAAATATGTTTACACTTTAGGGCTTCCCCCTCAAAACATGATGAAAGGAAACATAGGAATAAAATGGGTTATCATAGTGGAGGTGTGGAATGAAAAGTGGTTTCTCCTTGCAAATGGAATCAGTTCAGGGTGTAGATGAATACTACCTGGCCTGACCTGGGTTGCATGTTCTTATCATAAATTGAGTAAAGTTTGCGTTACATTTCCCCAAGTTGAGATACATTTCTTGAAATGCCAACTATCAGAACGTTGAAAACACAATTTCGGCTCTCTCTTCTCAAATCCTTGCAGTCTGGCTCCTGGCCCAGCCACTCAACCCAAATCACCCTCTGAGGTCTTCCAAAATAACTTCCCAGCCAAAACCAATAGTATCCTTCTAGACTTGTCAGCTTTATTCAAAACCTTATTATTCTCCCTGCTAACACCCATTGGGTCTCAAATTTTAAGGGTTTGTCCCTTCCAGGTTTTTTCTTTCCCATATCTTCAGAGTTGCACCTATGAGCAGTTCTTCTTTAGACATCATTCCAACTTTGATAATTTTAAACACAATGTTTGAGCATGAATTACTTCCCTATTCTGATCCCTATCCCCAAATGCTCCTTTCTTTTTAGTCTTATATCTCTTGATCCTAGGCCTTCAGCTGCAGTTAATTATGGTAAAGTAACAACTCTGGTCTTGATTTTCAGCTCCTTGCTGCTGTTTAATATCTTGGTTTCTGTAAACAAAAATTGAGTCATTTTAACTCTTTACTGACCCCATCACTTTCATTAACTTCCCAAAGCATGTATTTTTTACCTGGATTACACTTAGAGAACTAATGTTCTTTTAGCTATTCTCACCCCTCCCTTCTTCAACCTGAGTCAAATGCAGGTTAGAACAAACTCTACACGTTTGGATAGGGAGATTCCTCTTACCTTGTTGATAAAAATGCAATTAAAAATTAAGTGATGGTCGCACCATCCTCTGCCAGCTCTTCCTGTTTCACCTCCAGATAACATTCTCTACTCAAGTCCTATAAATACCCAGTTGACCTATTTTTCTCTATCTTTTAATTCTCATTATTTGTCATTATTCTTAAAAAGACATCCTTTCTTTTTAGCAAGTTTGCTCCATTCTTCAGCACCCCATCCAAATACCTTTCTCCAGAATACTTTCCATAGATTATATGTAAACTGGGTCATATGAACTAGCTGATTCCCTTCCTCCTTCTCTCCTGAACATACAGCTTTATATGAAAATGTATGCTGAGTTAATGTTACGTATGTCTGAATTCCCAGGTGTGCCTGTGCATTTGGTATGTCTGAACCTTCTGGAAAGTCACCTTTTTGGATAACTGAGAAATCTTTTGAATCTTCAGTAAAAACCCACACAGTCTCCTCCCTCTTCCACCACAGCAATATGTGCTTAAAATATTTTTAATAATAAGTGCTTACTGAAATTTTACCTCATTATGTGTACATTTTCTTTACAGGATCCCCCCATGGCTGTAACCCTTGGACTCCGCATGGAAGAAATGATTTTTAATCTTGCTGATACTCATTTGTTTTTTAATGATTTAGAGGTAAGAATTTTACAAGGTACGAATAGTTGTATCCAACACCAGACCTCTTAGATGGTTTCTGTATGTGCAGATAACCTCGAGAAAACAGAAAGATAAAAATTCCACTCAAGAGAAGCATAAAGTTCTCGTCAAGAGGAAAAATTTTGTATGCAAATATAAGCAGAAAGGTAATTTGTGTTCAGGAATAATACATATGTAGAACAAAAATGTCTCCAAAGAGGAGATTGTTGTCTTTGCTGTCCTTACTGTCTACAGTTGTACATGACTCTTGGTTCTTTTAGTGTTTCAGCCACAACAGGCTTGACACCTTTGGAATCAGCATTAGCTCTTCCGGATTATTAACCTGGAATCTATTTAGGTTAATCACTAAACGATATTCACAGACACTATTCATGGTGATAGCATGGATCAATTAATTTTGTGGATAATCTGAAACTTAACTTTAGCTAACATTATCATTCCCCATTTCTTTCCCTTCTGGATAAAACACTGCTAGAACTATTTAAGCACATTTGATGCATTTAAATGCATTTATTTTCTCATTTTAAAAATTATGTTTCCATTTTCAACCTCAAATGGCAAGACAGTGTCTAAATGGCAAATAAGAGGAAGAGAAAGTAAAAACAACAGCAAAATGAAATGACACAAGGAAAAATAGCCTCAGAGTAGTTGAATGTGTACTGCAATAAGGTATGCTATCTGTGTGCTAATGACCTAGGTTATTAGACATTCAGATAATATAATTTGAAATAACTAAGTAGTTCAGGTTCTTGGCAGAAGTACTTCTCAGTCAAGCATAACTATACTGAAATAGAGATTTCTCTTCCATTTTTTTTCAGATGGCATGTTTAAATTTATTTTTTATCTCATAGTTTCATAATTAAATAAAAGTTTTTATCTATAGTCATATTATGAATTGAGAGGGACATTACTATTACTGAACCCCTACCTTGTTCTAGATATTTTATGTTGGACCTTCCATTATTTACTTAACAATGCATTGAAGTACATGTGTTTATCACATTATTTATGCAAGGGAGAAATTGTGTGGTCCACAACATACAAATCACATCTGGAATTTGAAGCAGATTTGCCTGGTTCCAGAGCACATACTTCTGACCCATCCTATGCTGAAAATTTGTTAAGTGTGTGAGAAAGAAAAGCCAATTTATTGAGTTACTTAAATAACTTTTTTTTTAATACTTTAAGTTCTGGAGTACATGTGCAGAACATGCAGGTTTGTTACATAGGTATACACATGCCATGGTGGTTTGCTGCACCCATCAACCCGTCATCTACATTAGGTATTTCTCCTAATGTTATCCCTCTCCTAGCCCTCCACCCCGTGACAGACCCCAGTGTGTGGTGTTCCCCTCCCTGTGTCCATGTGTTCTCATTGTTCACCTCCTACTTATGAGTGAGAACATGCAGTGTTTGGTTTTCTGTTCTTATGTTAGTTTGCTGAGAACGACGATTTCCAGCTTCATACATGTCCCTGCAAAGGACATGAACTCATCCTTTTTCATGGCGGCATAGTATTCCATGGTGTATATGTGCCACATTTTCTTTATCCAGTCTATCATTGATGGGCACTTGGCTTGGTTCCAAGTCTTTGCTATTGTGAACAGTGCCGCAATAAACATACATGTGCGTGTGTCTTCATAGTAGAATGATTTATAATCCTTTGGGTATATACCCAGTAATGGAATTGCTGGGTCAAATGGTATTTCTAGTTCTAGATCCTTGAGGAGTTGCCACACTGTCTTCCACAATGGTTGAACTAATTTACACCCCCACCAACACACCAGTTAGAAAGATTTTCTTTTAAATGACATGGTCTTCAATCCAGTTTGAGTTATATTTGAGACATGAGAGTAAAAATGAGTGGTTCAGGACATTCCATAAATGTGTGTGCTGAAATCTGTGTAATAGCATTTTGCTGTTTTGTTGTTGTTTTTCTCTACAGTGAGTCATGTTTTTACTGAATAATACAATTACTGTGTGTTTAAAGAGGCACTCTTTTTTTTCTACAATGGACAGTATGAAAGCTCAATATTACTAGGCAAGCTTTCAGTTTTAGATAACAAATAATAATCACCTCTCTAAAACCTGATTTAAATTGATCCTGCTACTTATGAATACAGAATGATTTTATACATACCTGATAATAACAAACACCTTAACGTTTCCAGAACTTGAATTTTTTACATACAGCGATAACTTTTGGGGTTAGTTTTTCTGTTGATCAGTATGGATGAGTTGCATTGTAAAGACGATCTCAATATTATTAGTCTTTTCAAAGGTGTAAAAAGAAAAAAGAAATTTTATGTGGTAGTATCCAAGTAAAAGTGCTTATTTCATTTGGTTAATTTTTTTTTTACTGGAAATAAGTGGAATAAATGAACTGTTAAGCTTTTTTAGTGGCACATTAGAAGCCAGATGGAATAAATTTGCTACCCAACTTTTAAAAGAACACTACAGTGAGAAGGTGAAAGTAGCATATAATGAATTTGTAACTAACTAGCAAGTTTGAAATGAATATTGGTATATCAAAAACATGTTGTAGTCATGTATGGCACTTAAAGACATTTATTTTAGTTCAGGTACTATGTTATATGTATTTCAAAAATACCTGGCAGGATCTTTGGTAGAAGTAGTTCCTGAGAAAATACTGGTATTGACTTTCTCTTCTCTGAGTATATAGCTTTTTAGTTGTGTTTTAGAATGTGATAAGAATTTCATTTGGCTCAAACCCTAGAACTTAACTATTCAACAATACTGTACTTAATCAATAAAATAATTGAGTTTCTGCATATAAATTGACTGAACTCTCACTATACATGCATGCCACACAAATGCTTGCACATCCAGATAAAGTGCCCAAGGAAACACAAATGTTTTTTACTGACTTGAGTGAATAAGCACTAAAACTAATAGAATCAAAACAATAGCTTTCAAAAGCATTCAGTACAGTTACATACATAGCCCCCTATCCTTCTGCATCTGACTTTGAAAGGCAGTTTTACTTTGACACAACTTTTTATTTCAATAAACCTCTTACAGCCAAAAATTGTCTTGGGCTCCATAACTGGAATTAAATGATTTCTACTCTTGTTGACAAAAAGAATTCCTCAAGAGAGTAATTCTACCATTAGCTTATTATGTTGTCATTGTTGATGTTGAATATTTAAGCTCTCAGGGTGCCTTTTTAAAAACCTAAACATCTAATTTGACACTCCAATCTTTCAGTAGATACTGCAACATATATAGTAGCAGCTGTTCCTCACATAATTCCCTAAAAGATACAAATTTAAATCCTCCTAATAGACACTTCACTGCATCTTGCCCAACTGCAGAGAAGGCAGATGCCTAAACTACCCTCCCCCAACAGAAGAGAATCCCGTGTGTTTAAATAAAGTGCTATTTCAGTTAGAATAACCTTCAGAAAAGAAGTCTCCAGGAAGTTTGAGATGGCAAAAGTGAGAAAAGACTGCTGTGAATTATAACTGATAAATATCAGTGACAACTTTTTGGTCACTTTGTAAGACAAAATTAAAGTATTTAAGGTTAGTTCTAGAATATTTTCAAATGTTTGAGTTCTACTAAAATTTGTTAAAGCCAAAACATTACAGTGTCTTTAGTATTTCACTTTTTGGTGAAAATGATTCTTAAAAAGTTTCTCAGAGTGAAAATAATTGAAGAACAATTATTTAGCTTTTTCTAAAAATGTAAATAATGGAAGTTCAGGTTTCTTTCACTGGACTGTAATCCTCAGGCAACCGTCCAGAGTCAACAGGCATAGTTAACTAGGCATAAATTTAAAGAAAAGTTAAATTTGGAAAAACCTCAAATATAACTTCAATTATGGAGCTTATGGTCCAATAAGTGTGATATACTGTTGTCCTCAGGAGTGAAAGATAAGTTTTTGGGTAACCTATGTACCAATTAATCATGCAAGTTAATACTTAATGTTAGAGGAATTTCTCTAAAAATTACGATGAGAGGGTATTAAATAGAGAAATAACTTCTGATTACCAGGGAAATTTACAAGGATTCCTCCACTTTTTTGAATTTAATTAATTTATTATAAAAGAGAGACACAGAAGTTATTTACATGAGGAAAGATTTCAGAGCTTCAATGGAATAGGCAACAACTTCGTGCGACACTATTTCAATAGAGATTTATTTCAGTCTACGGACTTTCCAAGTATGTCACCATCTCTAAGTAAGAAATAATCTCATCATTTAGAACTACTTTGGTGCCTCCATATTCTGGGAGAAAAACTTTGTTTCCAACCCTTATGCTAATGGGTAAAATCTCTCCACTCTTTTCCTTAAAGCACAGTCCAGCAGTTACTATCATTGCTTGCAATGCCTTCACTGGATGTTTTTCAGGAAGCATAATGCCTCCTTTGGTTACAGTTTGGACTGCACTCCTTTCAGCCAATACTTGGTCAAAGAGGGGAAGACATTTTCTAAATACCTGTCTGGCCAGGCCATTCCTTGGGCAGTCTCTGCACTCCTCTCTGCCTTCCTTCCACTCTTGACATAAATATCTTCTTACTCTCCTCACCATTTAGAATGCTTTTATTTTATATCATCATAACTTTGTGTTAGAAAATTTAAATGATTGTGGTAATCCTGTAAAGAATTATTAGCTTTTGTCTAGACTTCCCCCATTTATTTAAGAAAGAATTGTAGAGTGATTATTCTATGCTAGATTGTGCCGTTAAGTGCGGATGTAACCTGGTGAACCAAATGCCGAACTCCAAGGCACTTCCAGTCAGATTAAATTTTGGGATCCATACGTGTAGGTGGAGATTTATTCAAAACTTACTGAACCTGTAATTTCTGTAAATTATATGAATTTTAACTTACCTGGATTTTCAAGTTACATACTCAAAAGGTACTGATTGGGCTAGCCACTGAGTTTCGTATATTAAAGGAAGCCTGAGTCAACTCTACCACCTTTAAACTGGAACCGGATTAAACACTTTCTGTGTGGAAATCTGGAGACTAGATATGAAATATTTGACTGCCGGATACTTTCAAACCCAATAATTAATAGTAGCTTTCAAAAAACCTTTGTTTAGTATGGTGTATTTTCAAATTTAATGATTTTTTTAAAATTAATTTTGAATGCTAAGCACTATGTATATAGTCAGAAGCTGTGAGTATGAGTAAAATACTTTGAGGGGGACTAAGGAGGCCCAAGATGTTAAACCATACTTACTCTGAGGTTAATATGATGTAGTTATTTATTATAAATAATTTATTTTTATTTATTATATATTTATTATTCTGAGAACTAGGCATTTTAAATGCCCTCACCAAATTTCACCTTTAGATCTTGTAATATTGCACTGGGATTTTGCAGATTATTTGAAGATGGACTAAGACGCAGAACAGCAAAGAAGGATTGAATCCTTATCCACAAAAGTTACCATTTGTTCCGAGCACACAGTAACTTATAATCAGGTCAATTGTGGCCGGGCGTGGTGGCTCACACCTGTAATCCCAGCACTTTGGGAGGCCGAAACGGGCGGATCACGAGGTCAGGAGATCGAGACCATCCTGGCCAACACAGTGAAACCCCGTCTCTAGTAAAAATACAAAAAAACAAAAAAATTAGCCAGGCATGGTGGCAGGCGCCTGTAGTCCCAGCTACTCAGGAGGCTGAGGCAGGAGAATGGCGTGAACCCGGGAGGTGGAGCTTGCAGTGAGCCAAGATCGCGCCACTGCACTCCAACCTGGGCGACTAAGCAAGACTCCATATCAAAAATAAATAAATAAATAAGGTCAATTGTGTGGGTATACTTACTTACATAAAGTTTATTTTGCTTGGAATTTTTTAGCACATTTGAGATGATAAATCTTCATTATTTCCCTTTTACTTAAAAGTAGTCTTTTTGATTTGAAAATTTAAAAACTTGACAAAAGGAAAATGTCAATTTCTATGATTATTACCCTTTTTCTGTGTCAAAAGACTAGGACTTTGAAATAACACCAGCAGGGTTCTTTCATGGTTCTGGTCCAGCAGGAAGTCATGGAAATTCCACAGGACACCATAATCTGAAGGCAAGCCCCTCTGTTGCCGCTCAACAAATGATAATAATAGTAACCATCTGAGGTGTTCAGACTAAATAAGTTTTGTGTATCTTCAGATTAGCCATGCTTAAGTATGCACAACAGAAATGGCTGGAAGGGAACTCAAATGTTTATGAAGATTCAAGAGAATTTCTTATCAATAATTTTAAGATTATATTTTTTAAATTGCTCTAAAGAAACTCTCATGCCGTATATTTTCTCACCCCTCCTTTCTATGGAACTCTTCTGGATTTAAATTTTGTGGGGTAGAAATGGTGCCATTTCCCAGTAGAAGAAAACAAGCGTGAGGCAGTGAGATGGACGGGCACATGCTGCCATCTTCTGGCGGTAGTCTGATCAGATGAGAAGATGGGAAAACCTTCAAGCTTGGTAACAAGCATCATTTAGAAAACAAATAACTTTTCCAATGTTTTTAACAGGAGTGTGATCAAGTTCATATAGATGATGTTTCCTCTGATGATAATGGGCAGGACTTAAGGTAAGCTATGCCTTTCAGTATGTTGTTTCCTACAGAAATTCGGCTGTGGAGTTTTGCACATGTAATTATTTCTTTTTAATGTATTTTGGGTGTTACAGTACCTACAGTTTTGCAACTGATGGCTTCCATGCAGCTGCAAGTAGTGCAAACCTTTGTTTGCCAACAGGTGTAAGAGGAGGGGTTGACTGGATGAGGAAGTTGGCTTTTCGTTACAGAAGAGTAAAAGAATTATATAACACCTACAAGAACAATGTTGGAGGTATGTGTGGCTTTTTCAATCTAACAAAGGTACTCTGGGTATAGGTAGAATTCAATCTGTAGTTTCATGTTAAAGATGATTCTGCTGTAAAAGAATCAAGCAAAGCTCCTATTAAACCACACTGAGCCAGAAGTTTCTTAGAATTGGTGGGAAAAAATTTAACTACAAAATAAAACATGCACCACCGTCACATGAATTGGGAATTATTTGTGTAGCCTTGTGCCCAGATGTTTGGTCAAGATTTATAGCAGGGCATTTAGTTGACCCTATATCAGCTGGTGCCTGGAGCATTATCAGTGAAAACCAGACAGAGGAACTGACCAAGGCAACGGGAAGAAGACCTTTCTCAAGAAGAGAGCCTCCATCATTGAAGGAGGGTTGTTAGCAAGTATTATCTTTCCACAATCCCATCAAAAATAAATATAAACAGTTATTCATGTCATTTCAAAGACTTTAACAGGTTTATTTTATCTTTTAAAAAAATCATGTTTTATAACAGTGTATCATTCTCATGCATAGTGTCAACTATGATTATCATAGTTTTTAAAAGTTCAAATAATCAGTAGGTAATATCAAAACCATTTTATACCCCTTCATATATTTTACAGGTGATATCAAAACCTTTGCTATCAAAACTGTAATCCTGGATGTGCTTCTATATATAAAATAAACCTTGATGATATCTTATTAGAATCAATTTTAGGTAAACAAGATTCTTAAAATTTGCTATTAGGTCACATCAGATTAATCTCCCAGGATTTTGTTTCTTTATGTGCTTCTCTTTTTTTCTAAAAAGGAAGAGTAATTGAACATAAACTAGAATCCAAAACAGAATGATACAGCTAAATATGCATGTGCATACTATACATCCATATATTCACATATATATCATAGAATACAATATAGTAAATAAAATGTTCATATATATTATATAATCACATACATCCATATACATCATGAGGGTGGGGCTATGTGTCTGATCACCTTGTATCCCCAGTGCCTAGCAGTGAACCACATAAGAGATGCTCAGTAAGTACATAACAACTCCGAGAGAAAAAAAAATTTAGAGCCAAAGAGGATAATAATGTTAGCACCAAAAGGGAGCTTACATATGGAAGACATTCGTTTCCAAATAAGAAATTGACCCCTGCAAGCTACTGACTTGCATGGGGTTCTGGGGAGAAACACTGATTTCCTGATTCGCTCTAGTGCTCTGTACATGATGCTTTTGTAAAATCAAATAAGTAGATTTTCTAATTAAAATCAATGGTGGATAATACATTTAATTTTAAAATAAATATCCCCTTGGGAAATCTGAGTTAATTTTTATCATTCAGATGTCATCACTTCCTTCTTGCGGTATATTAATAAAATTATTTTAAGTTAACAAGAACACTAAGAAATAATCTTGTATCTTAGAAACTTTAAACAACCACAAGTCTACTTTCTGTCATACATGAGCATCTCTTTATTATAACGAGGACAAATGAGACTTGCTAGAAACTATAAATTTTGATTGAAAAAAAACATACAAGTGTATATGTGCTCCCGATATTCTAAAACACAATTTCAATAAGAAACCTTCCTTTTTAATGGATTTACATGATCTTGTTTTATCATAAAAGCAAGAACTGGATCTTTTAAAATAAAAAATTAGCACATCTATCTTTTTTCTTATAACATCAATGTTATAATTCATGATTGTCTGTAACTGTCCTACATTTCATGATTTTAAACAAAATTCTTAATTTCTTTTTACATAGCAAAGTATTTATAGTAGCATTAGCAGTAGCATTAGAAACATTTTAACAGCTACATATGATGATGCCACTGTTACTGTTTGAAAGTGGAAATGATTGTGATTATTAAGAAACTAAACGTTTTCAGTCAAAACATTTGGAGTTTGTGTCCCTAGGTTGGTGGAGCCCAGCTATTCCTCAAGACCTCAAATATCACAGTCCCTTGGAATGAGATCCAGGCAGGGGCATGTTCAAAGCTCTTTAGGTGATTGAGATCCACTGCACCAGATTGTAGGATCAGTGAGGGCAGAGACTGGGGCCAGTTCTCACTGGCACTACCTGAGACCTAGAAGTTCAGTAAATATTCATTGAAGGAATGAATGGATAATCAATTCAGAAATGAAGGATCAATATGGACATAAATCTGTATCTCTCTGCATTTCTGATGTATACTGAAATAAAAATGATCTATTCCAGACAGAAGGGAATCTAAACTAGATATTCTGAGAAAATATTCATCTCTTGACTCTGCCTTGCTTTTTGGTGTTGCAGGACTCCTTGGCCCTGCCAAGAGGGATGCCTGGCTACAGTTAAGGGCAGAGATTGAAGGGCTGACAGATTCCTGGCTAACAAATGCACTTAAGTCTTTATCAATTATTAGCACTAGGTAAGTGGAATTGTTACCTTTCTATGTGTATCGTATTGAAAATTCAGTTCTAATTGTACAACATAGATAAAAATGTTTTAATTCCTAGGCCGTTTTAGACTTCAAGGGACCTAACAATTCTGAGTTCAGTGATGTTTTCAATTTCAGTGCATGTGCATGAGAGAGAGAGTGTGTGTGTGTGTGTGTGTTGGGATGAGAGAAGGTTGCTGCTTCTCAGAATAAACAGGAGACCCTATCTCACCACCCATCTCTTCTCATAGCAATTGATAATCCCCACAGAATGGTTTCATGACTTCTAATGAATAAAGAAAGAGAACTCAGTAGGTGGCAAAGTACAAGGGGGCGATGGCAAATATAAAACAGTACTGTTTATACAAAAATGCATGTTTTAGGTGTTAGGCCATTATGGATAATACACATAATGTAAGCACATCAGAAAAGCAAGAGAAAGCTCTTGAAAAAATTCTAACCATTTTGTTGTTTGAACTAAACAGTGAAATTCTGACTTGTGTCAGTATACAAATCAGAATTAAATTGATTTGTAACCAATTGTACAACCAGGTGCCATATATGCTAATTCATAAAGTGATGTAAGTCTGGAATGTGATAGCTAGTAAGGTAGAGTTGAATCTCTGTACTATCCACTTCCATGATTTTATATCTGAGTTAGGTGAATAAATAAAAGCATGCTTAATAAGTGGGAGCTAAATGATGAGAACTCATGGACACATATAGGGAAACAACAGACACTGGGGCCTACTTGAGGGTGAAGAGTAGGAGGAGGGAGAGAATCAGAAAGAGTAACTGTTAGGTACTAGACTTAGTACCTGAGTGGTAAAATAATCTGTATAGCAAACCCCCGTGACATAAGTTTACCTATATAGCAAACATGCACATGTATCCCTGAACCTAAAATAAAAGTTAAAAAAAGAATCTGTCAGCATTTCCATTAAGAAAAGATTAATAGGACAGGCGCAGTGGCTCATACCTGTAATTCCAGCACTCTGGGAGGCCAAGGCAGGTGGATCACGAGGTCAAGAGATTGAGACCATCCTAGCCAACATGGTGAAACCTCGTCTCTACTAAAAATACAAAAAAAAAAAAAAAAAAATTAGCTGGTCGTGGTGGTGCACACCTGTAGTCCCAGCTACTCGGGAGGCTGAGGCAGGAGAGTTGCTTGAACCTGGGAGGCAGAGGTTACACTGAGCCGAGATCATGCCACTGTACTCCAGCCTGGAGACAGAGCAAGACTCTGTCTCAAAAAAAAAAAAAAAAAAAAAACAGTAAAGAAAAGAAAAGATTAATGAGAACATGCAGTATTTGTTTTTCTGTTCCTGTGTTAGTTTGTTAATGATAATGGCCTCCAGCTCCATCCATGTCCTGGCAAAGGACATGATCTCATTCTTCTTTATGGCTGCATAGTATTCCATGGTGTACATGTACCACATTTTCTTTATCCAGTCTATCATTGATGCGCATTTAGGTTGACTCCATGTCTTTGCTATTGTGAATAAAATGCTGCAGTGAACATGTAAGTGCGTGTGGCTTTATAATAAAATGATTTATATTCCTTTGGGTATATACCCAGTACTGGGATTGCTGGGTTAAATAGTAGTTTTGTCTTTAGGTCTTTGAGGAATCGCCACATTGCCTTCCACAATGGCTGAACTAATTTACACTCTCACCAAATGCCGCATGTTCCCACTTGTAAGTGAGAGCTAAATGATGAGAACATGTGGACACATAGAGGGGAACCACACACACTGGGGCCTTTCAGAGGGTGGAGAATGGAAGGAGGGAGAGGATCAGCAAAAAAAAATGGGTATTAGGCTTAATACCTGAATGATGAAATAATCTGTACCACAACCCCCCGTGACACAAGTTAACCTATGTAACCAACCTGCCCTTGTACCCCTGAACTTAAAATAAAAGTTGAAAAAGAAAAGATCGATGAATAAGATGACAAATTGTTAGTTTTAAAAAAAGAAGAAAAAAGCATGCTTAATAAATATATGGGGAACACAGCATTCAGAGAAAGATTTATTTGGACTAATTGAATCAGAATGCAGAAAAGCCTGACAGGGCAAAAAAAAAAAAGTTAATATTAAGAACATGAAAGTAAATGAATAGTTGTCACATCCTGCACAGCTCCTGACCCGTGGCACAGGCGGAGCTGCATGGATAGCAGAAAGTCCAAATGGAGAGCGGAGGGGAAGTAGCTTCCCGTGTCTGATTGGGGAAGCCATGGCAGCTTAGTTTGTTGGTTCTAAGCACCATATTCCAGTGGGGGCTGTGGCAGGGTTGAAGCAGCCTGTGTCAAGTGTGGTAGTCACGGGTTTGGACTGTGGGAACCACATAAAAGAAACAGATGGAAGGAGGAGCCAGAGAGCTTAGTCAGAAGAGTCATGTGTGGAACCAAGATTACCAATTTCAACTGTTTCAGATGTTAGGCTGAAAATCAATTAGATTTCTCCCTGTGTCTGGAAAGGAAAGAACTGGGACCAATGAGTAGGAATCCTGCAAGGGAGATTCTGGCTCTTTATATAAGGAAGAAATGTCTAACAAGCAGTTAAAGCCGGTTGAAATGGGACTTGCTATCTCATGTCCTTTGTAACTGGTGACAAGAGAGACCAAATGTCAGGGACACTGGAGTGCAAGGACCCTTGAGCCACTGACATGATGTGTAAAATGTAGTGGAGTGTGCATTTCTCTGAGAAGGAGGTTGATAGCTTTCATTATTTCTAAAAGATGTCTTCTATATAAGTTAAAAAAGATTATTACATTATTAGATTATTATATAATATATACAGATTAATTGTTAAACAGATGGCTTTAAGGCAACTAAGGGAATATGTGGTATTCCAGAAATAAATAAAGATATAACAAGGAAGGGAGGAGAAAAAGAAATCAACATACATTGAGTAGTTACATGCTATGGAATTTGCTGAGTTATCCACATATATTACCATATTGATACAATTGCAGTTTTGCCATTACTTTTAATGGCAAAAAACAAAATTGCTTTTGCACTAACCCAATAGTTTTCACAAAATGCCTGGAATGTCAGAAAAACAGATGCTTTGTTGAATTATGTATTAGAACTCCTAGCAAAATTAACTTACCCTCTGACCCTAATTATTCTGTGAATATAGTCTCAGAATAATCAAAGATGTAAGAATATATTTTGGTAGAACTAATTTTAATATTTAGAAATCAAAAGCCACTTAAGCAACTGAATTTAACTTTAAAAAATTCTGGTGCATCTACATGGTAGAGTAGATTTTTTTTTTTAATTATACTTTAAGTTCTAGGGTACATGTGCACAACGTGCAGATTTGTTACACATGTATACATGTCCATGTTGGTGTGCTGCCTATTTGTTTATATCTATTAACTATTATTCCCCTCTCCCAACAAAACAATGTATAAAAACTACTCTACCATGTAGAGTATATACATGTATAAAAACTACTCTACCATGTATATACTCTACATTGTTTTGTTGGGAGAGGGGAATAATAGTTAATAGATATAAACAAGCAGGCTCATGATATAAATACATAAAGTACAATACAAAATTGAATATATAGAATGTTCCCAATGGGAGAACAAAATCTGTATATGAACAGAAACATTGAAAATAAATGCATGAAATGGAGAGAGCAGTTATCTCTGGATGGTTAAATAATAATTAATGCTTTTTGTTTTCTTCTTTATATTTGTCTTTTACAAATTTTCCTGTTACAAGTATATACAGTGTTTGTAATTTAAAAAGAAATGTAACTCTGAATATCACACAGTACAAGTCATGAAAGTTCATATCTAAACCACATCTCGAAACTTTAAAAGCCTGTGCTTTATTTCATTCTACCATGTTTTCATTCTGTAACATTTACCTACATATGACTTCTAATAGCATATTGTTTTGACAAAATATTGTGTAGAACTTTAAGCATCACAGTATAGTCATGGGTTTGTATATTCTTCTTAATAATCTGCCATTATTGGAGGAGTGTCTGTCTGCTGATAGGCAATAGCTAATGAATATTGAAAGGGACCATTAATTAAGGAATTTAGAGACCACAGTGACAATTTTAAATCTATTAGAAGTTATTTAGTATTAGAAAACAAACATGTATATTTCCTCCCTATTTCAGGAGTAACTGCGTAAATGTCTTGGTAACGACAACCCAACTGATCCCAGCACTTGCGAAGGTTCTACTCTATAGTTTAGGAGGTGCTTTCCCCATTGAGAATATTTACAGTGCAACTAAAATAGGTAAGGAAATTATTTGAAACTCTGTATGGAATGTGTCCACATCTGTGTGTCTCTGCATGGTTCCCTTTTTCAGCAATTTCACTTAGCACATGAAACAAATTTGGATAAAGTTCAAATTACAAAGTCCCCTGCAACTCATTGTACATGTAAGAACTTTTTGAGAACTGTTGCCTAGTGACATTAAGAACTCAGTATCTGAGTATAGATATTTCATTCTTTTATTTCACAGAATATTGCAGCACGTTATCTAAATAATATGTAATATCTCTAGCCATTGTATTTAATAGTTTAATTAGTATGGCGTATAATGTTGCCTCCTTGCATATGCAGTAATCTAGATCCAAGATAAAAATACAATTTTGGCTTTGCAGGGGATTCTTTGATGGATTGAACTAGTGCCCTTAATTACAGAAAAAAATTAAAAGAATTTTATGAATCAGAAAACATAATAGGAATATTCATAACACATGAGTGACTGGAAATCTGCATTTCCAAAAATGTGCAGTAGCAATCAAAGAACCACAACCTTGTTTATTTAGATAATATCTGTTTGTGGAGCCATCTTTGATTTTTAAGTGCCTTTCTCGCAGACTCCAACTTCTAATAAACATTCAAAAGCAAAACTTCATCAACTTCTGCCGTATTGAAAGACTTAAAACTGATGTATTCCACTATCTGTCAAGGAAATACTTGGGAAAATAAATGGGTTGTGTAATATGCCTTGAAGGTCAACAAACTTAGGCTCTGGCACATTGACAAGAGAAGTTCAAAATCCCCCACCAAAAATAACCTGCCCTGGGCTTTGAGGAGGTCTGATGTTGGCCCTGGCAAAAGGAGCCTCCAGTGGCAGCTGTTTCAAGAGTACAGTTAAGGAGAGCCAAGCTTCCGTAGAGTAAATTTCACATTGTCATAAGCACTACAGTTCAGAGCCTGGATATCAGTACCATACATTTTTAATCTAGATGTGTGTATTTATGTCAGCAGGACTAATAGAAGGTAATTTTGCTTTTTGATGAATCAAATAATTTTATAGCAGAATAAACATTTATTTTAGTAAAGACAATATTCTTTCTGTTGGCGAAATAGTTCCTTATATTCTTTAATATGAAACAAACTCATTTTTATTTTTTCCTTTAAGCTAGTATTTTTTGGAGTTCTGAACCATCAGATTAAGAAAAAAGGCAGAAGTAGCCATGACTGCATGAACATTCTGGGAGTGAAATTTAGAGAATAATGCCAATGTTTTAAAAACAAAGAATATGTAGAAATTCCACGGTGATGTTCCCGTAGTGCAATAAGAGGATACCAGTGTTGTCAGTACTGTGGCCCAGTCAGACAGCACCCTTAGCAGAAGTTATTTGAGCAGGCTAACTCTCACCCACTTGAAGAAAGGAGTTGTTTATCAAGGTAAATTCACTTCTTAGTATTTCCTCTTTTTTTAGTGGTGAACCTTCAGTTTTTCTCTAGAACACATTTAGCTGACTTGTCTATGCTACTTAAAACTGATTTACAGAATTAAACAAACAAAGGTTAAAACCTAGAGTGGCCTGTAAAGTTGCCCCAATACTCTGTTGGTGGAGAAAAACATACTAATATTTTCTCTAGGTCAAATGCTTAACCCTACTGATATTTTTGGAGTGTGAAACACGTTTGTTTAATCATCTGTCCAATCAAATATGTGTTGATTTCATAAACCCAGAGGTTGTGAGCCAGTTCAAGTGATGTTCAAGGGGCATTAACTTAACACTTTATGAATCTTTAGGTTAATGAATGCAATGGCTGGAAGAATAAGCAGTGCATTGTTTTTCAGGCAAGGAAAGCTGTTTTGAGCGTATAGTGTCCAGATTTGGCACTAACATAACTTATGTTGTGATTGGAGATGGCCGAGATGAGGAGCATGCCGCTAACCAGGTAACTTCACTCTGAACTTTATCTCATTTATCTTCCAGGAAAAGAAAGTTGCTTTGAACGAATAATGCAAAGGTTTGGCAGAAAAGTAGTGTATGTTGTAATTGGGGATGGTGTAGAAGAAGAACAGGCAGCAAAAAAGGTAACCTGTCTCAAACAATGTTGGTGTGATACTTCTAATGCAAGCCTTTTTGTTTGCATTTCTGTAGTTTGGCCCAATGGCAGCTTGACAAATGATTTAAATTTATAGATGCAAAGCAATAAGAGCGTGAGAGGGTCAATACTTACATTCAAATAAACCATTTGGAGTTTAGCATTTTTTGCCTGAAATTTGATAGGAAATGCAGGGAAATTTAGTTATATTTATTTACATGTTTGAATGTATATACATATAGTAAATATATATAGTGACATATATATTTGTGTGGGCATGTATATACATGCTTATATAGATGCATATGTATATATTAATACACATACAATGTGCATAGATATAGATGAGCCAGGGGATCTGCAAGAAAGATGGGGGGGAGAATAACCATTGTTAAGCACGTGAAATTTAGCAAGATAGAGATTAATGAGCTCCATACAAAAGTCATGTGAGTAGTTCATGAGACCTGCATGCCATATGGTCCTCGTGAGTGCCTGGAAGTAGGCATGCTCCATGATAAGGAATGCTGAGGGCAGATTTAATAGCTGAAGAAAAACTGCTACAAGAGATTTTTAATAAGTGCTACTGAAATGGGATGTATTGCTCAGATCCTTTTGCACCAACTTATCTTAGCCGTAATGTGCCTCACATCTCCTAGAGGAGTTTCATTTGTTTTGGTGAGCCAGTGGTACTTGATTGAAGCCAAGAAGCTGGCTTTGAACACATTCAGAAGATCCCATAGGCCCTAAGTATTTTAATAAGGCTTTTCATCTGGCCCATATTTCTGAAGAAGAAACCAAGGCAATTAAAAACCATTAAATGGTTGGTTCAACATCAAAAGAAAAATGATATCAGGATTGGCCCCCACCACCAGACTGTCAGTCAACTCCACTCTAAGATCTACTGCTGCCTTCACCGAATGATAGAAAAATATCAACTAGCCAAGATAAAAGTGATAGAATTTACAAAACAAAACAAAGCCAGATGATGAATTAGTATTTTTAAACAATGACATGCCAGCCTATACTGTTTTACACAGAAAGAATGTTATCTGTATCACCCTAGGGAGATTTTAAATCATCATCTAATAAAGCCTTCGCCACTTGCATGTGCTGGAGTGTTTACCTGTTTTCAAAAAACAGTCAACATAAACAATTTTATAGAAAAGTTTATGGCTATAAGAGAAAGAGAAAGGAAATGATGTATGTTCTAGTCTATTTAAATCAAGCAAAATGGAGAAAAGGAAAGCACTTCCACTTTAGAAGGTTTGGTGACAGTATTGGCAGCCATACTTGCTTTTCGATTACATTTAAGAGAGTGGGTTGAGGCTCTGCCTCCCACAGAGCACCTCAGCCTTCATTAGCAGTGTCAATGACCCAAGACAGCACACTAGCCCCAAGCACGTCCTGTATGAGGTCAGGGCTGCAGCCTCAAGAAATACAGCTTTCATTGCTGACTGCTACTTGAAATGCTTCCAGTCACACTCAACTGAAATATCTTCTGGAGTCTGTCAATGTCCTGAGTCCATGTTGTGATTTTTGTTATTGGCACCATAGTTATACACAACAAAGAGCAGCCAATGATTAGTAATACAGCCCCACTCCTGCTAAATTTACGTGTCTTTTAGCCTATACAAATTAAATTCACGTATATATAGGTAAGGACTAATATAATTCAATTTTCCAAACCAGTAACACTATATGCTTTTGACAATTAAAACTTAACCGAGTCTACCTGTTTTCCACAGCATAGATTCGGTTTACCAGTTGTTATACCATCTACTTTATACCCAAAACTTCAGGAGGGAAAGGCATGACCCTGAATGGAAAAGAATCTCAGATAGAATGCTATTTCCAAATGGTTGTTTATGTAGGTACAGTTTTGGTGATGGTGAAGGCTTATTATTCTATTTTAAAACAGAGGTGGTTGGTTTCTCTCATACCCAGAATGCATGCTTTTCTTTGGATGTAGCGATAATCGCATGTGCAGAAATGTTAAGTACTGTTTTGTTGTTACAAATAGATCTGAGCTGAATGAAAAAAATGTTACTTCTATGTGAATTTCAGTGCCTTAATTTGACCTATACATATTTTGTTTGAGAAATTTAAGAAGAAATGTCAAAGTTTAGGAATAGGAATGTCTAACTGCGCTCTTCTATAGAAACATATATTATTAATACAAGCTGTATATGTAGTTCGAAATTTTCTAGAAGCCACATTTTACAAAATTAAAGAGAAACAGAATTAATTTTAATAACATGTCAACCCTGTATACCCAAAATAATTGTCTTGATATCTAATTAATGTAAAAATTATTGAAGTCATGTTTACATTCTTTTTTGTTTGTTTGTTTTGTTCTCAGTCTTTGAAATTCATTATGTATTTTAAACTGGACTAACCACATTTCAAGTGCTCAATAGCCGCATGTGGCTGGTGGCTACCATAGTGTGCAGCAAGGAATTATATAGCAATAAGGATTATTATGCTACTTAGTTCTTAAATAAAATATCTTTGCATGTTTTATATCTATATATGCATTTCCCTTATATACATGAATATTTTATACATACATATTCTAGAAGATGTCATCAGCCCAAACTTACAAATCATGCTTTTGTTTTGTCAGTTCCTGTAGTGCAGTGTTTTTTCTTTGTCATTATCATCGCCAGTGGGGTCTAAAGACAGTTTTTTTCTAATTACTCCCTTTCATCAAATTTTAATACCACATATGTACTGTATACTATTATAGTATATCTTTTGAGGGCCACAAACCACTGTAATGGCTAAGATTTTCTGCCCCACAAGAACTCATTTGTGTCCCTTTGGAGATGATATCTTCCCCATTGAAAATGTATGCTAGAGTACTTTCTCTCAATTCTACACCAGTGAAATAAATCAGGTCGACTCTACTGGCTTAAGTTACTGGTTGTCCCAGACAAGTAAGAAAGTTATAATCCCCACATTTTTTTTCTACTTTATATGGTCCTGCTTCAAATTATTTTTATACAGAAAGGAATTCACCCTCTTTTCTTCCTAGATTACCAAAATTAAGAAGTTTATCATTTTGTTTCATTTTATTTTTAACTAACTGAGAGGCCCGTAGGAGTGATGCACTGATTAAAACTTGCTTTCCATCAGCCAGGTAGGATTTTGATGCCCACTTGCTTTCCCAGATGTTGTTGTTGGTAGTGATACTTCCAAAATAAATATTAAACTATCTAAGAAATGTTAACATTTGCTATTATTCTCATTAAAATCCAGTTCAGATCTATTTCTCTGTTACTTTGACAGTGCCATATTGGTGCTGCCAAGCCTTCACATATGATCATCCTGCCTTTAAACTCCCTCCCCTGAACTTGGGTGGACCACACATCCCTGTGTGTGCTGCTACTTCATTGAGACGATGGTTGTGATCTCTCTCCATGCCTCATTCCTTCCCCTTCTCTCTCCCATCCCTCCTTCTCCTAACCACACAGCACAACATGCCCTTCTGGAGGATATCCAGTCACTCAGACCTCCTGGCTCTCCACCAAGCACTGGAATTAGAGTATTTGTAACTGTGTTCTTTAGCCGGAGATCCATTTTTTATATTTCAAGTACACTGAATTTTTATGTGTGATTCAATGCCTCTGGCTCTACACATATAAATTGTCTTAATGGATGAAATCATATTTGGAATAAAAATTCCAGAATGAAGAATTCAGATTGCTGAATGGAGTTAAACTTTAGTGCTACAGAAAAGAAACTCTATGGTCTTATATTTACAACACTTTAATGGGTTTTTTAAAAATCTGTGGAAGTTGCTGGTACACACCAAATGAGTCCAAACTGGAATGAGCAGCTTTAGCAGAGAACTCTTACCCTGGCAAAGCAGCAACACACATGCTCCGTCTGACAAGGTGGTCAACAACATTCCTCAAAATGGGAGATCTTCTCAGCCCTGAGGTTTGAATCTGACTTTAGCCTACCTAGCCCAGAAAATCTGAATTGGAATGCACTCAGACTGTATAAGGACAGTCCTATTGAGACCTGTAATTTGTGTAAATTATTGATGAAAATAATTTACTGTGACTTTATTAGCAGCTGACTTTCAAAGTGGATGCAATTTTTCTTTCATTTGTCGGGGAGGGGAATGGGAGGGGAAATGGGAATATAATATTGTCTCTTTTTTAAGTTTGGCAAACAGAATGTTCATACTGATGTGTTGTGCCTTAAAGACAAGACAGCATTTGTGTGTTACAATGTAACTTTGGTTAAAATCTCTGTAGATAATGAAAAAAAAAAAAAAAAAAAAACAACCTTTGTGATGATTCTTAACATGACCAAATTTAAAAGTCAAGCTCTCAAAGCTTAATTACTGCATCAGCAAAAAACTGAGTATTTGTTGCAATAAGAAAACAACAATAATAAAGGAAAGCTTGTGTTTTATTTGGGTTCTTAATAATTCCAATAATTGTATGAGGCAACTATTTGCGCATCCAACCATGAGCAGAAGGTTTGGGAAAGACTGTGGGACCTTTACTTAGAAAGTGAAATGTATGTAGAAGTCTCAAGTACCCCTTCTACAGTTTTACTGGAGAAACCTAAGAGCCATATTCATGACAACTTGCACAGTTTTGAGGTTGAGACTTTTGATATGTGTAAGTTGCATAGAGGAGGATATTATCATGCAAATCATGAGCAATTATCACAAACTTTTTTAGAATATGCCATCAACATGGCATAAAATTCAGATTGAGAGCACATGGCTTAAAATAAAGCTAAGTATATTTATTCCCAATGCCATTGCAAAAATGATAATATCATCAGAAATGGAAGGCAGATATCCCAGATGGTGTCTAATGAAAGCAATGGGTCTATGAAAATTTTACCTAGAATATCATCATAAATTAAATTAGCAAGTGAGCTGGATCTTGGCCTCACTGCTGAAATGACAACAGTAAAATCGTACCTGGTTCTCCATCTGAATACATCAATGCAGGTTCTCCTCATGACAGACTTGCATATGTTAGTTCCTGCCTGTATTGTCACTGCGCAATGGATGGCATTCATTACAAGAAGAGCCCATCATCGTTGTGTTTGCATGGTTTTTTTCCTTGTGTGTAGCCCATGTTGGGAACACGACACAGGTTCTCCTCTTATTTCCTATGACATGATTTCCCTTGTGGAAATTTAAGACTTTAAGAACTAGAGTATTTTTATGGTGTCTGCACCTGCAGTTCTGTGTTTAAAATGTCATAATGTGGATCCTGGAGTCAGGCTACTAGTCAATGCCCCTCGCCAGAGGCTGGTTCATGAGTTCATCAACTGAGGCCTCTGTGGCTTCACAAAGTCTACATTTTGCTCACAGATCACAACATTCATTCACTGTGGAAATATGATTCCATTTCTTTAGGCTACAAACCTGTATTTCTTTACTGAATGCTAAGGCCATGTTTATATTGGGTAGAAAGGTGCTGAGATCCCAATTTTGTACAAGATTGTGATTTCATCATCTAAACCTTAAACTTACTTATCCTTTAAATTTTGTAGCTTTTGGCTGCCTCTGCCCCAAGTACTATTCCAGGCAAATTAAAGTTGGAACACTTTTAATAATATAAAAATAATGATAGTAAATCTTATACTTCTGTTGGCCCTTAGCTTGAAAATAGCAGTTAAAGAGATTTAAGTGTTGCCTTGATTATCAGTACTTAATTATGTTGTACACTAAAACCTTAAATATTTATTACTGTGAATAAAAACAAATTATCTTTACTGTATAGCTGGTTTCTTTAAATGATAGAATTGTGGCATTACATCGAAATTTGTAGGTCTTTTCATGTCAAACAAGCAAGGCTTTTTATGCTGCTAAATCTGCAGGTGCAGAAACAAACACCCCTTGAAAGGGCAAAGAGAAGCCGGCTGGTTGCATCACCCCGTACAGTTTCTCACACACATCTCTTTTTCTGATTCTGTGTTCAGAAGAGGCTGCCGGCATAAAACCTAAATGCAAGGTTGATGGAGAACAGCTTGTCTGGCACAACAATGGTGCAGGCCCACGAGCCAGCATCACAGCTTGGCCATGGGACGTTGAGAATGCACAAACTAGAACTCTTCCCTTCCCACCTTAGGAATAGAAAATCCTCTTCCTTTCTAATCTGAAAAACGAAAACTGAACTAACAAACACAAAACCAACCCCTTGGCAATTCCACCTCCTATTGACATATGGAATATTGTGCCTTATTGTAAACCAGTTTGAAAAATGTTCTGTAACTAAAGTGGGTTTTCGGCTATTATGTATACAGCTTGGTATATTACTACGAAAGATAACCACCTTGTGTTGCACCTTAAAAATATCAAGACCATGTAATTTCAGTAACAAAATAGGTGGCCTGGCTACAGTATTATAGCATACAATTAGGACACTATGCCCCTGCAAAATTTTGTAAATCAAATTCAGAGGCAAAAACATATTTTAGAATCATACAGTTTGCACACAACAAGTAGATAATAACTGCCTCTAAAATGTTTTCTCCTTAGTCTGCAATGAGCTAAGATTCAGAATAGTGTCAACAGCATGCTCCTATATGAAGTTGTTTTTTTAAAGCGCATTTGTTTATGACAAGCCTACATTCTCAGTGAATATGGCATTTAGTATTTCTTTTGAAAACAAACTTAAGCATCATGAGCCAAAGTTGCATTTTGACTCCCAACTATGGTAACATTATGGACATCTCACAATGTCAAGGGTTTCTGTTATGTATTAGTAAAGTATAGATTATCGGGGCCTACATAATTTAAAGAAATGTAAATTAATATTAAAAGCTTGTAAAAATATGTATATCTTTACTATTTCTCAATAAATACCTTTGCAATTGTTTTCATTTCCTTCACCCTCCCATGTTGTAGATTTTTTGTGTGTTTATTTAGCTTGTTTCTAAATCATGTGAAATTTGTATTTAGGTTTCTGGTCTTCATAACTTTTCTTTTTTATGCCTAAGTTGCATAATCTTCAGTTAAAGCAAAATGAGATGTAATACAGTAAAACGTCACTAATTACGACTAAAAGTGGGCTGCTTTACTGAAAAGATGTCAGTTGCATAATTTTTTACACACAGGTAGCTACATTCAATTAAGTATAATGCATAATGTAGCCACAATTCACTAATGATAAAGTAATTAAAATATTTAGACCTATTAGAATATTTAAAGCAAGTATCGTTTAGGTGAATATGGGACATAGTTTATTAAGTATCTTCCAAGAGGATAAAAAGGTAGTTTTCTGTAACAGATTTAATAGCTCCTTTATTGTCTGGTGTATAGTATTTATTTATTTGTGAATCTGTTGTTCACATGTAAACCAAATGCAAATTTTGGATCAACCTCTGTTCATTCACAACCTTTAAAAATGTTAGCCTCCAAATTAATGGTATTCAAGTGGAGTTATGTGGCAACATTCTAGTAAGCCTTACACCATCCAAAAATCAATACTGATTTACAGGAAAACAATGAAAATGTTTAAAATAAATTTAATATGTAAACTTCTTTTGTTTTCTCTTATATCCAGTTGCCATTGAAATTGAATTTATGAGAAAGACTAAATTATACATATCATATCCCAGCTCCCCACTGAACTCCAAACAAATGTATCTTGTTTGCCTATTTATATACCTGCTTGGAAGAAAGGACCTCTCAAATCAACATGTCCAAATCTGAGCTTGTGCTTCTGCGCTGGCCTCTTCTCACCTCTCCCATGACTACCACCCCAGCTGAAACCAGCATCCTTTCTCACATAGATAAGTACATCAGCCTCCAGCTTAGTCACCCTTCTCTGGCCCTCACACCCTTTCACCATCTCGTCGCACTAGCCAGAACCATACTGTGCATCAGAGGATATCTCTCCTCTTCTTGGAAACCACCAGCTCGCTTGGCACAAACACCAGTGACCTTTGCAATGGCCTGTAAGGCCCACAGGCACCATCCCTGGTGAGCACTCCCTTCCTCTGTCTCACAACTCACTGCCAAACTGGCACCTCTTGTTTGGCACATACCTGCACCCACCCACCTGCTGCAGGCCTTTTGCACTTACCATTCCTTCTACTTGAAAAGGTTTTCACCCAGATCTTTGCATCACCTATGCCTTAGGTTTCTTCAGTTCTTAAAGAACACCTTTTTGCTGTAAAGGTCCTCCTCTCTGAAATTGCACCTGTTTCCCAACACTTCTAGCATTTTCCTTCTTTACTAAGAAAAAATACTTAGTTCTTAGATTAATCCAACATGATACACATTTATTTTTTGTGTTGTTGATTCATCCATTACAATGTATAAACTTCAGGAAAACACTTGCATGAGCATGATCTAGAATTGAAGAGATTTAAAGTGGTAGAGGACCATGTGTGATGGCTCATTCCTATAATCCCAGCACTTTGGGAGGCCGGTGGGAGGATCACTTGAGTTCAGGAGTTCAAGACCAGCCTGGGCAACATAGACCCTGTCTCTCTCTTTCTCTCTCTTTTTTTAATAGCTGGATGTGATAGTGTGTGTCTGTAGTCCCAGCTACTCATGGTGCCAAGGTGGGAAGATTGCATGAGCCTGGGAGGTGGAGGCTGCAGCGAGCTGTGATCATGCCACTGCACTCTAGCCTGGAAGACAGAGCAAGACTCTGTCTCAAAAAAAAAAAAAAAAAAAAAAGAAAAGAAAAATGATTGAGCTAGATTTGAACGGGAAAAGGAGAGAAGAAAACATACACATGACCTGTGTAAGTTTTTATACCTTAGCTGGAGTATTTGCTGGCCTAATAATTTATGAAAATAAAGAGCAAGGATGGCCATAAGCAAAGATGTAATTGAAGAAAGATTATATGTGACCTGAGAATGGTTGTCTGGATAAAAAACGTTTACAATGAATCAGTGATTGCCTCCTTTATACTCCCTTTTTCCCTTTCATAAAAGAAAAAGTATGCAATATTAGTAGGCTTAATTGACTTAAATTACTTAAAGCCACACACACAAAAACATGTAAAAATCAGATCTCTCTGCAAACTGTGGTTCATGATTCTGAGTCCCTGAAACAAACAAACAAAAAAATTAAAGTGTCGGATGTTGTTTAGTTAGCAAAAGAGAACCATTTATTTTTTAATCCAGGGTCTTGCTTTGTTGCCCAGGCTGAAATGCAGTGGCACCATCATAGCTCACCATAACCTCAAACTCCTGGACTCAAGCGATCCTCCTGCCTTAGACTCCGAAAGTGCTGAGATTACAGGTGTGAGCCACTGCACCCAGACTAATAACCATTATTTAACATCTCTGCGTGGTTTTGTATACTCTTTAAAAGTTATTGGATGTAATTCTGGCAAAGTATGCATGTGTTCTAATACACAGGTCACTACACAAAGCAGTCTACATTTGACTGGGCCAGAGTCAATTCTTGGGATATACTGCAATCAACAAAGATGCCCACTCAGAGCCTCAAGGGGAAAATGTTCATTGTGCCCAAGTTCTGACTTTCAATGGAAATAGTAGCCATTATTCCTTCGCTTTTCCTTCATCCACAGAACCTTCCAGGTCTGTGTTAGCACACAGTTTGAAAAATCTCCAAACGTAATATGCTAAAGAATCTCTGACAATGCATATAACTCTATACAAGCCAGATGACTATTTTCCCTCCCAACAAAATGCCTTTTGATTGCAGCTTGCAGGGACAGCGTCTCTATGGCTAAAGGGCAATGCATTGTCCTTTGTGGTCATGAAATCTTAGATTTGTGCGCCTTATGTCTGCTATGGTGTTGCCATTTTAGTTTTCTGGTGAGCCTTCAGTGAAAATACATAGAATTGGAAGAGGGTGTACTGGAAAAGGTAGAGGGACCACCAAGTAAATCATCCTCCACAGAACCACAGCAGAGTACTGCTGACCCTAAACTCATCACAGTCCTGACCCTTAAGGTTCTTACACTTTTCAGTGGGAGTGACTCTTAAGAAATGAATGAAGGGTGTTAGCAGGGGATAAACACAGGGGCATGGTGAGTCATTTGCAGGGAAACCTAACCAGCCCTTAAAGGGAAGATTCTTGGAGAAAATGAGTCCAAAGCTGAAGCCCCAAGGACAAAACCGAGAAGGCCAGAGAATTTGCCGGACTGGAATGGAAGCATCTAAGCAAAGTGGAAAATATATAAGAGAACGCAGGTAAGAGGGAGAAGGGTAGAATGGTGTGGTCAGGGAACTGCAAGTAATTCTTGTTTCTGAAGCATGGAGTGAATAAAGGGAATAGTAAGAAATGAGACTGAAAAATAAACAACGGCCACTTGGCGAGGATTTTTAATACAGCATCAACCAATTTCAGTTTTACTCGGGGATCAGTAGGTACTGAATGAAAGGTTTGTTAGCAGAGGATTTATGTGTCCCAGTTTATATTTTATAATAGTTACTCTGGCCAGGCTGAGGAGAGTGAGGGATCTAAGAGGCTGGTGCAGGATCCTGGAGAGATTCCTGAATTAAGTGATGAGCATGAATATGAGACAGTGCATAGATTCAAAGAAATTAGGGTATTAAGAGTACCTTAGGACTTCACAGTGGTTGCTTCTTCACCTCATGTCCTCAGGCAAATCCAGCCTGACCTCTAGGTTTCTGGCTTGGGCAGTTTGGTAGATTGTAGTGCAGTTTGCCGAGACCAGAAACACAAAAGAAGTAAAACGATTCTACTTGCTGTTTTTATTGTAGTGGGTGATGCTTGTTGTTGGAACAAGATACTGAGACCAGTTTCTGGAATTGCTAATTTGAAGGTGGTGGTATCCTCAAATGGAGTTGTCCAGTGCAAAGTTGAATTTGTAGTAACTTCACTATTGTCTGTTAAATACCTTGCCAGGTCATAACTGAATTACTCGGAGCACAGTAAATAAAACCCTAAGTAATTTGATTATGTCACATCAGTTAATCATTTAAAATCATTTACAATTTGTGCAAACTTGAGACAGCATAGTGGAAAGGCTAGGAATGATGACAGTAACATAGTGTGTGCATGTCTGATGAACACCATGGAAAATTATTTGGGGTCACCAGTTGATTTAACATCATGCTTTCCCATCTCCTGCATTACCCCAATTTCCAGTAGATAAAGTAGTAACGTGCCTGGATTTACAATCCTCAAGAAATCCAAATGCCTCTATGAGCTTTTCATCAGTAACTTTTGTACAAAAAAGTCATCGCCAGCTTATGTCTGCTTGGAAACCAATATGGCATTCTAATTTATTTCCCAAAGAAAACATTAAAGAGTTTCACAGCAGAATGATGGATGATTTAATCACCTATTTTTAGATAGATTAATGTATTCCAAAAAAAATGTGATCATTAAAACATACATTTATGGTGGAATAAACTATTTCGTAAGAGCGGGCAGTAATATCTGGTACGTGGATAGGAAATAAAGTTAATGCCAGACACACACCTATAAAACCATCCTGTTTGGCTCATGAAATTATTTCTCCAGTTATGAGAACAGCAGGAGGGTGGGATGGAGCCACTGATGAGGGCAGTGAAGAAAAAGTGGTATAACATCATCTTTTAAACTTTCATCTACAGTTTTACAAATGATGAGTGCATCTTCTAAATTTTCATCACCCACTGATTTTCTGAATAAAACCTACTACCACAAACTGGCCACTTTTGGCAACACATATTGTTGCCATGCATGACTCAAGAATTGGTTTTAAAGAAGCGAAAAGGGAATGTTTTTCTTATTTCTGTCTAGGCAGAATGGGGATATTTATCCATGTTCCTTCTTCTTATCCTTGAAGGCCCTGTAATTGTTTTATTCATCCAACCTCAGCACCATCTTCTGGGCACAGAAACTGATACCACTGTAGCAAGATGGGGAATGGGAGCATGTAGGATGTGATGCTTTGATTCAGTCACTCGGTCTGTAGCCAGCTCTTCAGCGAGCATACTGAAAAGAAGAGGCAGGAAACTAACGTTTGAAGAGACTAATCAAGCTAACATTTGAAGAGGCTAATCAACCAATGAAGAGACTGATCAATGTTTACCTTACCATATATTACCTCATTTAATTATAACACCCACGAGAGTCAGTATTCTTAGTCCAGTTGTATAGTTGAAGTGACCGCCCAAGATTATACAAGCTGTAGGTAGCACAGACAGAATTGGAACTTAGTCCATTAGGTGGAAATTATCGGGACTGCAAAATAGGCTCATTGCACCATATCTTCCGTCCACTGACTTCAGTTGAGTTGTTTAGCACTTGTAGGGAGTATGATCTGAGGAAAAGTGCCATCAAGAGCAGGTGAGATTGCAAGCAATGGAGTTAACCGTCACTGTTTTTTTCTCTCTGTGAACATAATTGCCATCCAAGTAACTCCTGTGTTGCCTATGTGAGAAATGGCCTTTATGTAGTAGGAATCTTAGTTCTGCAGATAAGCGGTAAAAGGACCCTAAGCTGATTATTTGACTTGGTGATTGGAATTATATCCAGTCCTATATGAAGGCCCAAGAGATAACTATTCAATTAAAGCTGCTCAATTAATTTGCATTTAAGTTAAGATACATTTTGCAGATTCCTCCCTTTCAAAACACCTTTAGGCATGCATATCAACTGCTCTTAATACAGCAGACTTACAGGCTCCCTAACCTATAGCGTGGTTCCAAGAAGGGTACTGGACAGGCTTCTGATTAGCGTGGGGAATTACAAAGGTTCTGGGGCCACCTAATATAGGAAAAATAAACCATGATGGAGCATTGAGGAGTCAGCATGATTTATGATTTTAGGAGTATCTGAATGGAAGATGTTCAGAAGCAAGTTCCTAAAGGGTAAGTGGAGAAAAGCTATGTAGCCAAGTCTACCTCTTTTCTGAAATTCTATAGTGGAGATTTTTTTTTTTTTTTTTTTTTTTGAGACGGAGTCTTGTTCTGTCACCGGACTGGAGTGAGTGGCGCAATCTCAGCTCACTGCAACCTCCGCCTAGTGGAGATGATTTTTTTTTTTTATTATTGTGGTAAAATACAGATAAAGGTAACGATCTTAACCATTTTTAAGTGTACAGTCAGTGGCATTAAGTACATCCACATTGTTGTGCTGCCGTCACCACCATCCATCCACAAAACTCTTTTCATCTTCTAAAACTGAAACTCTACCCATTGAACAATAACTCCCCATTCTCCTCTCCCCTTAGTACCTTGTAGCAACTCCTCCACTTTCTGTCTCTATGAATTTGACTACTTGAGGTACCTCATATAAACAGAATCATACAGTATTTGTCCTTTTGTGACTGGCTGATTTCATTTAACAAAATTTCTTTCAGGTTCTCCTGTTTTGTAGCCTGTTAGAATTTTCTTTCTTTTTAAGGCTGAATAATAATATGTGTGTATACTATATTTTGTTTCTCTATTTTTCCATTGATGGGCACTTAGGTTGCCTCTACCTTTTGGCTCTTGCAAATAATGATGCTATGAACATGGGTATACAAATAACTAGGTCCCTGCTTTAAGTTCTTGTGGATTTGTACTCAGAAGCGGAATTGCTGGATCACGTGTAATTCTATGTTTAATTTTTTGAGGAACTACCATACTGTTTTCTATGGCAGCCACACCACTTTACATTTCTAACAATAGTGTGCAAAAATTCCTTTTCTTCACATATTCACCGACACTTGTTATTTTCTGTTTGTTTTTTATAGTAACCATGCTAATGGGTGTGAGGTGATATCTTATTGCGGTTTTAATTTGCATTTACCTAATGATTATGGCATATTGGCCATTTGTATATCTTTGGAGAAATGTCAGTTCAATCATTTGCCCATGTTTTAATTGGGTTGTTTTTGTTGTTGTTGAATTGTATATTCTGGATGTTAACTCCTCATCAGATACAAGATTGGCAGACATTTTCTCCCATTCCTTGGGTTACCATTTCCATAGTAAACTTGACTTTTGTATGTGTACAAAGCATCCCCCTTTTTAGGGAACTACCATACTCCTGGGCATATGGCTGAACCCTAGCCAATCAACATATTCCACCCTCTTTGTCATATTTATTTGCCCAAGAATGGGCTCAGGACCCAAGCTAAGCCTATGAAAACTCACCCGAAGACTTTTCTCCAAAGTCATTGTGAAAGATGCACTGTCTTTCTGGGATTAGGATCTCTGGTGACTGTGTCAGCCTAAAATGCCAGAACCATCTTTCCTACCACATTGAGAGAGAATCTGAATATGAAGCCAACATGTGGGAAACAGCTCAGAACCCATGCCCTGTTGATGCTGTCAGAGAATTTGGTTTTAGGATGTCAGGAGACAGAACTTCAACTCAACAACCATGCCTGAAATTTTTAGTATTGTAAGCCCAAAACTTTTTTATTCGTTTTTCATTAAACTTGATTGACTTTAGTTTCTGTCATCTGTGGTCAAGAGAGTGTACATGAATGTCCAATTGGAAATATTAATTCTTAGAACCAGCAGCTCAAAGCATGCCCTCTAGTCAGTGCTTAGGATTGATTAGAATAAAAGATGTTAAAGAGGAAAGGATGTTGGAGTTGATTACTCAAATTATAAAAAGTGAGTTTGGGACTCCTGACTGCGTTATTCCCTAGGTCTTCTGCTCTTCCCAGCTATATAGTGGCCAAGACATGTGAGACTAGGAAGAGACGGATAGTTATTTATTAGGAAAGGGGCTTCAAATGTCTCACAATAGTTTAACATTGTTACTTTAAAATATTTTCCCCTCTAAACTGTGGTACTTTGGATGAATCCTGGCACCTCACTCTGTGTCACCCTGCGATTTGGCCACACCTCTTAAGAACACAGATATCCAGGACTAGAATTGCAGTGCTCCATCTGTTTCTCGCATTCCAACGCCATCCCATAACCACATCAAATTATCTGTGAAATGCAATTTAGAACTCACTTAGTGAATAGGATGCCAGATCCTATGACCACTCCTTAATTTTTCTTCTTTGGAAAAATGTGTGACCTATAACCCTGACCCATGACAGTCCCACCCATAGGCAAGCAATGTGTTAAATAGAAAGGGCACTGCTGAATCACGTTAAGCCTCCAACATTCTGCTTAACAGGACTAGCGTAGTAGTTAGAAGTGTATAGGTGTTCCTTTTCTCCCATTTCTAATGTAACTCCAATACACCCATACTGGCACGCATACTGAGCTTATTTACCATGCTTTTTGATCAACCATAACTTTTTAAAAATAACTAAATGATAAATTCTAAAAATAAGAGTTTCTATTGCAACAACAGACAAGACCTTAGTGCTTGAAAGCACATCATCATGTCAATGGAACAACAAATCACGAGCTTGACAGTAATGAAGCTGTTGCTGAGACATTTGTCTGTCTTTTTACGGGGCAATAATTCAAGTTTGAAGGCACGTGTTTATTTAACGTTATGTCTAGGAATAAGCTGCCTTCCTAGCCTGAAATTTCCTTCTTTACCCAATGACAAAATTGTACATAATTAATGAGTGCATTCCTTGTGTTTTGTTTTTTTTTTAAAAAAAAATGGTCTAGCAAAATTTCCTTCCGAACATTTCGTTTAATCATGTTTATTAACTACAAACCATGAGGTACTTGCCAACTCTGACCATAAAATGTTCTATTCTGAGGCTGTCTCTCTGTTTCTGAGGAGAATAAGAAGTCAAATGTCTTGAAAATAACCAATCCCATCCTGAGAAAACCTTCCAGTTACTTTCTCTCCTTGGATTTTGTTTTTTAATTAAAACAAGCTAAAGTGAAATAAATAAAACAAAATGATCTGTAATGGTGGAGGCAAGTGGAATGTAAGTACATTTTCCATTCAAAACAATGTACACATGAATGTTTAAATTCATCAGCCTTTCACTGTGTAATAATGTGACATGTTTACAGTGTTGAAGGAAATCAGGTGTTTTCATGCTAAATGAAAATAAAATTTATGTACTGTTATTACCATATTCTTTGCCTGGTGTTTCTCACTCTATTCATCATTAAAGGCTGCTCAATAAATAAAGGCTGTGCTAACTGCCTGTGGGGATGTTATGCAGTAATAACTCAGAATAAACCATAAATAACCACCCACCAGCGCCTTGGGGAGAGTCAAGGCTTTAAGAGGGAATGCTTGCTCCCCAGTTGCTAGATGGTGAAAAAGAGAGCCCTAAGTCGATTTTCTCTCCATAGTTGATACATTAGAAGCAAAGCTTAGACCCCAGTATTCCATCTTAAGACAAGGTCTTTGTCCATCATCATCTGAGGAGCTGAGGCAAGCAGTGGGCTAAATAGTGTGATTTTAGACATCTGAAGTTTTCTTCTACGCAACTGTTATCAGAAAACCTCTTGGAGGATTACTTGTCTTCTTGTGTGTTAGTTCTCTATTGCTGCATAATGAATTTCTCCAAAATGTAGCAGCTTAAAACATCAAACATATATTATCTCACATAGTGTTAGAGGGTCAGGGAGCTGGAAGCAGCTTAGCTGGACAGTTCTGGCTCAGGGTCTCTTAGAAGATTAGAATCAAGGTGTCAGCCAGGACTGCAGTCACCTCAAGTCCTGATGGGCTGGAGAATTCTTTCCCAAGCTCACATAAGTGGTCATTGGCAAGAATCAGTTCCTCCCTGGCTCTTTGCTGGAGTCTTCAGTTCCTTGCCACATAGGCCTCACCATGAGAATAGTCACAGCATGGTAGCTTGCTTGCTCACAAAAAGAGATCCAAGAGGAAGAGGTGGAGCAAGCTAGCAAGAGAGCACCCAAGATGGAAGCTGCAGTCTTTTACCCTAACCTCAGAAGAGGTATACCTTTTGCCATATGCTATTTGTCATATAGCTCAAGCATAGTACAGTGTGGGAGGGGGCTACACGGGATGTTAATACAAGGATGCAGGGGATTGCTGGGGCTACTTTGGAGGCTGACCGCCTTCCTCTAGGATGAAGCTGGCACTGACAAACAGATTGAAAAGTGAGATGAATCGGCGCAGTCAATTGGAAAGAGCACATTCAGAGTAGGATGTACCTGAGTCATCCAGGTAGCAAGAGTGCTTCTTGCTACCTTGTGGTAATTACCTCACTGAGCCTTAAACTTCCCATCCCTAACCACTACCCATCTCTTGTGGTTGGCTGTGAGAGTTAAATGAGTTAATATTTAAAGAGTCTGCCTTCTGTGGAGGTTCCTCTAAAGGAAATTAACAATAAAACAAATAACAATAAAAACAAAAAAGTATTTTTTTTTATATAGAAGAAATCCAAAAATAGCATGCCACTGTATTTGGAGGATACAGTATCCTCAGGAATGGGGAGATATGACGGTGCTAGCAATGTTCCAGAAAGGGTAATGCTTTCATATTGTCTCTGCTCTTATTGTTTTCTACTGAAAAGTAAGGTAATGGTCCTGCTTCACTGTATCAGCCAGGGTGCTCAGGAAGTGCGGTTGAGTCACTTCCCAAGCATTTATTGAGCCCCGGTGTGCCGGGCACTACTAAGACTCAGCTCCTGACATCCTGTTGCCCTTCATCCTGCCTGGGGGTAGAGAGTAGATGAGGGGACAGGCACAGAGACAATTCTCACCTTAGGTGGGAGTTTGAAGAAAGAAGTGTGTGTGTGCAGAGGAAGGAGGGCCTGACCATCTGGGCGAAAGAGGCAGGTCTTCAACCAGTCTGGGCACTCAAGCAAGGGAATGCCTGCTAGAAGGGGCAGTGGCAATGTGGGCAGGGAAAGGGGTGGTGGCCTGCTCCCTGGAATTCTTCTTAGGGTTCATTGCCAGGTTAGCAAATACAAATGCAGGGCATCCAGCTAAATTTGAATTTAAGATAAACAGTAAATAATGAAATATTTGGGACATTTACTAACAAAAATATTATTTGTGTATCTGAAATTCACATTTAGCTGGGTATCTTGTATTGTCTCTGGCAACTCTATCCTGGGGAAAACATTTAATTTGCCTAGAGTAGTGGAAGCTGAGGCTCTGGAAGAAGGCAGCAGAAAAGATTAGGAAGGATTGTGAATGCCTGTTGTGAAAAGGTTGAATGTATTAATAAACCAATACTGGATACATGCTGGAGGGCCAGTAGGTTTTCAGTGGAGGAATGTTATGGTCAGATTCATTTCAGGTAAGACCACTCTGGTAGCTGTGCGGAGAACGGAGGGAGGTGGTGGGAATGGGGTTGGGGGCTGCAAGAATGGTTAGGAGACTTGCAATAGGACAAGACATAGAGGAAATGGACTTGACCCAAGCCAAACTTCGGTAGAGCAGAGAGGCAGGTAGAATCATGTCTAAGGGCGGAAATTGGTGATGGAGCATTTATTTAGTAGGACACATCTTTTAAAGGGTTAAATGAATTATTCCAAACCTTGGCTGTACATTAGAACTACATAGGAGGTTTAAGAATACTGAAACCATTCTTATTGATACTGATTTAACTAGTTTATGTTGGGACCTGGACAATGGTGTTCATTCATTCCCTGGATATTTTAATGCACAGTCAGGATCAACAACTATTAATAAACTATCTTATCTTTTTATCTTTTATTATTCCAAGGAATGTCCAATTTTCTTGACAGTACACCTGAACGACAGCACACCGTCATCATGAAGCAGCTTAACACACCCTCCTTGACCGAACAATGTCAGGCACTTCCACGTGCCTTGCAGGTGAAAATCTGGCTATTCCTGCCCAAGAACATTTATTTTAATCATTTTATTAAGAAACAAGGTCTCATTCTGTCACCCCCTCTGGAGTGCAGTGGGACAATCATAGCTCACTGTAACCTCGAACTCCAGGGCTCAGATGATCCTCCTGCTTCAACCTCCCAAATAGCTAGGACTGCGGGTGCACACCACCACACCTTTAATTTTTTTGTTGAGACAGGGTTTTGCTACATTGCCCAAGCTGGTCTCAAACTCCTGATCTCAAGTGATCCTCCTGCCTTAGCCTCCCAGAGCATTGGGATTACAGACATGAGCCACCGCACCTGGCCCTATCACTTACTTTTAAAAATATATTACCTCATTCCATTGAAAAGTAGGAGGGGAACAGAATCAAAGACTTGGACCCACCTAAACATCCACATGTGCCTTCTCTGCCCCCAAGCAGTTGGTCCAGAAACTGCAGGCATTACACTCTTAATTTCTACTTAGACACAAATCTCTCCAGAAAATATGTTAAAATGTCTGAGTTGGCACAGTTCACAGTTCATTAAATATCCTTCAGGAGAACTACCTGATTTTCACTAAGCTCACGTTGATTTGTTATAGTGTCTACATGTAAGTACCACTGCCTGTTTTCAATGATTGGATTGTTTAGGGCAGGTGTCCCCAAGCCCTGGGACTGTTAGGAACCAGGCCACACAGGTGAGCGGCAGGCAGGCAGGCGGGTGGGCCAGCATTACTGCATGAGCTCCACCTCCTGTCAGATCAGGGCGGCATTAGATTCTCAGAGGAGTGCGAACCGTATTGAGAACTCTGCCCAAGAGGGATCTAGGTTGTGCACTCCTTATGAGACTCTAATGTCTGATGATCTCAGGTGAAAGAGTTTTAACCCAAAACCATCCCCCCGCCCCCATCTGTGGAAAAATTGTCTTCCAGGAAACCAGTTCCTGATGCCAAAATGGTTGGGGACTGCTGGTTTAGGGCAATGGAATGTGAGCTGTCCTTTAGTTCTTTCCAGGTCAGGTGGGTGTTCCATTTTAAGGCAAAAACAGAGTAAAGGAGCCTGTTACTTGGTTTCATATCAGCAGCCTGGTGTCTGCCTTTGACAGAGATGTATTGTGGACACTTACATTTGTATCTTAGGGTTTGTTTTTGACTTATACAAGATTTTTCCCAAGATTCTTTAGCAATAGGAATGCTCCAATTTCTATAAAGTGAGTTTCAGTTCACGAACAACTGTGAAAGCCATATATGCCAATATGTTCTAGCTTATTTCCTTCTGGCTAAAGGCATGCTCTTCTTTTTGCCTCTCAACCAGACCGTCCCTGAGGTCAAAGGTTGTAATATGTGCCCTTGCCTGAGGAAGGAAGGAATGAGTGACTTGAATATGTGAGATTGTAACCAGTCAAAGAGAACCAAGATATTTCCCTGTTACACATAGGACCATGGGTTTACAAGATGTTTTGATGTTTAATCAAACCTGAAGTGGATTTTAAATTATACAATTTATTTTTTCTTTCTTATTTTTTTTTGTCATTAGAATTCCTTTCTTTGGAGACATTTTAATGTCATTTGTGTAAAAGAAGAAGCTGAGAGTAGTAGCTTGAAGTATCCAGTGACAATCATCATGAAAATGTTTAAGTGGTTCAGTATTGGCAAAGAGCTGATCATAAGAACTCTACTCTCCAAACTTGATTCTAGTGAATATATGGAGATTAAGTTTAAAGAGTTCAATGAACTTGACATACAAATGATGCTTAGTAACTGTTTTGGAATTCTAGAAAAAAAATAAAAATAGTGTAAAGAGACCAGTAAGTGGTGATAGGAAAAGCACTGGATTTGGAATCAAAACACCTATTGCCTGATCATATTGTACTCTCTCTCTCTCTCTCTCTCTCTCTATATATATATATATATATATAGTTACAGAAGTTGGAAATGAGCATAAGAAAAGGAATATGTTACTTCTGTTTCCACAGAAGAAATATTCTGACATCTGACATTAAAAACTTACTGATCAGTTTATTCAACAAACACTTATTGAGCACCTATTACGTGTCAAGCCCTCGTACAGCTACCCCACCCAAACATCAAAGGAAGCAGGCCTGGCCCTCTAGGGACTTTGGAGACTGTGGAGGGATACAATTAGGATCACAGGCAACCTCAATGACCTGGATTAAGTGTTATAATAAAAGTTACATGGGGTAGTATCTGGAATTGAATGCTATTTCCAGTTCAATAATGTTTGAGGTGGATTCTATTTCAGCCATGTTAAAAAAAAAACTAAAACTGCTTCCACATCTTACATCACAATATAAACAGTGTAATGGATTCCAAAAAATGCAGGCCTTCTGTTGATCCTGTGCAGAGAAAGCATATGTGCTTAGAAATATGCGTTTAGACATCCACTTAGCAAGCATTCTGTCAGCCTGTCAGGACCAGCACCACAGCTGAAGCACATATAGCCCCAGACATCAGCTGTAAGGGAACCAAATGGTGCCTTACCAAAAATTGCCTTAGAATTCAAAGTATTTAAACAGTACGACAGGCACAACCAATCGTTTACAAGGGAAAACCCACAGCACACAGGCATAGCCCGTAAGTGCAGTAAGGAACCATTCTGAATTTAACTAACTTCAGTACTGAATTTAAAATCTTCCACTTAGGACAAAACAGTGCATAATGCCATGAAAATAAGCAAAATGAAAAGATGCGTTAAGTGTTAGCCAAATTATGGTAGATTAATTAGTTGGGAAGATCACACAAATTAAAAGCATTTGGCAATTTCAGAAATCTTTGATTAATTATCTTTCTATTGTTACGAGAAGTTAAAAAAAATGGTGACACTTTTATTTTATTTTATTTTATTTATTTATTTTGAGATGGAGTCTCACTCTGTAGCCCAGGCTGGAGTGCAGTGGCGCTATCTGGGTTCACTGCAAGCTCCGCCTCCCGGGTTCACGCCATTCTCCTGCCTCAGCCTCTAGTAGCTGGGAGTATAGGCACCCGCCACCATGCCTGGCTAATTTTTTTGTTTTGTTTTGTTTTGTTTGTATTTTTAGTAAAGACGAGGTTTCACCATGAAAAAAATTGAGACTTTTAAAATAAAAAGATTTCCAGAGAAGTAATGCAGTGAAATAGCTCATTAGATTGTTACTGAATTGGTCTTGTATTTATTGAGAATAATTAAAGAAAAACTGAAGACACCATACACCCAGGAAAAGCCCAAGAGTTCTATAGCTTTGCTAGCCAGTAAAGAGTAGAAACTAGTTTTAATCCTATTTAATCAATAAATTTCAGTTCAAGGGCTGTGGTAACAAACACCAGAGCTAATTTTAAACTTCCCTAACCAGTTAGTGACAACTTGCTGCAGAGAACACAATTCTCGAAGCCAGCCAATCAACAGCAGCCTTACATATTTAAAGTCAGCCAGTGAGTGGCACATCTTCTCTAGAGAATATGCTTCTAAGGCTGAAATCAACCCACCCTGTCACCCACACAAAACATTGCCTCCCAGACTGCGGCACCCTTCTCCTGCCTCTGCCACCAACACAACATAGAACAACTCTTCCCCAAATCCTTTGTAAGGTCTTTCTTTGCTCAATGAAACTGTGCCTGGACCAGCAAAGCTCTTCCAAAATTCTTCCTTCCTCAGGCAACACATTTAGCTTTGTATATTTGGGATTCAGTGTGTTGGTCTCTTCCTTTTACGCTATATTCACATTATTTGAAATTATAAGATGAATCTTTATTTACCACTTTATACAGGCTTGTTTTTCTACATATCAATCTAGGTTTTAATGGCAAAAACTGCAATTACTTTAGCATCAACCTAATATTATGTTAAAATAGTTTATTTAGGAAACATTCTTTATTAATTATAGGGTCAGACCCCAGAGTAATATTGTCAGCTTTTTACAAGTTTATCTTAATTTAAAATTTTTTTTTCTTTCATGTCTCCAAAATTTAACATTTCACTTGAAATTCCAAACTGGAAATTTCTCTTCCCCTTCCTATCTTTGTTTATGGCATATCATATCTTTATTTATGCCTTACCATCCACCTAGTTCTCCAAACTATCAAACTTTAACTTAGTATTGACCCTTACTTTTCCCTTTTCTTTCCAGGCTTATCAATATTATCTGTAAAATGTTCTTCCAAACTCTTCCCTTAATTCACTCCCTTGGCCATATCTCTAATTAAAGATTTTAATTCCTTTTTGCCAAGATGATTATTAATAGAGTTAAATTGTTTCCTGAAGTCCGTGTCCTTCTAATACATCCTGCGTGAGCCCACTGGGGTGATAAGGAACAGAACTGAGCTTGTCTGTCTGCATGATGCCAGGATCTTTTAACACACCAAGTGGAAACTTCTTAGCATGGCACTGTGGGACCAACACTCTCTGGGTTCTATTGACCGGAACAGAAGATAATAAATTCCCAGTAAATGTTAGTTTTAAAAGATTGTGTTTGTATATGGCCTAGTTTCTATATGTAGACCTAAACATATTCATAGGACTTGCAGAATTTCCCTACAGAAAACTCTTTATCCTGTTAATCCACTTGACCCTGACCTTTCAGCACTGCCTAAATTAAGGTCTGTACATTTCTATGAGCAAATGTTAGCCTCTGGTTTCATTTTCCTCTCTGCTGTGCTCTCACTGAGCTATTCTTATGAGAGAAGGCCAAGGCATTCCACAGTGGATGTTTGCATGTGTTTCTGGAGGAATGTTTCTTGGACTTTCTTATCATCACTGGCATTTTAGAGGAATGACTTCTTAGATGGCAAGGGAACCACATGATTACAGTATGTTTGCCTTGGCAGTTGTTAGCATTTCTTTGGCAGGTAGTTTCCTCACCTCCTGATTGGGGAAGTGGTAGTTCAAAGAAATATTTATTGAGCACTTGCTATATGTCAGGTACCATGTTAGAAGACAAGGATACAAAGACAATTAAAACACAATGAACCCTCACAGTTTGCACTCTAGTAATGAATGAGCTGGATATAAAAGCAAATAGTAAAAGCACTCAAAGAAATGTTGTACTACAGAAGCAGAGAGGCTAAGGAGGGCTTGCTGGAGAGGTGCTATTTGCATATGCATGCACGTATTTATGCATATGAGCACATATGAATGTACATGCTGCCTAGAGAACACACCCATAGAAGGGGGACTCTAGGAAGGCTCTGCCACTAAGAAATCTTAAGAAACTATTTCAAGGCAACAGTTTCGATTTATCTTTAAAATGTCTGTCTCTTCTTGTAAATTTGTTTGAGTTCATTGTAGATTCTGGATATTAGCCCTTTGGCAGATGAGTAGGTTGCAAAAATTTTCTCCCATTCTGTAGGTTGCCTGTTCACTCTGGTGGTAGTTTCTTTTGCTGTGCAGAAGCTCTTTAGTTTAATTAGATCCCATTTGTCAATTTTGGCTTTCGTTGCCATTGCTTTTGGTGTTATAGACATGAAGTCCTTGCCCACACCTATGTCCTGAATGGTATTGCCTAGGTTTTCTTGTAGGATTTTAATGGTTTTAGGTCTAACATTAAGTCTTTAATCCATCTTGAATTAATTTTTTATAAGGTGTAAGGAAGGGATCCAGTTTCAGCTTTCTACATATGGCTAGCCAGTTTTCCCAGCACCATTTATTAAATAGGGAATCCTCTCCCCATTTCTTGTTTTTGTCAGGTTTGTCAAAGATCAGATAGTTGCAGATATGTGGCATCATTTCTGAGGGCTCTGTTCTGTTCCATTGATCTATGTCTCTGTTGTGGTACCAGTACCATGCTGTTTTGGTTACTGTAGCCTTGTAGTATAGTTTGAAGTCAGGTAGCATGATGCCTCCAGCTTTGTTCTTTTGGCTTAGGATTGACTTGGCAATGCGGGCTCTTTTTTGGTTCCATATGAACTTTAAAGTAGTTTTTTCCAATTCTGTGAAGAAAGTCATTGGTAGCTTGATGGGGATGGCATTGAATCTATAAATTACCTTGGGCAGTATGGCCATTTTCACAATATTGATTCTTCCAACCCATGAGCATGGAATGTTCTTCCATTTGTTTGTATCCTCTTTGATTTCATTGAGCAGTGGTTTGTAGCTGTCCTTGAAGAGGTCCTTCACATCCCTTGTAAGTTGGATTCCTAGGTATTTTATTCTCTTTGAAGCAATTGTGAATGGGCGTTCACTCATGATTTGGCTCTCTGTTTGTCTGTGATTGGTGTACAAGAATGCTTGTGATTTTTGTACATTGATTTTGTATCCTGAGACTTTGCTGAAGTTGCTAATCAGCTTAAGGAGATTTTGGGCTGAGACAGTGGGGTTTTCTAGATATACAATCATGTCATCTGCAAACAGGGACAATTTGACTTCCAACCCCATCAAAAAGTGGGCGAAGGACATGAACAGACACTTCTCAAAAGAAGACATTTATGCAGCCAAAAAACATATGAAAAAATGCTCATCATCACTGGCCATCAGAGAAATGCAAATCAAAACCACAGTGAGATACCATCTCACACCAGTTAGAACGGCCATCATTAAAAAGTCAGGAAACAACAGGTGCTGGAGAGGATGTGGAGAAATAGGAACACTTTTACACTGTTGGTGGGACTGTAAACTAGTTCAACCATGGTGGAAGTCAGTGTGGCGATTCCTCAGGGATCTAGAACTAGAAATACCATTTGACCCAGCCATCCCATTACTGGGTATATACCAAAGGACTATAAATCATGCTGCTATAAAGACACATGCACATGTATGTTTATTGCAGCACTATTCACAATAGCAAAGAGTTGGAACCAACCCAAATGTCCAACAATGATAGACTGGATTAAGAAAATGTGGCACATATACACCATGGAATACTATGCAGCCATAAAAAATGATGAGTTCATGTCCTCTGTAGGGACATGGATGAAGCTGGAAACCATCATTCTCAGTAAACTATCGCAAGGACAAAAAACCAAACACCACATGTTCTCACTCATAGGTGGGAACTGAACAATGAGAAGGCATGGACACAGGAAGGGAAACATCACACTCTGGGGACTGTTGTGGGGTGGGGGGAGGGGGGAGGGACAGCATTAGGAGATATACCTAATGCTAAATGACGAGTTAATGGGTGCAGCAAAACAACATGGCACATGGATACATATGTAACAAACCTGCACATTGTGCACATGTACCCTAAAACCTAAAGTATAATAAAAAAAAAAAAAGTCTGTCTCAATAGGCCATTCAAATGCACCGACTTGTTTATGTTGCTTTGCTTTCCCAATTCTATACCGATGGTGTACTATACTACCACACTTTTTTGATCTCTTCAAACCAGGGTTTATGCACCATAAGAATATGTATGTTTGCAAAAGCAAACATCAGTAATCATACTGAGGCCATGCTCCTAAGAAACCCAAGATTCTTCCCTTGGACAGAGAGACGGTGTTCAGACAACAGACCAGTAAACACACTAAGGTTGAATAAATAACAGAGCGTTGTTTAAGCCTGCTGGTCCCTTTCGCCAGTGGTGGCAACTCTTTGAATTGCTGTCTCTTGTTGACAGTGCCTTTGTGTCCACTTGACTTTTACATGCCCAGCTCCCTGTGTCAGGGAAGGGCACTCTAATCCCTCCTGCTGAGCTCAGGTCATTAAATACTCGCCCTACATTTTACAGCTTCGACCCTGTGACAGGGCAGCTGACCCCAGCTCAGTTCCAGGCACCCAGTGAAACGGGATTAATAAAACCAGCCCTAGTGTAGCCAAGGGCTCTACGGCTGCTTCTTGCAATTAGACTTGTCATCATTCTCTTAAGAAGCCCCTGTTGATTTTTAAATCCTAATTGGCAGGAGACACCTGTTTCCCAATGGGACGGGGTCATTCATTTGCAGCAGGCACAGGACAGAGGCTGAGGAGCTGTATGAACGAGTGCAAATAGATGCCTTTGCCTCAAATCTGTTTGCTGCCACTTAGAGTTTCTTTGTTGCTCTTGTTTTTCCTTTTCCTTCCTTTCTTTCTTTTTTTCTCCAGAACGGCACATTCAGAGTCAGGCCGGTCCTTGGGAATAAGTAAGCATTCAGCTCAGAATCTTTTTTCAAGCAAGAACTTTCCACTGGCCCCTCCTTAGAGGATCCTCCCTACCATCCGGCAAACCCCTCTTGGCATAAGGAGATTTCCTGGCTATTTTTTTTTGTCAGAATCCTGGTTGTCATTCATTCTAGTATTTAGGTATTTATTAACTGCTTGCGAGATACTTAGACTCTAACTTATTTGTGTCTATGACGATTATTGAGTGTATTTTTAGTTCCTGTCTTCACTGAGCTTGCATTCTAAATAGAGGGAGGCATTAGAACTGCATGTGGTAATACATGTGCAATATTCTTGTCCAACTACCATATTTGAGATGGTGCCTGTGTATAGAAGGAGAAGTAGTAAAGGTTCTGGGGATAGTTTCCTAGAGGTTTGAGCATTTTGATTTTCTCTAAAACTTATTCTCCCTAGAGTTTCTGCTTAGATCTAAGGTTTAAGTTGTCTAAGCAGTATTAAGTTAGGCTCTTTAGCTGGGAGCCTCAGTAATGTCTGATAGAATTCACTGTGACCCTTTCCCTTAATTAATACCAATGAATTTTTTCAAATTAAGTTTCATTATTATTTATTACTCTCTGATCATTAGGGCAAATATGTAGGATAATAAGAACAAAATAACTGCACAAGAAAATGAGGAAACTGTGAATCAGCAAATATTGCAAAGCAATAGAATCACAGTTCTCATTTTTATGCATCAAGCATTTATTGAACACCTAGTATGTCAGGCTGTATTCTAGCCTTTGGACCTCTGTTGGGTCACTCCAGGTTTCAACTCAGCTAGTAAGGACTGTCCTTTTAACAGAACTTTGCCAATAGCCAGTTAAGCCCGCTTGTCAACCTTGCCACGTCCTTGTGGGCTTCAGTGAAATTAGGCAATCAGGCAAGACCTATTCCAACAGAATACCAGTAGAATGTCCTTCAAATGCAATACAATAAGTTCAAATAATTTTCTCTGCCTCATTTTACTGACTATATGCCTTGTTTTACATCTAATTTTACAAGATTATATGTCTTGTTTACTTACAATGGCACTGCCATTACAATTGCTGAAAAAAATAAAGGAAGTAAAAGACCTAATTATTGCCCTTGAGAGGTTTGTGTCTCAGTGGGTGATATGTGCATAGTAAGAACAACCACCTCTGAGTGCCAATTCTGCACAAGCGTTTAATTGAAGGCATGGTTGGAGCTCATGATACTCTATGACAACTATTCAGGGAATGACATTGTTATCAGTAGTGTGAAAGTCTCTTAAGATCCTAAATAAATGGGCCCCAAAATGCAGTGTCCAAAAAGATTACCCAAGAATCTCATTAAAATGCTGCTGCCTGGGGCCCCAAACTCAGTGATTGTGTTCACTGAGGAGTGAGTGGTATGTGGTGGGGATTAGGAATAAACCTTTAAGAAGCACTTCCAGTGATTTTGACACAGATACTCTGCACTCTACACTTTAAGGAACTATGAGACCCTCCCCTAACCTTAGGGCCCTTAAGAAACTATGAGACCTGCCCATAACCTTAAGGCACTTTGGATAAGGAAGATTACAAATGGAAGAATAAAATTACAGAGCCATTTCTGCCTCCTAGATCTTTCACTTAAGACCAAGTGGACTTCACTGTTGGATGTTAAAGTACTCCTAAGGCTCAGGAGTTCCTCCTTGTGGTCTCATCTTTGTAATTCCATCCGAAAAGTGGTTGGCCACATGCCTGCCTTATTATATCTGGTCCGTTAAAAAAACCACTGGAGGTCTTGAACTATTGATATTGCCTTTGACTTCCATGGTCCTTTCGAAGATAAGGCCCTGAGCTGAGAATGGTTCAGGGATCAGTTATTGCCATATAAGGAGGGAGACAGGCTAAAAGCTCCTTTTAAATGTTTGGAACAAACTGAGAAGCTTTGCAGCCTCCGTGTGTTTGTGATGTAAGCAACAGTGAGTAGCACAAAGAACTTAGAAGAGAATCAGTGATTCATTCAGGAAGAAATAGCTTGCACCTGTGAGAATGCTGAAGGCGCCACTTGGCATTATTGGGGTGCTGCCTCAGCTGGAAGGCAGGCTCTGTCCCCATACGAACCAACAGCTTGTAGCTCTTAAGCGGCCCTGGGCCTCTCTCACTGTTATGTTTTGCTTTTGGAATGAAAGCAAACTTGTGACTCACTTGAGAGCGGAGGGGAGGTATGTGCTTAGTAGCAGTCAGTCTTGGCAGGAGGGCAGCCGCTGCAGAGATGGGATGCAATCTAATAAGAACATGTGTTCTTACAGTATGCCTCATGGCCAGGCCACTTTATCTTCAGTAATCCCAATCTATGTCCCAGAATCACATTATTTGGCCATAGACCAGACCCCGTGTATTCTTGGCTTGAGGAATAATGAAACGTGATCTCAAGACAAGATAGAATCATGAGCTGAAGAGACACTGATGAATTTTTCTCCCCAGCAGCACAACATTAAATGTAACATTGCATCAGAAAAATACATTTAACATGCCAGTAGGGAAGACCAAACATTGCCTTCTGTACATGGAATTCTGCCTCGATAGCTTATGTTTCCTGACAGGAACAAATTGATGTTAGGGATAAAAGAACATCAGAAAACAAAAGCTTCAGTTGTAGGCGGAATAGCCCTAAGTGTATTGCTGTTATTACAGTAGTCATTCGTCTTGGAGAAGGCATTGGATGCTATCGTACATGTCATCCAAAGAGCCATTTATCAAGAAAAGCTCTTAAGGGTACAATATTGTTAAAATTCAAAACTCTTTGTGTTTAGAGAGTATGGTGAAAGGGACGAGGCAATGTCTGGAGCTCAGTATGGTCTTTCTGGTCCTCCTTTGAGCAAGCCCAGTGCAGTGGGCCAGTCTCTGGGATCTAGGAAGGGTCACTTAGAGGGCAGCCTTCAAGAAGGCTCTGGGGCCGGGCGCGGTGGCTCATGCCTGTAATCCCAGCAGTTTGAGAGGCCGAGGCGGGCGGATCACGAGGTCAGGAGATCGAGACCATCCTGGCTAACACGGTGAAACCCTGTCTCTACTAAAAATACAAAAAAATTAGCTGGGCGTAGTGGCGGGCGCCTGTGGTCCCAGCTACTTGGGATGCTGAGGCAGGAGAATGGCGTGAACCTGGGAGGCGGAGCTTGCAGTGAGCAGAGATCCAGCCACTGCACTCCAGCCTGGGTGACAGAGTGAGACTCTGTCTCAAAAAAAAAAAAAAAAAGGCGGCTCTGGGCAGGTCAGGCTGAATCCCTGTGGCCACTAAGGATCAGAAAGCAACTGGTGTTGGTTCCACTAGTGGGGAAAAGAATCAGTTGCTTGGAAAGCCTGACTCCTCACTTTCTTGCTGTAAAATCATGTATGTGTCATGTAATCTCTTAAGACAACGATAGTTCTTTTCCAAGTCCATCCTCCCATGGACTACGGTTAATATTCTGGCCTACACTACAAGGAACACTTTTCAAAATATAAACTATCCTTAAGTTCGGTGTTTGCACCGATATTTATATATTAATAAATTGGGCAAGTAAAAGTCATGGCTGCACAGAATAGAAAACAAAATAGTACAGAGTGGCAGGGCATGGGGTGGGGGTGGGAGGAAATCTTGTTGACTTCATGTGAATACACCCAAGATGTTCCCAGTAGAGGCATTTTATTACCTTGATGGAATACAATTTAAAAAATACCTCTAAAGTTAAATTTCAAAAAAGGAAAAAAGTGTATATTTTATTTTTAGGTTTTGGTTGTGTATCTACAGAGAATTAAAGTTTTCTTTTTTGAAATGGAAAACAGCAGGGAAATTTATTTTTTTCACTAAATGACCAGTAACCTGTGACAAATTTCATTTGCTCTATGTTAAATACAGAGTTCTAGAAAAGGTAGAAATAGTCGAACACTGCCACCTGCTGTCACTCTTCACACATCTGCTGGTAGGACTTAGATTTTATTTGGCCTCTTTCACACAGGAAAAGATCTATGGTAGTGGCTCTCAATGTTCTTGTGTTTTTTTTTTTTTTTTTAATTTTACTTTAAGTTCTGGGATACATGCGTAGAACGAGCAGGTTTTTTACATAGGTATACATGTGCTATAATGGTTTGCTGCACTTATCAACCTGTCATCTAGGTTTTAAGCCCCACATGCATTAGGTATTTGTCCTAATGCTCTCCCTCCCCTTGCTCCCACCGGCTGCAAGGCCCTAGTGTGTGATGTTCCCCTCCCTGCGTCCATGTGTTCTCATTGTTCAACTCCCACTTATGAGTGAGAACATGTGGTATTTGGTTTACTGTTCCCGTGTTAGTTTGCTGAGAATGATGGCTTCCAGCTTCATCCATGTCCCTGCAAAGGACATGAACTCATTCTTTTTATGGCTGCATAGTATTCCACGGTGTATATTTGCCATATTTTCTTTATCCAGTCTATCACTGATGGGCATTTGTGTTGGTTGCAAGTCTTTGCTAATGTAAATAGTGCTGCAATAAACGTAAGTGTACATGTGTCTTTATAGTAGAATGATTTATAATCCTTTGGGTATATAGCCAGTAATGGGATTGCTGGGCCAAATGGTATTTCTGGTTCTAGATCCTTGAGGAATCACTACACTGTCTTCCGCAATGGTTGAACTAATTTACATTCCCACCAACAGGGTAAAAATGTTCCTATTTCTCCACATCCTCTCCAGCATCTGTTGTTTCCCGGCTTTTTATTGATCGCCATTCTAACTGGCGTGAGATGGTATCTCATTGTGGTTTTGATTTGCATTTCTCTAATGACCAGTGATGATGAGCTTTTTTCATATGTTTGTTGACCACATAAATGTCTTCTTTTGAGAAGTGTCCGTTCATATCCTTCACCCAGTTTTTGATGGGGTTGTTTGCTTTTTTATTGTAAATTTGTTTAAGTTCTCTGATGGATAGATTGCAAAAACTCTCTCCCATTCTGTAGGTTGCCTGTTCACTCTGATGATAGTTTCTTTTGCTGTGCAGAAGCTCTTTAGTTTAACTAGATCCATTTCTAAATTTTGGCTTTTGTTGCAGTTGCTTTTTCAACTGGCTTCAGAATCAACTGGAGGGCTGTGAAAATACAGATTTCAGGGCTCCACCTTCAGGACTTCTTACTTGATAGGTTTGAAGTGGGACTCCAAAACTTGTATTTCCTTTTTTCTTTTCTTTTCTGTTTTTTTTTGTTTGTTTGTTTGTTTGTTTGTTTTTTGAGATGGAGTCTTACTCCAGCCCAGGCTGGAGTGCATTGGTGCCATCTCAGCCCACTGCAGCCTCTGCCTCCCCATGTTCAAGTGATTCTCCTGCCTCAGCCTCCCAGGTAGCTGGGATTACAGGCGCCTGACACCACACCCGGCTAATTTTTATATTTTTAGTAGAGACAGGGTTGCACCATGTTGGCCAGGCTGATCTCAAACTCCTGGCCTTAAGTGATCCACCTGCCTTGGCCTCTGAAAGTGCTGGGATTACAAGCACGAAACTTGCATTTCTAACAAGTTCCCAGATACTCTTCCTGTTGCTAGTGCAGACACTGATCTATATTTAAATGCCAGGGATGCCCTTGGTTGCTGGTGTATAGATCTCTTGACAAAAGAATTCAGCTTTTGCAGCTCTATGAAGATTTACATTTCATTGCTTATTCTAACTTATCCTGTACCTCACATAGGAACAGTAAGGCAGGTGTAAAAGCCAAATACAGAAAGAATTGATCAGAAGTGCAATCAATCAGGCACTTGGGTTACTGTGCTTGAGGCTGAATAGTTATCACAGAGGAGCATGGGATGAATTAGGCTACAGGAGATTGTTTATATAAAGAAATAGTTTGGCCTGGAATGTGAAAGACCTGTCCATATATAAAAGAACTGCTTTCAAACAGAATGGATAGTGCTAGTCTTTGAAGGTCTGGGCAGAGTCCCAATTTTCCTGCCTTTCTTTCATATGCCACATGCTAATTTGTCTTCAAGACTCATTGACTCTGAAAAGCAGATGGCCAGAAGTGTGAAATTTTGGTGGTATTAAGTCCTATCATTTTTGTCATCACCAGTGTTTTCAGTGAAACTGGAGTCTTCATTGACTAAATAACTCACAACCCAAAGCTGTACTTTTAAACTTTGGACATGTGTAAGAGGAGATGAGATGTGCTTCAGCATCAAACTTTTTTATTGTAATAAGACACATAACATTAAATTCACCATTTTAACCATTTTTAAATGTAAGTTCAGTGATGTTACATATATTCATATTATTGTACAACAGGGTTCTAGAACTTTTTCATCGTGTGAAACAAATTCTATGCACATGAAACACTAGTGCCCCTCCCCATCTACCTAGCCTCTGGCAACCACATTTCTAATTTCTGTCTCTAAGATTTTGACTACAGCGTTATAAATAGTTCATATGAATGGAATCATACAGTAGTTGCCCTTCTGTGACTGGCTTATTCACTTAGCATAATGTCCTTGAGGTTCATCTATGTCATAGCATGTGACATGATTTCCTTCTTTTTTAAGGCTGCATAATATTCCATTGTATGTGTGTGTGTGTGTGTATATATATATATATATATATATATATATATCCCATTTTCATTATGCATTCATATATCAATGGCTGCTTGCGTTGCTTGTACCTCGTGGCTGTTGTGAATAATGCTGCAATAAACATGAGTGTGCAAATAGCTCTTTAAGATCATGCTTTAAATTTGTTTGGATATATACCCATGAGGGTGATTGCTGGATCATATGGTAATTTAATTTTTAATTTTTAAGGAAGATTTATACTGCTTTCTATAGCAATGGCACCATTTTACATTCCCATGATGGTGCAACAAAAATGTTCCAATTTCTCCTCATCCTTGCCAGCATGCTATTTTTCTGTTCTTTTGATAGTGACCATGCTAATGAGTGTGAAGTGATATCTCATAGTGGTTTTGATTTGCATTTCTCTAATAATTACTGATGGTGAGTGTATTAGTCAGGGTTCCCTAGAGGGACAGAAATAATAAGATATATATATATATATATATATAATATATATAAATATATATAAATTTATATATATATATAAAGGGAAGTTTATTAACACATGATCACAAGTTCCCACAATAGGCTGTCTGCAAGCTGAGGAGCAAGGAGAGCCAGTTTGAGTCCCAAAACTGAACAACTTGGAGTCTGATGTTTGAGGGCAGGAAGCATCCAGCATGGGAGAAAGATGTAGGCACATTTGGCCATTTCTCCTTCTATGCAAAGTGCACTACCAGGTGCACTTCTTGAAGTTCTGCCCACTGGGAAGATTTTCCTTCACTGCTGTCCTTCAGGGATGTCCTAGAAAGGGGCTGTAGTGCTGTAGCTGTCCACTTTCAAGTGGTGCCTACATATTGTGCAGAACCATCAGTGAACCAGGCCCTACTCTTTTCCTCTATCAACTGATCATAGGGAACTCCCCATGAGGCCATTGGTGCAGGTTGGGGAAGAGAAGGCAGGGTGGAAGGAGCGGAGACCATGGGCATTTGAGGCATTTCCTCGTGTAACTTACTTGTGCCTTCAGGACCTGCTCGAGCTGGATCACCTACATACCACTTCCATTTGATGAAGGAATACCGCTGTGCACAACCCACATAATGGCTAGATGGGTCAGAAAGCATCCAGCTTATGATAGGCAGTTCAGGTCACATGGTGACTTGATGACCCATAGTCAAACGTTCCATTTCCACCAAAGCCCAGGTAACAGAGGAAGAGCTGTCTTTCAAAAGGAAAGTAGTTATCAGCAGAAGATGGCAGGATCTTGGTCCAAAATCCTAGAGGCCTCCACTGTAATTTGCCTATAGGGACCTGCCAAAGGCTCCAAACAGCATTCCTATCTGCCACTGACACTTCAAGCACCATTGCATCTGCTAAGTCACATGGCCCAAGTGGCAGGGCAGCTTGCATAGCAGTCTGGACCTGTGGCAGAGCCTTCTCCTGTTCTGGACCCCACTGAAAACTGGCAGCCTTTCAGGTCACTCGATAAATGGGATGAAGTAGCACACCCAAAATGAGGAATGTGCTGCCTCCAAAATCCAAATAGACTCACTAGACATTGGGCCTCTCTTTCTTGGTTGTAGGAGGGGCCAAATGCAGCAACTTATCCTTCACCTTAGAAAGAATATCTCAACAGGCCCCACACCAGCCCCTAGAAGTTTTACTGAGGTAGAAGGTCCCTGAATTTTAGTAGGATTTATTTCCCATCCTCTGACACACAAATGTCTCACCAGTAAGTCCAGTGTGTTTGCTATTTCTGGCCCACTGGATCCAATCAGTCATCAGTGTAATGAACCAGAGTGATATCAGTGTGATATCTTCTGGAAGTGAAAGACAATCGAAGTCTCTCCAAATAAGATTATGACACAAAGTTGTAGAGTTGATATACCCCTGAGGTAGGACAGTAAAGGTATATTGTCGAGACCAGCTCGGTCTGGGAGACCCTAATCCAGTGGCGTTAGAGGAATTAAAGACCCATACACAGAAATATAGAGGTCTGAAGTGGGAAATCAGGGGTCTCACAGCCTTCAAAGCTGAGAGCCCTGAACAGAGATTTATCCACATATTTATTAACAGCAAGCCAGTCATTAGCATTGTTTCTATAGAGATTAGATTAACTAAAAGTATCCCTTATGGGAAATGAAGGGATGGGCTGAAATAAAGGGATGGGTTTGGCTAATTATCTGCAGCAGGAGTATGTCCTTAAGGCAGAGATTGCTCATGCTATTGTTTGTGGTTTAAGAATGCCTTTAAGTGGTTATCCGCCCTGGGTGGGCCAGGTGTTCCTTGCCCTCATTCCAGTAAACCCACAACCTTCCAGCATGGGCATTATGGCCATCATGAACATGTCATAGTGCTGCACAGATTTTGTTTATGGCCAGTTTTGGGGCCAGTTTATGGCCAGATTCTGGGGGGCCTGTTCCCAACAGTATATTGCTGGCCTTGCCAGCTGAAGGCAAATTGCTTCTGGTGGGCCTTATGGTCAGAAATGGAGAAAATGCCATTTGCCAAATCAATGGCTGAATACCAGGTACCAGGAGATGTGTTAATTTGCTCAAGCAATGAAACCACATCTGGCACAGCAGCTGCAACTGGAGTCACCACTTGGTTAAGCTTACAATAACCCACTGTCATTCTCCAAGATTGATCTGTCTTCTGCACAGGCCAAATGGGAGAGTTGAATGGGGATGTGGTGGGAATCACCATCCCTGCGTCTTTCAAGTCCTTGATGGTGGCACTGATCTCCACAATCCCTCCAGGGATGTGATATTGTTTTTGATTTACTATTCTTCTAGGTACAGGCAGCTCTAATGGCTTCCATTTGGCTTTTCCCACCATAATAGCCCTCACCCTACCAGTCAGAGAGCCAATGTGGGGATTCTGCCAGCAGCTAAGTATGTCTATGCCAATTATGCATTCTGGCCCTAGGTAAATGACCACAGGATGAGTCCAGGGACCCACTGAAGCCATTGTAAGTCAGACCTGAGATAAAACTCCATTAATTACCTGACCTCTATAAGCCTCTACTTTAACTGGATACCATAATGATGTTTTGGGTCCCCTGGAATCAATGTTAACTCAGCACCAGTGTCTAGTAGTCCCCAAAATGTTTGATCATTTCCCTTTTCCCAGTGCACAGATGCCCTGGTAAAAAGCCAAATGTCTCCTTGGGAATGGATGGGAGAAAGATTCACTGCATAAATTGTCAGTAATATAGTGGAGTCCTTCCTCAAGGGGACCCAGCCTCCCCTTCATTTAAGGGGTTCTGGGTCTGTAAACTGGCTCAAGTTTGGAAATTGATTAAGGGGCCATGATGATCTGTTTTTAAAATTCAAATTAGTCTTTTGTCCATGCGACCTAGAAGTTTTCTGCTTATATAAATTAAGTAGGAATGCAGTAAGCTTCCTATTAATTTCACTTCTAGTAACACCATGATTAATTTATCAATGCCAGAGCTCTACATGAGTCAGACTATTCTGATTGCTGCTTTGCCTCTGCTGTGCATGATGGTAGCTGTGCCCACCTTGCCTTTGATGATTGAGTTCTGCCAGTTGGCCCCTGCCACCTCATGATCCAATTATTCCTACTGTATTTAAATTTTGTAGTTGAGTGACTGTGGTTCTCACAGTCAGATCTGACATACAGAGCAGAGCACCCACAAAGCTCTTCAAAGACGCAGGTGCTTCCCTCACAAATCTATTTCAAGGGCATTGGTCAAGGGTATATCTTCTGGACCCTCCCAGCTGGGATGAGTCAGTCTAAAGTGACTAATCCACTCCACCATCCCGATCTCCTTAAGTGTTTGGATCCCTTTGCTCTACATTAAACCAGGGCAGATCAGGCATTTCCAGCTGGGTCACAGTGGGCCATCTTTTAATCCATATTTCAGCTAACAAAGCAAATAAACTATTAGAACCTTTTTGTAACTCCCCAAGCTGCAACATTAAGTGCAGAATCCATACTTATTGGGCCCAAATCAATAAATTCAGCCTGATCCAACTCTTATGTTCCTTCTATCCTTATCCCACACCCTTAATATCCATTCCCATGCCTGTTCTCCAGATTTCTGCTCATATAAATTAGAAAACTCAAACAGTTCTTTCTGAGTGTAGCACACTTCCTCATGGGTCACACTTCAAACCTCACCTCTAGGGTCCCACCAGGACTTTAGTCTAGAAGCAAACAGGAGTGTTTGCGGTGGCTCCTGAAGAGAATCAATGTCATCTTGCCTGACAACTGCCTCAGGGGAGGCCATCACTTTTGCCTCAAGCAGCACAGGGTTTATCTCCTTAGACAAAGGTGGAAAGGCTGATGGCAGCATGGGTCAGGGAGGGGATGTTGCCACTACTTGGGATAGGGAAGCTGTTTCTTCTGGCAAAAAAGGTTCATCAGAGTTTACAAACTCAGTGTCCCCAGCTTCATCAGGGTCTTCCCACGTGTCCCTATTCCAAGTTACAGGGTCCCATTCCTTTCCAATCAGTGCCCTCACTTTAATAGTGGACACCTGGCAAGGCTGTGCATGCATCTTTTGTTGCAGGTCAGCCATTCACATGATAAGAGTCTGTGTCTGTTTTTCCCCAATTTCAGCTCTTTCTCTACAGGAGCTAAGACTCTCACTTAGGGCAATCTTAGCAGATTTGAGGCTCAATATCTGCTTCTGAAGCAGAATCCCTGAGTTCATCATTTTCTTTCATCACTTTGTCCACTGAACTTAGGAGCAACCAATCAACTTCATTATGTTCCTTGGTTCTCCACGTATGGTCAAAGGTATTATGTATAGAGTCATTAAACTCCCTGCCTCTCATGAGTGGTGAATCAGGAGTATTAAATGCATTTACTTTGCATAACTGTCTGAACAGTTTCCGCCAAGCACTATCAGTGTTTTCATACTATTAGAAGTAGAGTCCTTAGGAATTTTTGGTCTAATCATATTAAGCAGCCAACTCCAGAAACCCCAAAACCAGTGAAATAACTCCATTCTTAATATTCTGTTCCTCTAGAAACACTCCTGATACCAAAATGTATATTGGTCAGGGCGTCAGGGCTCTATAGACGGACAGAACTAATTATATATATATGTGTATATATATGTGTGTGTGTGTGTGTATATATATATATATATATATATCCCTCTATAGAGGGACAGAACTAATTTTATATATATATATATATATATATATATATGTAAAGGAGAGTTCATTAAGAATTAACTAACACAATCGCAAGGTTCCACAACAGGCCATCTGCAAGCTGAGGACCAAGGAGAGTCAGTCCAAGTCCCAAACTGAAGAACATGGAGTCCAATGTTTGAGGGCAGGAAGCATCTAGCATGGGAGAAAGATGTAGGCTTGGAAGCGAAAGCAGTCTAGTCTTTTCATGTTTTTCTGCCTGCTTTATATTCTGGCCACTTTGGCAGCTGATTAGATGGTGGCCACCCAGATGAAGGGTGGGTATGCCTTTCCCAGCCCACTGACTCGTGTTAATCTCCTTTGACAATACCCTCACAGACACACCCAGGATCAACACTTTGCATCCTTCAATCTAATCAAGTTGACACTCAGTATTAACCATTGCAGTGAGTATCTTTTCTTATACTGGTTGGCCATTTATATATCTTCTTAGACAAATGTTATTTAAGTTCTTTGCCCATATTTTAATTGAGTTATATTTGTTGTTGTTATTGAGTTGTGGAATTTCCTCACATATTCTGAATAATAATCTCTTATCAGATATATGATTTGAAAATATATTCTCCCATTCCAAGGGTTGTTTTTCACTTTGATGAGTGTTTTCTTTGTTGTGCAGAAGTTTTAAGTTTCATGTAGTCCCATTTGTCTATTTTTAGTTCTGTTGCCTGTGCTTTTGATGTCATATTCAAGAAATCATTGTCAAATACAATGTCCTTAAGATTTTCTTTTATGTTTTCTTCTAGGAGTTTTATAGTTTTAGGTCTTGGTTTTAGGCCACTAATCTATTTAACCCATTGTGAATTAATACTTTTCTATGGTGTAAGGTAAGGGTCCAAATTTGTTCTCTAGCTCAGCTCATGATCATTTTATGTCAAAGTTTTTAGTTGCTTCTTAAGCTGCCCAGGTGTCATTCTGAAAAAGATCTATTTTGGGTTTTTTGTTTTGTTTTGTTTTGTTTTTGAGACGGAGTTTTGCTCTTGTTGCCCAGGCTGGAGTACAATGGCGCGATCTCAGCTCACCGCAACCTCTGCCTTCCGGGTTCAAGCAATTCTCCTGCCTCCGCCTCCCAAGTAGCTGGGTTTACAGGCATGTGCCACCATGCCCAGCTAATTTTGTATTTTTGGTAGAGATGGGGTTTCTCCATGTTAATCAGGCTGGTCTCGAACTCCCGATCTCAGGTGATCTGCCCACCGCAGCCTCCCAAAGTGCTGGGATCACAGGCGTGAGCTACTGTGCCCGGCGTGTTTTTTGGGGGTTTTTTGAGATGGAGTCTCGCGCTGTTGCCATGCTGGAGTGCAGTGGCGCAATCTTGGCTCACTGCAACCTCTGCCTCCCGGGTTCAAGCAATTCTCCTGCCTCAGCCTCCCAAGTAGCTGGGACTACAGGCACCACACAGCTAACTTTAGTATTTTTAGTAGAGATGGGTTTTCACCATGTTGGCCAGGATGGTCTTGATCTCTTGATCTCGTGATCCACCCACCTCGGCCTTCCAAAGTGCTGGGATTACAAGCATGAGCCACTGTGCCGGGCCAAGATCTGGTTTGTTTTATCATGCCTTTGTTTTTTGTCTTTCTAAGTCCGTTCCTGGTTTGTCGTTTATTTCTCCCAATCTAAAATTTTAACACTCCCGCTCCTATTTTTTCCAGATTATTCACAACAGGAGGGATTTGTGTATACTAGACTCAAGTTTTGCAGTTGAAGAACATGTACACAAATGTAATACTAATAATAATTAGTAGTAGTAAAATACTTGATAGAACCCACAGAGCTTTCTCAGTGGAGTATATTTTTTTTAGTAAGTTTCATCTATTTTTCAACCCAGAGGTTTTTCTCAAAATGTGTTAAGCATAATTTAACATCTTATATGGAATATAATTTGATATACCACTGGTTTATGAAAATGCCAATTTCACAAGTGTCAATCCAATATATTCATGAAGAAGATGTATCCAACATCATCATCATCATTATCATCTTTTATTAAGCACTACGTGCCAAGCATTGTGCTAAGTATCTGATATATTTCTTTGTCTTACCTCTTAGCAACTCCACAGCTAGTCCTGGAAAATGTTCAGGGCAAATTATTAGATAGTTATTTGTTTAATGAAGGAAAATTGCCTGTGTAACTATAACTGCCCTTTAAAGATAGATTCTGGTCACTGAAAGTCCATTTTGTTCTCCTGAACATTTTGCGTTGTTCAGGATATACAATGATAGGACTGCATCTCAGTTAGAGAGTAAGAGTTGGAAATATTTTGGGGACAGCTTGATTGAATGAGAACTTAAAGTTCCTTGGGGTAATAAGGTGGGGGATAATGCAACAAGATGTAAAGGGTGGTGGTGAGAAAAAGGAATGAGCAGATGTCACGTGCCTAGGACCTTGAGAGGCATAGAACAGATTCTCGTGATTTGGAGGTCAAAGTAAACAACAACAAAAAAGCATCCAGTGTTTCATAGTACAGTGAGTTTAAAAGAGCTGTCACTAGTTAATAATTACTAAATAAGTTTAAATTATTTTTAAAATAATTAGATGAAATCATAGAATAATAATTATTGGTTTAGTTATAATAGTTACAAATAACTATAGGCTCAGCAAAGACATAATGTTTAAGTGAAGTATGGTGAAATATTATGGCATCTGTAAAAATCACATCTCTAAGCATAGTTAATGAAACAGGAAAAAGTAGAATATTTAGTTGTATAGGCCCAATGAGCCAAATTATAACAGGGAAAATGGGAAGGCTGTACTTCAAAATATTAATAGGCTCTCTGTAGGTCACCAGATTATAAGAGATCATCTTCTTCCTTTTCTGCAGTTTCTAAATTTTCTACAGTGAGTAAGTTTCAGTTCCTTAAGAATATGAATTTTTAGAATTTAATTCATAAAGCATCATTTTAATTGTAAAAATAACTTTTGAATAATGTAAAATTCACAATTTAGGAATATATGAGTAACTAACAAGTATTATAAAAATGGAATAGTGCAAAATCAAGTACAAAGAAGCTCTCAGATTTTAATATGCCAAAAGATCTAAAATTATCTCATGTATTAAGTATTCCATAGCATTATGCCTTAGAAAATCACTAGAATAATAATCCAGGGTTATAACTAAAATTCCACCAAGAGAGGTTAGTTTATAATTCTTAATAAAACCAGTAACAAAATACAGTAACAACATAACAAATACCAAAATAAATACAAATCTTTATCTAAATTAGCATTTTCTCTAACCGTTTAACATACCTAATCTAGATCAAAGACTCACAGCCTAAAGAGGGATTGCAAAATTATTACAAATACTACAAATACATATGGTCATCTAACACTGTGTGTAGTCTGAAAAATACCACACATATGCACTATTGTTTTCTAAATATATGTTGATGATATGGAGAATAGCAAAACACAATCATATTTAAAAGTTTTACCAAGTTCACACAGGTAATATATCTTTATGTTCCTAATCAATGTGTATTATGTGGGAATTCAGCTATGTTTTCAACACTGGATGTGTGCATCCTCTACAAAAAACAGTATAAACCATATTTTGATACAATCTTGGAAATCAGTTATTAATTGAATATTGTATGGGACCAAGAACAATTTTTAATTTTGTTAAGTGTTATTATCCCATTGTGGTTATGTTAAAACATTGTTACATAGAGATGAAATAATATAAGATTTGCTTTCAAATATTTCAGCAAAAGAAAAAAGGAAAAAGTGATAGGCAAGCAAATATAAACTATTGATAGTTTTTGAATCTGAGTAATGGTTATATCAAGGTTATATGGTACCATTTACTCTACTTTATGAATGTTTATAATTGTTCATTGATATTAGAAAACTTGAAACTGGGTCATTATATTGAAATCTTGGTGACTGTTGAATTAGGTAACTTTTAAAAACAGAGCAAATAATTTTTTAAGAAAAAGAATTGGGAAAAACTGTGTAATAGTTTTTTCTCAAAAGGGTTATCTCAATTTTTAAGATACCTTTTAACCTGTTGGTAGCTCCTGTATTAATATCAAGATACAGTTCACATGACCAAGGAGCCAGGTTATCAAGAGTGTATATTCTACTCCTATACCTTGTGCATAGTCAATTTCTGGGCACAGAGCTAAACATTTCAAAACAGCAATAAAAGGAACAAACTTGGGTGATTCCTTACATACTCCCCAAAGAAGATTAGGAAGGATAAGAATCATCATTAGGAAAGGGCTGAATGAGAATTTATTTTATTCCTCAGGTATTAATAAAATATTGGTCTCAGAAACACAGGATTATAATTTTTGCAAGAAGTAAACCAACTTAGATAATTGTAACAAATCCCAATAGGCAAATGGTTGATAATTTTTGGAAGTGAAACTGCCCATTTAAAAAACTAGAATCGATTCTGTTCAAATAATTGTACCCACAGAGTAAGCACAGTCAACAAGTTTACCAAGATCAGACACCATCACTCAGATAAGCAATCTAAAAATATTCAATTCTGCTGGGGGATGGAGGGGGGGAAGAAAGAAGCAAAGACAAAACTACAGGTATTTTATGTAATTTGAGTTTTACTATATTACAATTGTTACTTGTGCCTAATCAGGAATATATCTTGAGGTCTAAAAGTTTTAGAGCAATTATTATTTTTAAAATAAAAATGATAAAAATGGGTCTCCCAAAACGCCATGAAGTAGCATCTACGATTTTCTACTTCACCCACCTAGATAACCCACCATCAGAAATCAGTCATCATTCTCACTGCTGACCACCAAACCTAGATTTTCCTCCAAAATATAGCACACCTGAGATTTATGGACAAAATGAACTTATAGCCTGAGTTACATTTTATAATATTCCAGGGTGCCTCTTTTGAATTCCATTTTGTATACTAAACTAAACAATATGGAACATTTTCCTAATTGGGGTATTGTTTCTTCTTATTTTTAATTTGTTTAAGCTCCTGACAGCCCATCTCAAACAGAAACTTAAAGGCTAGCCATGTAAGTGAATATAAATGAATTGACCTGGTCTCAGTTTATCTACAACTCATTTATTAGAATGTACCTAAATCACTCACCAATTCATTCATTTACTCAGCAAAATATTGATAAATCACCTTTAAAAAACACTACAGGCACATCCTGTGCTAAGTACTAATAATACAAAAATAAATAAGAAGACATGGTCTCTGCTTTTAAGGGGCTCTAATACAAATGAAAACAGTAGATAGAAAAACAACTAGCAAACTCCAACAAGGGCTATAGTAGAGACGTAAACAGAAGTGATTTCAGAGAACATAATGAGAATGTATTATGAACTAGCTCATCTCAAATTAATTTAAAAAATAATTGTAGGATTCTGGAATTGTGTATGCGTCTCTAAGATACAAAGAGGGAGAGGATATGTAGGTGGAGAAAAGCAAACTAATTTTCAAAATACTTTACTGCATCATTCAACCCAGTGTTCTGGGAATCTTTGGGCTTTGAACCAACTTGAATCGGGGATATGATTTTCGTTTGCAGGATGCCAGTTTCCTATACAGTGGCATAGGGCATGAGCATGCCAAACAAAACAACAAACAAACAAACATAAAACACGGTGGGTGTGGGAACTTGGCTCTGTGAATTTCTTCCATACTTGCATTTATTAGGGCAGCTGCTCTTTCAGTCTCTGATTCTCTTTACTTCAGATCTCAGTCCCTTTTGGTTTTCTCTGTTTGGATTTAATAACTGAGTCCTGGATCCTTTAATGCTAACTAATAGGCTGCATAGGGCACTGCCTCTGGTTATTACTTCGTCCATTACAACTGTGCCCTAATGCCAGGCCCAGGCCTGGGGATACTGCTGGCCACTTAACCCTTGGGGTAGAGGCAGGGAGATGCCACCCCATGGCACTGCGACACCCAGAGCTTACACTTGGCATTGTTACACCTTTTCCAGCACTGATCACTCTCCCTGCATTTTGCATCCTCTCATTCCTGTTGCAATGTCCAGAGCCCTCATGACGCTTCCTTGCTCTCTGCTTCACATACTTCATTCTCCCCAACCAGCGTTTTCTGAACAGTGCCCAACATTCCAGACTTTTCCAACCCCCTCTTCCAGTTTCTTATCCTCATTTAAGTGAATGCCTCATCCTACCAAGGATTCAGTTTCTGCAGAGGAAAGTTGACTCATCTATAAGTCTCTAAGCAAATAGAAAATAAAATAAGCTTTAAAACAACAGATTGAAATCTCTGCCACTGAGGGCTCAACATGACCCTTTGTGTAGCAGCGCGGGGAGCAGAAGGAATTCAGGGACCCTTTTCTCGCTTGAAGTGACTTTTGATGCATGTGCTTCAGTATCTTGTGGAGATGGGCTACGTGGAAATACAGAACGATTCTCAAGTAGATTTGAGACAACTCTAAGGAGTCTGAGAAATTTGGGGGAAGAATTTGAACTTGCCTGCAATTCCCAAAGAGTAGAGGAAGCCGGTCCTATGATTACTTGCAGGTTCGTGTTGTCTGTGAAAAAAACAAGTTTGATTAAATAATCAGCAAAACCTGGATAGTCAGAAAAGACTTGAGAGCAAGTGAGAAAATTCCAAGCATCCCCTCCATCTTTCTTTTAGCACCTAACACAGTACATGACACATAGAAGGAGCACCACAGATATTTGTTCAATGACACGCTGATTGCACTTACTGCTCTCTGAGGCCAAAAGATATAGGGTCAAACGTATTGAGCAGAAAATAACTGGCTCAAGGCTGAGGAAAAACAACAGTAACACGAACCATAACAAAATCTAGGCGGGGAGCGGTGGCTCACATCTGTAATCCCAGCACATTGGGAGACAGAGGTAGGTGGATCACATGAGGCCAGGAGTTCGAGATTAGCCAACATGGTGAAACCCTGTCTCTACTAAAAATACAAACAAACAAACAAACAAAAAATTAGCTGGGCCTGGTGGCACACGCCTGTTATTCCAGCTACTGGGAAGACTGAGGCAGGAGAATCGCTTAAGCCTGGGAAGCGGAGGTTGCTGAGAGCCGAGATCGCGCATGGCACTCCAGCTTGGGCGACAAAGCGAAACTCCGTCTCAAAACAACAACAAAAACCTAAGGAGTGAGATAAGAATAAAGACGTTTCTTTACTCCTCATAAGAACCCCTCACCAAGTCCTTCCCTAGAAATAACCTAATTATTGTTAAAATTTATTCAGTTAAAGTAAAAAACGCCATCAATCTTTTTCTTTCCTCCTTCCCTTCATTATTCAGGTTTCTAAAGTCTTCCCACTGGCAATACCTCAGAAGGACACCAGAGGGCGATGTATTTTAACTGTTTGGATTCTCTCTAAAACCCCATCTTTCTTTTTCAGAGTCTCAAACCTCAACTGACAAATTAACCTAAGAAATATTCCACGAAATAAAGTAGAAGCAGCATGCCTTGTAGAGAAGCAGTGGTATAATGTATTATACTTCAATATTAATATTGTATTTTACACAGAATTTCTGCCAACTGCATAAATACTGATGATTCCAAGCCTCAACAAGAGGGGGAGCACAATCACAACACTCTGGAGATAGGTGCTTAAAGCTTTCGAAAACCGCAGCCCGCTTTGTTACTGTGGCCGGTTCCTGGCTGGGAACAGGCTCCTTTTCGGCACTACCTACTTGATACGTGTGATGTTATCACAAACATCTAGAAAAAAACATTAGTTCTCAGGAAAAGAATTGCAGGAGACACGTATGTTACCATATGAAAACAAGGATACATATGTGTGCCTGTACATACATATGTGTGTATGCATGTGTATATTTGTACAAATTATGACCCCCTCAAAAACCTATGATCAGTCTCTCAAATATTAACATTACAGATAGTATTCCATCATTCCTGACTGCAATTGACGGGAGTTTCACTGAGAAGTGAGGATCAGAGCTTTGGTGACTCAGCTCTTTGTAATCACCCCAGCAGGGGTGTGTCATATGAGGGCCACGGAGCATGTATCATCCTAAGGAAGGTGTTTAAAACCAGCTCCCCTCGATGAGACAATCTCAGCGCTCCCTCTAGCTAAACCTGGCTTTATTGCCCTAACTCTAGTACACCAGATTTAAATATGTTTCACATAAAATAAATTTGTCAAAAAGTACTAGAAATTAAGCACTTAGAAGCAACATCCAACTTATTAATGAAACTATAATTTTTCCTCAATATCTCAGCAATGATGAAGTAAACTGACTTTAGGGTAGAAGTTAAAGCGTTATTTGCCATATATTTTTGCAATTCTAGCCCTCTTTAAACCTCCTTGCAGAAAGTTATTAGCCCAATGTCCATAAAACCCTTCTAAAAGAAGCTAAGATCATTCTTCTTCCCCAGAACCCAAAGTTGTTTGTGTTTTCTGTAAAGATATATTTAATATTCAGAAATTACTCTGTGACTTGCAAAATACATCTGATTCAAAATATATAAGTAATGGAAGGGATTCTAACCTATAAATAAAAACCTCAAGTCTCAAAACATTTTAAGTAATTTTAAAACACTTTAAAATTTTAGGAAATAATTTATTGAATTAAAATAGTCAGCAATTACTGGTTATTACTAACATTAGCAAAATCACTGAAGATTCAACTAAATTAAATCTATGAAAGTCTGGGCTTTAAGAATAATATATTTATAATTTCTACAGAAGACAAGCCATAAATATTTTAACTTGAGAGTCTCACATATATAACATATTATGAGCTAAATTAATCAAAACAGTTGCTTAAAAAATTAACTATGTTTGAGGTGTCATGGTAGACATCATATTTTAATGTATCAGAAAGAGATTGACTAATTTCATTTAAGTGCATATTTCTTGAATATCATCCAACATCCCAGAATCTTATTCCCTCATCTGAACCAACAATTAGAAATAGAGCAAATATTATTAGACAACAAACATGAAAATATATTCAACTTCATTACCAAAGAAATGCAAATTACAACCTATATAAGAAAAATATAAAAATAATGAAGTATTTTTAAATCAATGAAATATATAGTTTTAATGAGCACATGATGAAACTAGTATATTCATACATTGCTAGTTTTAATAAATATTAAAGCAGACATTTTGTAAAACAATTTTGCAACATAGTTCAAAATATAGGATTCCATTCATTCAGAAAGTCCAGAAGTAATTACTGAGCACCTCCAGTTCACCGATTTAGGGACTGGAAATACAATGACCAGTGTAAAGTGACACACCATCCCCATGCTCATATTGCTTGCTGTTCAGTATTATTTTAAATTGAAAGGAAATAGTTGTATGCAGGTGACTATTCTCTGATATTCTCTGAACATAATCTAAATGCCTAACAGTTGGAAAGGCAACAATTAAATTTTAACTTCTCAATATCCTATAAAACTATATAACCAATAAAATGAGAATTATGAACAAAGCAATTAGAAAAATGTTTCTGACATAGTATTTGCTGAATGAAAAATAGGAATTGATAATGTGCCATGCATGTAAAAAATAATATGTATAGAAAAAGTCTGGAAAGGAACATTAGAAGAATTTGATGAATTCAATATTTTATATCATGTTCTCCATTACTTTTTGTCACAATGGTTTTATATAATCATTTGAAAGTATTGGTAACTGAGAAAAATAACGTCTTTTCTATAGTGGACATCATAAAACTTACTGTGGCTATTTTTACACAATTGTGGCTATATTACACAATTGTAAATATCTAATATGTTTCCTGAATTAAGTTTCCTATGAATTCTGCATAGTTTTTTAAAAATTGAATTTTGATTTTTTTTGGAAACCATTTAATCTGTGAGATAATTTTTTGCTACTTACATTAATCTAAACATACTTTAGATATCATATTTTTCTATTATTCCCTTATTTGATATTATTAATTTCCTGGGGTCAAATGAGTTTGGAAATGCCAAACTAATAATGTAAAAGTACTTTGAAACCTGTAAAATGCTTTGTAAATGAAAGATTCTATTATTGTAATGAATGGCTCCTTGATTCATCTTGTTGGGTTTTTTTTTTTGTTTCTACTAAGAGGGTTGCCTTAATAAGATTTTTAACTTGAAAAATCTTTCTTCTGTTCCTTCTCTTTATGAGTAAGAAAGATTGACTTCCCCAAAGGAATATGAAGACATAGTTGGTTTATTGTGTTTAAAATACTTAGAGAAGACCTGATAAAGCAAGCCATTACATCATGAGAATGGTAAAATATCATGCCCCAGGGTGATCCACACACATCACACACTGTGACATTGTCTGAACCTAGACAACATGGGAAAAGCCATTTTCCTGCAATTCCTGAGCAGAAACAGAACATCTGAAGTTAGAAGGAAGATGTGTGCAAGGTGGAGGGTGCAGTGGGATCACACAACCCCTATCTTCAGCGTTTCAGAGAGAGGAATTTTAATTGAAGGGATAATGAAAGTTTTCTTTTCTATGTTTTCTGTTTATGTTGTATTTGTTTAACTACTTCTTTTTTCCTACAATAAAAAGCTGAGGCAGGAGGTTACTAAGGATATGGGGAGTTGTGATTTGAGAGAAGAACCTGCAGAGCTGACAAGGAGAGACCTGAGCAGGCTGGAGAAGGAACTTAAAGGAAGAGACTCAACTCCTTAAGAACCACTAAAAACAACCCACATGACATAACTTGTCCTATGACTATGGAAGAAATTGAAGTTACAGTTTAAAACTATCTGAAAAAGGAACTCCTGGCCTACATGGTTACACCAATAGATTCTACTCAATATTTGTGAAGAAATACAATTCTAGGCTGGGCGCAGTGGCTCACACCTGTAATCCCAGCACTTTGGGAGGCCAAGGCGGGTGGATCACCTGAGATGAGGAGTTCAAGACCAGCCTGGCCAGTATGGTGAAACCCCATCTCTATGAAAAAAAAATAAATACAAAAATTAGCCAGGCATATTGGCGCACGCTTGTAATCCCAGCTACTTGGGAGGCTGAGGCACGAGAATTGTTTGAGCCCAGGAGGCGGAAGTTGCAGTAAGCCGAGATTGTGCCACCGCACTCCAGCCTGGGTGAGACTCTGTCTCAAAAAAGAAAGAAAAAAAAGAAAAGGAAAGACAATTCTGCACACTCTTCCAGGATATAGAAGAAGCCTAATGCCTTATATGAAAGTTAACACAAAATGAATAAGAAATCTAAATATAAAACATGAAACTATAAAACTAGTTTTGGCTTTCAGTCAGCTATAACTAAATGTACTATAACTAAACATTCTTCCCTTCAAGTCACTTCTTTTTGAACCCATTTTTTAATCTATAAATTGGAAGACTAACACCTCTTAAATTGTTACCTGTAAATTACTGCAAATATCAAAAGGAAAAGTATATGCAAACTATTATTATTATTCTCCGATAATATTCCCTAATCTTTAATTAGGCCAGATGTATCAATTAGATATTAGTAAAGAGTATATTTCATGTAGTTTTGAGTTCTTGAGGAATGCCAGAATTCAGGGAAAGAAATTTGTCAAATCTAGATGATTTGCCAAGTCTAGATGACTGAATTAAGAGTAATAAGTGGCCCTATATTTTTAGAACGGATTGTCCTCAGTGTATGTTGAATAAAATCAAATATATTTTCTTTTGTATTCTTTATGGTTATGTACACCTGATTGGTATACTCTTATAAAGGGATTTCTAAATTTATTATTATGACCTATGTTATTAGACCTAGTGGGTTAAAAGAAGGAGGCATAGGCCGGGCACGGTGGCTCACACCTGTAATCCCAGCACTTTGGGAGGCTGAGGTGGGTGGATCACGAGGTCAGGAGATCAAGACCATCCTGGCTAACACAGTGAAACCCCATCTCTACTAAAAATACAAAACATTAGCCAGGCATGGTGGCACATGCCTGTAGTCCCAACTACTTGGGAGGCTGAGGCAGGAGAATCGCTTGAACTTGGGAGGCAGAGGATGCAGTGAGCTGAGATTGTGCCACTGCACTCCAGCCTGGGTGACAGAGCAAGACTCCATCTCAAAAAAAAGAAAAAAAAAGTTAGTGTTATTGTAACTTGGATTTGTAATTCCACATTTTGTTTTCTACATAATTTAGGAGACTAATGTATTTAGAGGGATTATTAGCTTGTGTTTTGAGGCACATCATATATAAAGGCACAATTTTGTGATATCAGTAACCAAAAGTGGTGGGGATGAAGCTGTAAAGGAATAGAATTTGTGTACATTATTAAATGAAAGCTAATATGAATTCAAGTTAGACAGTTACAACTTTAGGATATTATATGTAATTCCTATGGTAATCACAAAAAAATCTATAGAATACAGATTATACAAAAAGAAATGAGAAGGGAATTAAAATATTTCACTTAAAAAAACTAAACACAAAAGAAGACAGCGACGTGGGAAATGGGGAACAAAAAAACTATAAGGCATATAGAAAACAAAGAGCAAAATGACAGCAGTCCCTCCTTATCAGTAATTACTTTAAATGTAAATGGATTAAGCACCCCAATCATAAAACAAAGATTGTCAGACTGGAAAAAATCACATGATCCAATTCTATGCTGTCTGCAAAAGACTCAGTTTAGATACAAAGACACAAATAGCTTGAAAATGAAAGAATGGAAAAAGATATTCCACGTAAATAGTAACTTAAAGAGAGCAGGGGTGGCTATACTAATATCAGAAAAGATAGACTTTAAATAAAAATGGTTACAAGAGTCAAAGAAAGATATTATAAATATTAACAAAAATGCCAATACAGCAAGAAGAAAAAACAGGAATATTTACATACCTAATGACATACCTAATGGCATTAAATTATACAAAGCAAAGCATATCAGAATTGAAAGGAGAAATAGACAGTTATACAGTAATAGTTGGAAGCTTCAACACCCCACTCTTAATAATAAATAGAACAAACAGAAAATAAGTATCAAAATAGAGAACACAATAAACTAACTAGATTTAGCAGATAGATACAGAATATTCTACCCCAAACAACAGCATACACATTCTTCTTAAGTGCACAAGGGACATTTTCTAGGATAGGAAATATATTATATTAGGCCACAAATTAAGTTGCAATCAATTTAAAAAGATAGATATCATATAAAATAGCTGATCCTGATGCACTGAATTTAGAAATCAATAACAGAAATAAAACTGGAAACTTCACAATTTTGTGGAAATTAATCAACACTTTTTTTTTTTTTTTTTTTTTGAGACGGAGTCTTGCTCTTATTGCCCAGGCTGGAGTGCAGTGGCGCGATCTTGGCTCACTGCAACCTCTGGCTTCTGGGTTCAAGCAATTCTCCTGCCTCAGCCTCTGGAGTAGTTAGGATTACAGGTGCCTGCCACCACGCCCAGCTGACTTTTTTTGTATTTTTAGTAGAGGCAGGGTTTCACCATGTTGGCCAGGCTAGTCTCAAGCTCCTGACCTCAGGTGATCTGCCTGCCTCTGCCTCCCAAAGTGCTGGGATTACAGGCGTGAGCCACTACGCCCAGCCACAACACACTTTTTAACAATGAAAGTCTCAAAGGAGAAATCATGAGGGAACTTCGGAATACTCAGAGATAAATAAGAGCAAAACACAACTTGCCAAAACTTATGCAGTGGAGTGAAAACAGTGCTAGTGGATAAATTTAAACACATTAAAAAACAAAAAGATCTCAAATCAATGACCTAACTTTACAACTGAAAGAACAAGAAAAAGAACGAATTAAACTCAAAGCTAGCGGAAGGAAGGGAATAATAGAGATTAGAGCAAAGACCAAAAAGATAATAGAAAAACAATACAGGAAATTAATAAACCTATGTTGATCTTTGAAAAGATCAACAAAATTGACAAACTTTTAGCTAGTTTGACTAAGAACAAAAGAGAAGAAGTAAATTACTAAAATCACAAATGAAAATAGGAATATTACTATCAATTCTACAGAAATGAAAAAGATTATAAGAGAGTAGGTATTAGGAACAATTGTATTCCAACAAATTGGATAATCGAGATGAAATAGACAAATATCAAGAAATACAAAATTTATCAAGATTAAATAATGAAGAAATCAAAAATACAAATAGTACTACAACTAGTAAGGAGATTGATCAGTAAGCAAAATTCTCCTGGCATAGAAAAGTCACCCTGGACCTAATGACTTCACTGGTTAATTCTATCAAACATTTAAAGAACTAAAACCAGTCCTTCTCAAACTTTTCAAAAAAGTTGAAGAGAAAAAAGCACTTCCTACACATCAGGAACTAATTGTGAGGCCAGCATTACCCTAATATCAATGCCAGACAAGATTGCTACAAGGAAAGAAAACTACAGACTAATATCCCTATGAACATTGATGTAAAAATCCTCAACAAAATACTAGCAAATTAAATTCAATGACATATTTAAAGCATTATACACTATGACCAAGTGAGATTTATTCCCAAAATGCAAGGATGGTTCTAAATACAAAAACTAATCAATGTGGTAATATACCACGTTAACAGAATGAAGGGGGAAAATCTTTTATGATAATCTCACTTGAGGCAGAAAAAGCCTCTGACAAAATCTAACACTCTTTTATGATAAAAAAAAAAAACTAAACAAACTAGAAATAGAAGAAAACAACTTCAACATAATAAAGGTCATTTATTAAAAAAAACACAGAAAACATCATACCTAGTGATGAAAACTAAAAGGTTTTCCTCTAAGATCAGAAATAAGACAGAGATGTTCACTTTTGTCACTTCTACTCAACATAGTACTGGAAGTCCCAGCCAGAGCAATTAGGCAAGAAAAAGAAATAAAACACATCCAAGTGGAAAAGGAAGCAGTAAACATTTGAATTAGTTATGTTTGTAGATAATATCCTATATGTAGAAAACTCTAAATATTCTACAAAAATATCCTGTTAGAGCTAATAAATGAATTCAGCAAAGCAACAAGAAGCAAAGTCAACTCAAATAATTAGTTGCATTTCTGTACACTAAAAATGAACAATTTGAAAATGAAATTACTAAAATTTGTGTACAATACCATCAAAAAGAATAAAATACTTAGGAATTAACTTTACCAAGGAGGTGAAAGATTTGTACAATGAAATACAAAACATTGCTGAAAGAAATTAAAGAAGACATTAATAAGTGGTACTACATCTTACATTCATGGACTGGAAGGCTTAATATTGTTGTCAATATTACACAGAAAGATCTACAGATTCAAGGCAGTCCTTATCAAAATCCCAAGGATTTTTTTTTCAGAAATAAAAGCCCATCCTAAAATTCATGTGGAATCTCCAGGGACCCCAAATATCAAAACAATATTGAAAAAGAGGAACAAAGCTAGAAGACTTACATTTTCTGATTTCAAAATGTGCTACAAAGCAACAGTAATCAAAACAGTGTGGAACAGGCATAAAGACATACATAGAGATAAGTGAAATAGAATAGAGAACTCAGAAATAAACCCTCACATACATAATTAAATGATTTTTGACAAGTATGCTAAGAGTAATTAGTGAGGAAAAGACAGTATTTTTAACAAATGGTGCTGGGAAAAACTGGATAACTGCATGCAAAAGAATGATGGTGGACCCTTACCTAACAACATATACGAAAACAAGCACAAAATGGATCAAAGATCTAAATGTAAGAACCAAAATATGGCAATCTTAGAAAGAAACACAGGGCAGAAGCTTTACAATATTGAGTTTGACAATGATTTCTTGGATATGAACCAAAGCCACAGGCAACAACAACAAAAATAGACAAATTGAACCTCATAAAAACTGAAAAACGTGTATCAAAAGACAATATCAACAGTTAAAAGGCAACATACAGAATGAGAGAAAATATTGCAAATCATGCTTCTGATAAGAGATTATCATCCAGAATAACATAGAGAACTCCTCCAACTCAACAACAGAGAAACAAACAATCCACTTCAAAAATGGGAAAGAACTTGAATAGACATTTATCCAAAGAAGATATACAAATTAACAATAAGCACATAAAAAGATGTTCAACATCACTAATCATTAGGAAAATGCAAATCAAGACTACAATGAGATACCACCTAATACCCATTAGGATGCTATAATCAAAAAGATTCAGAAAATAAGTATTGGTGAGGATGTGAAGAAATCTGAACCCTTGTGCACCATCAACGAAAATCTAAAATGGAACCATTGCTGTGGGACACATTATGACAGTTCTCCCCAAAATTAAAAATAGAATTACCATATGATCCAGCAATTCCACATCTGGGTATATACACAAAAGAATTGAAAGCAGGGTCTTGATATGTGTACGTCCATGCTCATAGCAACATTATTCACAATAGCTAAAACATGGAAGCAATCCAAGTGTCCACCCACAGATTAATGGATAAGCAAGATGTGGTATATACATACAATGGAATATTATTCAGCCTTAAAAAAGAAGGAACCCTGAGGAAATGATGCTGCATGAAATAAACCAGTTGCAAAAAGATAAATACTCTATGTTTCCACTTATATGAGATACTTAAAGTAGTCAAAATCATAAAGACAAGAAGTAGAATGGTGATTTCCAGGGCATGGGAGGAGAGGGGAGGGGTTCTTATTTAATGAATATAGAGCTTTAGTTTTACAAAACGAAAAGAGTTGTGGAGATGGATAATGGTGTTGATTGCATGCTGTTATGATTGTTTTAACACCATTGAACTGTACACTTAAAAATGGCGAAGATGGTAGATCTTATGTGTATTTTTCCACAATAGAAAGTACTGCAGGGGAGTTGAACAGAGGAAAGGCATGCACAGGAATGAGATTCCAGAGGAATTTCAAGTGGGCTGGAGCTCTTGGAATTCTGTGGTTGGAAGAATTTGGGAAAAATTGTTATTTTTCTTTTTATTGTCTGGAAGCAAAGCTTGTATGCCAGTGAGCAGGGTTTCTATTTGTATTCCCAACAGTGCCTAGCCCACTCTCTTGCTCCTGATGGCAAGTCAGTAGCTATTTACTGATTAATGATATATTTTCTTGATTTATTTTCTTAGGTAGTCTTTCCCTGCAAACTAGGAGAGAGGATTATGATTCTCGCATTATGGAGAAACTACAAGGATGTGCTATAAACCACTGGACTTCTAGTCTGGGAAAGAAAATAGGAATTAAATGAGAGGGGCTATTTGGAAACAATAACTATTTAAATTATTTCAGCTAAGTATCAGCTGGGCTAATGCCAAATGGTTTGAAGTTCTAGTTATCATAGATAGAACTATTAGCTGAACTCCAGCATGAGAGGAAATGAGGTTGTTTTGAAAAAAAAAGAAAACATGAAAAACTAAACAACTTGTAGCTAAAATACAAGCAAAACATGCTGTTTTTGCTATACAAGTGGTTTTGCTGACAATTTTTGTTTTGTTTTTAAAATTCCTATTCATATAATAAACATTGGTGTTTATTTTGAATGGTATGGATAACATGGTAAGTAAGCATTCATTTGGTAGTCATGTTGTACAGTTGAATAACATCTCAATAAAATTCAAATGCCAAGTTTAGCATTTTCCATAGACAGTTACATTTGTAGTTGTGACATACATTTTTATGAATATATGAATACCAAAACTGTAAGGTTTCATGTGGATAACAAAATCCAACTGCATTGTGGGCATTATGGATCTCTGACAGGTGATTTTTTTTCTCCTTGTGACACTTCCAAAAATTTCTTAATCACTAGGTGTGAATTTCATGTATTTCCCTATAGGACTTTCTCAATAGTAGGATTAAATCTTCAGAACACAAAAAGCCAAAAGAAAAGCCGCAAAATGAGAAAGCCAAAAATCAAATGGAAAAAAATGGTGATAAGGAAAATATTAAGAATTCCACTTTAAAAGCAAAACAATGATTCCATTTAATCAAATATAACTTTCAAGTCATTATCTCTTCCCTGAACGATTGCAATAGTCTTTTTACTGGTCTTTCTGCTTCCAGTTTCCACTCACTCCAATCTCTCATACACTACTCACAAATTATCTTTCTGAAGTTCAACTCTGATCCTGTCATTCCTCAGTTCATAAACCTTCAATGACTCTTCATTCTCTGAACCATGAAGTACACACTTGAACCTGGCATTCTAACCCCAAACTTGCTGTCCAACTCTTTTATTTTATGAATCTTATAGTCCAATTGCCTTTATGGCCTTTATAGTTCAATCAACTGGACTAACTCCTGTTTTATGTGTGTACCCTGGATATTCCTACCTCCAAGTATTTGATCCCCTGGTTTCTAATACTGGAAGTTTCTGTGTATATAAGTCCTACTCAATTTTACAAGCTGAGTTCGCATACCACCTGTTATGGACTGAATTATTTCCCCCCAAATTTTATATGTTGAAGACCTAACCCTCAGTGTGACTGTATTTGGAGGTAGGAACCTTTAGAGAGTTAATTAAGGTAATTAAAGTTAAATGGGGTCATAAGGGCGGGGCCCTAATCCAATAGGACAGATGTGCTTATATGAAGAGGAAGAGACCAGAAATCTCTCTGCATGTGCACAGAGGAAAGGTCATATAAGGACACAGCCTTCAAAGAAGGTCACCGTCTACAAGACAGGAAGAGAGGCCTCACTGGAAAGCAACACTGAATGCTCCTTGACCTTTGATTTCCAATCTCCAACACTGTGAGAAAATACAATTCTGTTGTTTAAGCTGCTCAGTCTGTGGTATTTCGTTGTAGCAGCTGAGCAAACTAATACACCATCTCCTCTGCAATTCCTCCCTGATCATCACGATTTCCCCTTCCTCTCTTCTCCTGGCATTTGATTTGTATCTATAAATTAGCACTTATCACATCCCAGGATTAATTATAGTAATTTAGTGTAGCATTTAATATTCGGTTTGGTCCAAATAAGACAAGACTTCATTGTTATTTAATGTAAACACAATTGGGATCTCTCAGTTTAGGAATTTAGGTATTTAGATTCCTTGCTCAAAAGGATCTAGTCTTAGATTCTATTTTTTGGTGTTTGCCCAACCTAGCACTTTCATCCTGAAAGTCACCTAATTGTTTAAGCTGGCTGATAAAGCTCAAATCATACATATTCCAGTAAACAGGAGAAAGGAAGTGAGAAGGAAAGGAATAAAAAGGCCCTCTTCTCAAATGAGTTAGCTCCCCTTCGCAAGCCTTCTAGAAATCCCAAACAATACTTCTCCTTACATTTCATTAACCGGAATCTAATAATATGTGACACCTAATTGCCAGGGGTGTGCAGCCATTTAGCTGGATGTTTAAAAGAGACATTTATTAGTAAACAGCAGTCCCTGTCATATTTACATTATTTTTATCGCTTCTAGAAGCCTGTAAGTTCCTTATGAGCATGTTAATTATATTTATGCATCTTGAAAAGTATATATCACTAAGTAGAGCCTACTCATCTCCTGCCACCTGCTCAGATTTATGGATATCCTAAGTCTTTTGATAGTAACACTGTCGTTATGCTATAAATGTTGTATTTTACATTGAATTTTCTCAAGATGGGGATTTCCACTCATTGCTTACTAAGGTAAGAAAGCCTATTTGTCTAAACCTTTCCACAGGCAGCAAATTCTTAGTATGGTAGTATCTCCTTTTTTTTTTTTTTTTTTTTTTTTAACTTCACAAAGGATCATAAGAGCAGATCTTTATTTTTTAAAACAAAGAAAATAGCTTGGGTATATTTTCAGGAGAGAAAATCCTTTTCTATTATAAATTTGATGACTTTAGCACCATCAGATGATCAGGCCTCCATTTCCTCCCAGGGACAGTGGTGAAGAGGAATGGGCAAGATGCTTTTTTTAAATATATAAATTGCTTAAAAGCCCATCCTCTTCTTTGGGATGACGCTAAGTGCAAAGTACTTGCCCTGCTCCTTAGATTGCTGTGTATCGACTCTTCTACTTTTTCTTCACTTTGCCCCCTTATACTCCAAACCAGCATTAGAAATCATAAACAAAGGTGAAGGGTATATGAGATTGACATTGGTGATGGGGTGGAGTTATGGGAGGGGTTAATTCCCACTCTACAATCCTTGCTTCGATGTCCCAGTTTGTGGAGGTACAGGATACATACAACTGCATCCGGCAGAGGCACAATTCGGAAATGGAACTAGCTACCTCCTTGTCTTCAGTTTTAGAGTTGAACTGAGCCAATGGAAGGTTGATTTAATGGTTGTCCTAGTGGACAGATGTTAAGGCTCCCTTTAGACTCTTCTAGTCCTTAATTCTACTCACAACGGTCTAAGTCTCTGTCGGACTTTTCTCTGCCAAAGACATCCTGAAACACAACACAATCTCTCTGGCATGGTCTGAACTCCACCTTTCTCCTGTGAGTACAATAAACACAGAAGTATTCATGCCCTTGCAAGGGATCTTTGCCAGGTCTAACAGAAACACCTAGAGAAATAGAGGCATATCGGTTTGTTTATACTAACTCCTCCCTTCTCCAACGTATCCAATCAGGCTTATAGCAAATAACAGATGTTGTTAATAATCTAGTAAGAACCACTATTATGCCCATTTTCCCAGGAGTGCAACTGAAGGATTTTCTGTGAATATGGTAACAAGTGACAAATTGTTCACGTCTATTTTCATGAAATGTTTTGACTGCTGAAGTTGTTCTATAGCAGTTCATTAAAGGACCCATAAAATATGTAAGTTTACATTTTATAAAAAGATCATCAGGAATTTCTTGGCTGATAGTATTTCTTGTATTAAGCATCTGTTTTCTATTTTCTAAAGGCTTGCAGCAGTGGTTGTCCAATTGTATATTAAAAATAGTTGATTTAAGTTGGATGAAAACATTGTAACTTCTTATTAAAGATTAGTAACCCACCAATGAAGCTTCCTTAGAAGGCAACCAGCAATGTACTGTATGTAGCACATCTGGTTTCAAAATACTAAAAAATGATAAACACCCACCGATACAATCCATCTGTTCTATCTGTATAATTGTCTTATTTTTAAAACTAGGACATGCACTGAGCTTAACATTACACAAAGATGAAGAATTTTGCTCCTCCATGTCTAGGCAGTAATGAATGATTGAGGTCAGCTTTGGAGTAATGTCATATTTATGACTACATATGTAGGCATTCTGGAAAACTAGCTAAAACCTTATTACAACATAAAAAAGCCTGTCCTTCCCTTAAAATTGTAGGAAAAATCAAAGTGGATAGAATATTAAAAATCACCAACTAATATTTTTAATTGAAGAGAGTCAAGAGTTCAATGAAGACTATTAGTTTAACACTATTAATATCAGCTACCATTTATTAAACAGTGTTTAATTTGTGCCGGACACTATGTCAAGCACTTTACATGAATTATCTCATTTAGTCCTCATAACAACCTCTTCGAATCCCATTTTAGAAAAGAAAACTGAAGCTCAGACAGTAAGGTGGTTTATCCAAGGCTACATGGCTAGGGCATGGTGAAGCCATGATTTCCCTTTGGGCGGCATGGCTTCAGTGCCCATTCTTTTATGCTCTCAGTGATATGACACAAAATATCTTTTAAAACAATTTAAGTTTCCTTAGAGTTAATAGTTTTTTTTCTAAAAGCCATATCTCTTAAATATTAAGAACTTCTTCTCTCCAACCTGCATCTCATCCATAAATTCATTATATGATAACATGAACAATGATAATGATAATAATTAACATTTGTTAGTGTTACTGTGTTTCAGATATTTTTTTCTTTTTTTTTTTTTTTTTTTTTTGAGACAGAGTCTCGCTCTGTCACCCAGACTAGAGTGTAGTGGCGCGATCTCCGCTCACTGCAAGCTCTGCCTCCCAGGTTCATGCCATTATCCTGCCTCAGCCTCCTGAGCAGCTAGGACTACAAGTGCCCACCACCACGCCCAGCTAATTTTTTGTATTTTTAGTAGAGACAGGGTTTCACTGTGTTAGCCAGGATGGTCTCGATCTCCTGACCTCGTGATCCACCCGCCTCAGCCTCCCAAAGTGCTGGGATTACAGGTGTGAGCCACCGCACCCGGCCTTCAGATACTTTTCTAATCTCTTTACAAATTAATTCAATCCTTATAACCCTACAAGATACGTACATTTGTTTCACCTCCTCTTGGCCCTTTTCAAATAAGAAAAACGAGGCATAAGAGTTAAATAACTAGCTCAGATCATATAACTAGGACGTGAAGTTCCTAAGATTTGAACTCGAGAACTCTGGCTCCAAATCTATACATGAAATCATTATACATGTACCAACCATATTCCAGGAGCCATGCTAAGTGGTAGGTATTCATTGTTGAATAAAATGAATTCAACAATGAATAAAACATGGTCAGCCAGGAGCAGTGGCTCAGGTCTGTAATCCCAGCACTTTAGGAGACCAAGGTGGGCAGAACACCTTAGGTCAGGAGTTTGAGACCAGCCTGGCCAACATGGCAAAACCCTGTCTTTACAAAAACTACAAAAAATTAGCCGGCCATGGTGGCTTGCACCTGTAGTCCCAGCTACTTGGGAGGCTGAGGCAAGAGAATCACTTGAACTCAGGAGGCAGAGGTTGCAGTGAGCTGAGATCACGCCACTGCACTCCAGCCTGGGTGACAGAAAGAGACTCTGTCTCAAAAAAAAAAAAAATACAAACCATGGTCAGCTTATTTCAGTTAGCATAATGTTTTTAAGGTTCATTCATGTTGTAGCACATATCAAAACTTCAATCTTTTTTATGGATGAATAATATTGCATTGAATAGATACATCACATTTTGTTTATCTATTTATCTGTTGATGAACACGGGTTGTTTTCACCTTTTGGCTATTGTGAAAAAATGCTGCTACAAACATTGGTTTACAAATAATCTGTGTGAGTCCCTCTTTTCAAGTCATATATATATACACACACACACACACACACACACACACACACACATACACATACCTAAGAGAAATAAAATAATGAAACAGTAAAAAGAAAAAATTATCCATACCTTTGGGGCAATCACATTTTAGTACAAGATGACAGAAGTTCAAACCAGTGATTAAAATAATATGATATTTGCTATATTGGTAGTTAATGTAGGGTGCTAGGAGAACTAAAATATGATTAGTCTGGGGCACAGAAATTCAGAAAAGACTTCACAGATGACATTTGAGCAAATTCTTAAAGGAGGAGCAGGTATTCTCAAAGATGAAGTTGGCAGCTAATAGGATTGAGAGTAAAGAAAGGGCAGGAGGGTAGAGAAAATATTTCGAACCAAGGAATTCTCATAAACAAAGGCTCAAAAATGTGCTGGAACCCAACTGTGATGGTTAATTTTATCTGTCAAGTTTCTGGGCCACAGGTTTCCCAGATCTGTGGTCAAACATTAATCTATGTGTATTTGTGAGAGTATTTTCAGATCACATCAGCATTTGATTGATGGATTGCCCTCTAGGGAGGGTAAAGCAGTTGCCCTCCCTAATGTGGGTGGCCATCTAATCAGTTGAAGGCCTGAACAGAACAAAAAGGCTGATCCTACTGCAAGAGGAAACTCCTTTTCCTCAATCTGGGACATTGGTCTTTTCCTGCCTTCAGACTCGAATTGGGACATTGGCTCTTAGGTCTTGAGTCTGCTGGCCTTTAGATTGGCACTTACACCATTGGCTCTCCTGGGTTTCCAGCTTGCTAACTAGAGATCTTGGGACTTCTTAATCTCTGTAATCCACCAGTATCTTATAATAAATCCCTTTCTCTCTCTTTCTTTCTTTCTCTCTCTCAAATATATTTGTACCCTGTTGGTTCTGCTTCCCTGGAGAAACCTGACCCATACTGACGCATTATAGTTTGGCGTGGCTATATGTAAAGTCTATGAGTGGAGGCAATGGGGTATGCTTCTTCATAGTTTCTAGAATTAGAAACTTTACACTCACTTTGGACAATTCTCTCTTCTTTACCTATTATGTTTCCAGATTCTGTTGATTCATCTTCAGAATGATATCGTAGCTGTTGGCTTATTATTGTAGCACTCAATGTCTTTGGCATTTGACTCTACCTAAGCTTTCAGCTCCCTCTTCATGCCCGTACTTGATCGCTATTACTGGCATGTTTCATCACATGCACTTCCCTCCCTTGGTTAACTGTTGATGCTGCTTCCTCTTCCAGTGTTGCCCTTTCCCCATCTGTCTGACTACACTAAACTCATGCTTAAAGGTTTATGAAACAATGCTACCTCATAAGGGTGGAGAGTTCTATTGCTGCTCTGTTCACGATTGTATTCCAATGTCTAGGATAGTGACTGCAACATGAGAGAGAAAGAGAGAGAGAGAGAGTGAGTGGGGGTGGGGGGGTTGAATGGTAATAAGCTGACAGCATTCAGAACCTGGGATAAATTGTCAGAGCATTTCTGTTCCACCCATACTCTTCATAGTTTGGTTACATGAGCTCAAATTCATTTGGGTTTATGTCACTCACCACTGAAAAAGCTCTGGCTAATCCACTGTCTATAGAGGTTTAGCCACTAAAAGTATGGAAAGAGATGTGTTACAAAAAAATTAGTCACAAGAGTGAGACTCCAGCATTCTCTACTGCCCCATGCTCTTCCAATCCTTTAAGATGTGTAAACACTAAAATTCTCCTGTAATCAGAGGACCACTCTGAGCATTGGAGAATATCTTATCTCTGGGTGCATTTTTAAAAAAGGATGTTCACTAAAAGCTAAAAGAAGCACTTTATAGTCAATTTATGAACCAACTAGTCTTTTAAGATAGCAGACTGTCATTTCATTTGAAATGGAGGCTATGCATTGGCTCATGTTTAATTGTGTCTAAAATGATGTTTTACATTTATCGTAAAACAAGTCTCATCATCACATTGCTTATTTATTCCATTATGTTTGATTCCTTTGTACTAGTAAGAAGAAATAATCATCTCATCACTTAGGACTTCCATAATTGTTTTGTTCTGCATAACAAACTATTTTAATATTTAAAAAGAAATATTATGGCTAAATATTCTTTTGGTTTGCATAAAATCCGACCCCTTTTCAGATGTAATACATGTGACTAGAAGTTAGGATTATTATAGTGCTGAACTCCTGTTTTTATATCCTTATTGCTTTACAAGTGAATTGATGAAATAGCATTCTCTTCTAACCAGTTAAAATCTCTAATTCAGAATACGTTTTCAAATCTTTGTAATAAAGAGAAATTTTCTGGATGGGCATTCATGCATAATTTCTCCTCAAATACCCAAGTTATAAAATACAACTTTAAAAAAAAATGTTCTGGCAGCCCATAAATACGGGACCTATTTCAAAATCACATTTCTACTGCAGCCATTCCTCAAGTTGAAGGACAAAAAGACAGAAAGCAATAATCACACAGAAAGAATGTACTGAACATTATTGCTTGGGCTGCAATTAGACTTTGGTATGAATAATCCAAAATTCTTCCTTACATTAGTTTCATGTTGGTACTACAGGCTACAGAGTGCCCTAAAGAATGATTTCCTTCCTCGTATTACAGGTAAACCATAAAACAATATGAGACCTATTGTCTAAGTTACCTCTAAGTCTGCCTTTGAAACCTAAGGTCCTTACTAAGTTCTCTCATTAGGAAAGACATCCGCCTTAAAATTACTCACCCTGTCTTCAACACGAGATAAATCATGTGAAAATCTTCTGGTTCCCTTCCCCCCTAGTATTTTGTTTCTCCTTTTTAGAATGTAAAGAGTCTTCACATATTTTACACATTTTAAGTGCCAAGCATCTTTATTAATGAGGGAAGAACAAAAGTCTTCAAAGAGAGAAGCAGAGGTGGAGAGAACAAGCCACCCCTGGACCTGGATGACTACATGGGCTCAAGACATGGACCAGAACACAAGCATCCTGGCTCCCAGTTCATAGTTCTTATTGACTTCTGTGTTGACTTCCTCTTTTTAGAGAACAGTTCCACATAAATATATAAAGCTCCCCAAAGTTTATTTCAAAGCATCTCTCTTCAGGTAAGCCAATGAAAAAACTGGTTGTCATTAACAAGCCTATGAACAGAGGTAAGCTGGTGCTTTGTTAATAGGAGTAGATTGGAGATTTGTAATACAGTGTTCCTAGGCCCTATGCTCTGAACTGCCACAGAAGGTCATTAAGAGAGTCCTTTATGCTTTAATGGTTCTATAGCTGTTAGTAGTGTGGGAATTTTTCAGGACATTCAAACTTTCTTCAACCAAATAATAATATCTAGGAATGTTCTTTGGTATTCTAATAAAGCGGATGCTTAAATTTCTCTCAGTGATGTTATTTAATGCAGTGAAAGGGGGAGAATGAAATAATGATTTGCAAGATATGAATATTCCGGAATCTCTTAATATTTACTGATCTCTTCAGTGGGAAGCTCATAGTTTTTCTCTTTCCTGCTTCTACCTTTCTAAAATCCTTCAATGGAAAAGGAATTGTTTTTGGTACTGATTGACAAGTTTGATTACTAACATATTCTCTTTTCCAAAATTCCAATAAAGCTTCTGTTGTGACAAAAATAGATACGAAACCAGCAAGCCCAATTTTATTATTTATACATTGTCACTATTGTCCTCATTCCCTTTGCATGATATTTGATTTCAAATATCAGCCCAGCCATATTTTTGTTTATAATGCAGTGACATTATCAAGATGTAGATAGTTGAGCCATGAAATACCACTTTTCTCAAATAGTAGTTCGATAGCAGGAAATGTTAAGGCTTTTTGATAGAGAAACAATACGTTATGAATTTCCCGCACTACATGTTTGCTTATGCAGTATATTTCAAAAACTTCTCTATAATCATGTGTGTAGGCATCAGATCTTGGAACCAGTGAAAATACAAATACTTTAGAATATATGTTAGGAATATTTATTTTTCCCAAGCTCAGAAGATAAATAACAGTATTTTAGTTGTTGCTTTTGCTCTTTACCTGTTATTACTCTTATAAAAGTATGCGTGCCTGCTAATTTTTATAGCATTCATGGCAAAATCTATGGCTCTAGATCCTATATAACTATAGTTAAAAGTACAACACAGTGGCCTTGGTCATTCCACAGCAGATAACAGAGGGCGATTGTGCTAAAGGATTTGGATGAATTTGATGGAAAAAAATTGTATGTATTGTAAAGGAGCAGAAATATGGCTGACCAAGTGGAATATAACTAGCAATTCCATAAATGTAAGGACAGGATTTTCTGATTTAGAGCATAGTAGATGCTTAATAAAAAATTGTCAGATAAAACATTGAGTGAATGAATGAATAAACTGATGAATTATAGATATACTATGAAAACATCAACTTCCAGGAAAACACAATTTCATTCAGAAAAACACAGTTTAGAACAATGTTGTTGCCTTTTCCCAAGAAAGTTAATGCCTCCTGCATATGATGCAAAACATACAGTTAGAATTGACTGAGATGGGATGCAATGCACCAAATGTGATTTAAGGTCTTTTTTACACAAAAGTTATAAAATATAAATGGAGGTCCATTTGGTTTGTGTTGTTTGGATGTTCTCTTCCCTGATAGAAACAGAAAGCATCCCAATAACTGTTTCAGCACTTGAGGCTTATGAGAATATATAATCCAAGTAGGGCAGCTGAGCAACTGTATTTACTCAAACTGGAAGAAAAGAAGCTCCATGAGAAAATATAACAATTTCAATGTCATTGCAGGGCTTTTCACTATGTTTTAGCTACAGATAGAAAAAACACTGCAAGAGAAAAGCTGAGGTTAGATCCAGGATAAAATGAGTCATGTTTTAACGACTGAACGGAACCTTCAGATTATGGAAACACGAGTGCATTTATGTCAAGATTTGTGGACTGGGTGGACGACACTAGACGATCACTGTCTTGATAGGCCATTTTTTACGAACCAATTTCGGTTTTTCCTTTTACTACAGCAATTGTTATTCTTGTAAAATGATCTTTGAAAAGTAGCATTTTCCTTGTCTTTGTAACCTCACATTAAGAAAACACCCATATTTCTACTTTATTTATCACAGAGGAAGCCTGACTCCCAACTTTAGAGAGAACAAAGTTATAGTCTTCTGAACACATGGGTGGTAATTTGAACTTGACCTAACAGAGTCAAACTTACAAGTAGCCTAACTTTCAGAGATAGAATGCACGCTCTAAAGACAGAAGGCTATTTTATTGCTGTAACTGAGGATGGCATACATCTTTAAAAACATATCCGAAAGGTGAATCGGAGATTATCATGAAGGCCGGTCTCTACTATAGCTTTCTTATTTTCTATCCATTAGACAAGAGTTAAACAAAATGTTTGAATGGAACATTTAATAACAAAAGACATTTATGATGTTTACTTAATGTTTTGGACCATTAAGCATCAATGACATGAGTTATTGTATGTAATATCTAGCCAAAAATCTTTTGACCAGGCTACATTTTACTACTCTTGGAGCTGCCAGCATCCCGATTTGAAAAAAAATCTGTGGTCGAATCTTAGTTTTCTCAGAGGACTTTGGATTTGAAAGTATCTCATGTTGCCAGAAAGTACCTTTTGAAGTTTACATTAAGATGGATATTTATTTATTTTTTCCCTATAACAATGACAGTGGTTGAGATAAACTGTTTAATTCTAAATAGAAAACACATCTGCTGTGTCTGCATTGTTTGTGGTTGCTGGAGGGGTGACAATTTAAACCAAGTAGCACACATGACATTTTAAGTGAGATGTTGTGTGAGGGCTCACAGCTGCTGACAGTGTCCTCTTCTGTTCAGCTGGGTTCAGCGGGGCTGCGGGAGCCAAAGCCCCCATTAGTGAGCCCACTGTGGATGGACAGCTCAGGGTGTCTTGGCTTTCCTTCATTCTCAGAGTGGGAGACAGGCAAAGGAGGACTTAAAACCTGCTGCTTTCCTTAGTCATAGTTACCTACTCATTTGTTAAAAGAAATTTAGCATACTTTTTCCCCAAACCTACCCCCCAAATCATATTGGTTTTTGTTTAAGAGCGTACAGAATATGCGGACTAACTTAGAAAGTGGATATCTTTGTTATATCAGTTTCTTCTACATACTTTTCATGTTTCATTAAAGCTTCAAATATTTCTTCATATAGTCTTTCATACTTCTTGTTACATTTATGCCTAGGTGTTGTACATTTTTGCTGCCATTTTGAATGTGATCTTGCTTCTTTATACTTCAAAGCTCTTGTTTGTGTGAGGGAGAGTTAATGATTTTATACATTATTATTGTAACCAGTAGACTTACTGGTTTTTTTATTATTTCTAATTGTTTTTCAGTTCATGTTCTACAGAATTTTCTTTGTAACTTATGATAATGTTACTTCCTCTGTTGTAAATATTATACTCTTCATTTAGTTCACTTGTCAAGTCAGTTATTAAACACTTCAAAAAAAATTAAATGATAATGGAGATAGAGGGCATATTTATTTTTTTCCTGATTTATAGAAATTTTCTCCTACGGTTCATTGGTAAGCCTGATGCTACTTTTGGTTTCATGAATTTATTGTTCACATTCAATCTATAAAAATTTTAGTATGTATCTATAAAAGATAAAGATATTTTAAAAGATGTAACTATAATATTAATAATAATTGTTACAGTTAATCATAAAATAATATTATCAACTAGTCAATAATCAGATTCTAATTGTCTCATAAATATCATTTGGAATTTTTTAAAATCAGTGTCAAAAAGATCCACGTATTATGATTATTCAATATTTCTTATGATCTATAATCTCTTTTTTTTTTTTTTTTTTTTTTTTTGAGACAGAGTCTCACTCTGTCGCCCAGGCTGGAAAGCAGTGGCGCGATCTCTGCTCACTGCAAGCTCTGCCTCCCGGGCTCACGCCATTCTCCTGCCTCAGCCTCCCGAGTAGCTGGGACTACAGGGGCCCGCCACTAGACCCGGCTAGTTTTTTGTATTTTTAGTAGAGACGGGGATTCACCGTGTTAGCCAGGATGGTCTCGATCTCCTGACCTCGTGATCTGCCTGCCTCGGCCTCCTAAAGTGCTGGGATTACAGGCGTGAGCCAACGCACCCGGCCATCTATAATCTCTTTTAACCTATAGGTTCCCCACTTCTGAACTTTCTGTCTTTATTTTCTTACTTTTAAAATTTTATATTGAAGAAAGTAGATCATTTGTCCTGCAGAATCTCCCAAAGTCTACATTTTGCTGACTGCATTTCCTGTGTTATTTAACATAACCCCTTGTCATCTATGGTTTCTGTATGTTGGTAGTTTGATTTAAAGTCTTGTTTGTTTATTTATTTATTTACTTATTTACTTATGGTCATGGTGTGGTCCTCCCTCAGGAAGCACATAATATCTGGTTGAATTTCTCTTTTGTGATCAGTGCCTAGATCCATTAGTTTATCAGTAATGATGATTTTCTAATTCTATTGTTACTTCTTGTAGGGACTGAATGTTTGTGTCCCCCCATCCCCAAATTTATATTTTGTATGTTGAAACCCTAATGTGATGGGATTAGTCTTGGGAGGTAATCGAGATTAGATGAGCATGGATTTCAGGGTAGAGCCCTCCTGAGTGAGATTAGTGTCCTCCTAAGAGTCTCAAGAAAGCTTACTTCCTTCTTTCTGCCATGTGAGAACACCGTGAGAAAATGACCATCTATTGGCAGGGAAGTGGACCCTCACCAGACACCAAACCTGCTGGTGCCCTGATCTTGGACTTCCCAGCCTCCCAGACTGTGAGAAATACATTTCTGTTGTTTATAAACTACCTATTCTGTGATATTCTGACATACCAGTCCAAACAGACTGAGGCAGTTCTTTATTCAGTGGCTGGAGTTTTTCTATAAGAATATATATTTTTAAATTACAGGCTTTTCCCCAAGACAATTACCATGCTTTGGTATGCAGAAGAAGTAGGTTAAGTGTGTTTCCCTTGTCACCAACTAGACTATTAAAAAGATGTGTACTCTAAGGGTGAGATATATAATAAAGTTGATCATTTTTCCCACTTCATCAAAGAAGTTGTAAAATGAAATTAGCATTTTATTTTCAATTTTTAAAATTCTATATATTTACAGATTTAGGGGATACAAGTGCAGATTTCTTAGTGGCTCACACCTGAAATCCCAGCACTTTGGGAGGCTGAGACAGGAGGATCACTTGAGTCCACAAGTTCAAGATCAGCCTGGGCAACATAGCAAGACCATGTCTCTAGAAAAAATTTTAAAAATAAGAAAACTAGCCAGGCATCTTGGCTCACATCTGTAGTTCTAGCTACTCTAGAGGCTGAGGCAGGAGGATTGCTTGAGCCCAGAAGTTTGGGGCTAAAGTGAGCTATGACCATGCCATCGTGCTCCAGCCTGAGCAACAGAGAAAGACCCTGTCTCTAACAAATAAATAAATAATCCAAACAAACTCAAAGCAACTGATATTAGCATTTTTAAAACTATGTTTGCTTAATGTTACAAAAATACGATGACTATAGGCACAGTTGGTAACCACTGACTTGATTCCTGCTGAAGATTTGAATCTTACCTTTGCTTTTACAACACATGTCACTGTCAACACAGTGAAAAAGTGAAATAATTTCTTAGTGTTATTGTGATCATAGCTTTGACCTGTGAATCTCCTGAAATGACTTGGGAACTCCCAGGAGTCTCTGGACCACGCTTTGGAAACTACTTCACTGGAGTATTCTCTTCACTGTTCCAGCTCCATTTTCACCAGCTGAACCAGAGCTCACTGAAAAGTTAACTTCTCAGAGCATCCTCCAAGGCCACCCAGTGCAAAGCAACTATCAATATCAGATCAAAATATTATGATATGATATCAATGCATCAATATCACATCACAATATTTCAATTATTTGTATAGTGCTTATAATCATCTCATAATTTTCCTGATTATTTTGGATTTTTTCTTTCTCATCTAACTAGGACTAAATTATTTGAAAAATGGGCTATTTTTTTCTGACCTATTCATATTTGCTTAACAACTACATAGAAAAATTCCTAGCATATAATAGACCTTTAAAAATATTTGGTGAGTGTTTATTAAAGAGTATTAACTCACATGATCACAAGGTGGGGTCCCATAATTAGGCTGTCTATAAGCTGAGGAGCAAAGAAGCCAGTCCGAGTCCCCAAGCTAAAGAATGTGGAGTCCAATGTTCAAGGGCGGGAAGCATCCAGGAACAAGATGTAGTCTCGGAGGCTAAGCGAGTCTCATCTTTTCACATTCTTCCACCTGTTTTTATTCTGGCCACATTGGCAGCTGACTAGATTGTGCCCACCCAGATTAAGGGTGGGTCTGCCTTCCCCAGCCCACTGACTCAAATGTTACTCTCCTTTGGCAACACCCTCACAGACACACCCAGGAACAATACTTGACATCCTTCCATTCAATCAAGTTGACACTCTATATTAACCATCTCAGTGAGGGAACCAACAGAATGTTGATAGTTACTTAGAAAACTGATGAAAGATTGTACCAGAAGTAAAGGTCACTTACGAGGAATGGGTCTTAAGATTTCAGGAGCTTGCTGTTGGGCAGTAGAGTTGGAATAGCTGATGACAGATTTTAGGTTCAAAAGATGCTTTTACTGGTAACTATGGCTGTCATTTGGCCAGCTATCTCCCCTTTCCTTTTCAGATTTATTTGGCTTTTATATTTCACATTTCTAGCTAATCATATTTAACATACTGTATTATTTCTACCCATTCCTATACCACTGTTGGTGTAGTAATATGACTCTGGAACCCAGAATGGCAGTAGGCTATCTCATCTCTCATTCTCTGTCCCTCTCTGAACATCTCTGTTTATCTGTACTCTGGTGTGTAGAAGATGGAGGCTCAACAGCCCCCAATTCTAAAATGTTTATTCTACTCAAATCCTAAGAAAAAGTAATTATCACTGACTCCCAATTCCAAATTCTCTAGAAAGGCAGATTGGGAAGATTCCTTCAGCAACACTGGGAAACACACGAATATCTGTGCCCAATTAACTGTAGCCAAAGGATCAGTGGTAAAGACAAAAACATGGCAATAGAGATCCCACCCTGTGACTGCAGAGAGTCATTCTTAGGGATCAGCATGAGCTAGGCAGAGAGCCCAAATGTCTTTTACAATTTCTAATTTATTTTGTCAATGTTTTTAATAGAAAAATCTTAAAAATTACTTAAAACTTCATTTAAATAAATAAATTTAAGTATATGTGGCAAACTAGCTATGCATTATGCTTGCTACAAATAAAAAGCCAAAAAGCCTTTATTAATCCATCCCATAGAGAACATGGTTTTACTTGCAGCCCGTTACAAGTATACTTGGAAGTGTACTTGAAGAGTGGTGTGAATATCCCCTTTCTCTTCCCCTCTGGTTCTTCTCAGTCCATAAGAAACTCTTTCCTTTGGGTATATTCTTCTCTCTATTGTATTATCTTTCTATTTATGTTTTATTTTTTCCTCAGGATACAAGCTTCATCCTGCTGTAAGCCTCTGCATCCAGCAGGCACATCCTCTGTCTCATGGCTTTGTAAATATCGGTGTTCTCAGACACTGTTGTCCTGGATGTTTGCTGTTCCTTAGAAAGCAGAACATGTAAGAAAAGCATGCATTCTCCTCTGCTGATGCTGATTGTCTTGCAGAAATCTTACAATGTTATTTCTGAAGGATCCCTCTGCAACCACACAAGTTGCTGAATAGAACAGTAAGAGAAAACCATGTGGTCACAGTGATTTATAAAAGCTAGTGATTGCACAATTTTCATCCTAAAATGTAAGCAGAAGTGTTAAAAGAGATACAAAAATATCTGCTGCATCTTGGTCCCATATTACCATGACCTTATTAAAAAAACACAAAACCTCTGATTGGGGAATGTCTGGAATGTCTTAATTGTCATTCCCACTATTTTTTCTTTAACCAAAATATCCACAAGCTTAGAAGATCATCAGAGTGTAATTAAATATGCACTGAAATGTTAAGGTTCTAGTTTTGGAACTTGTTACTAAGTCATAATATTTATGAAAATTCCCTCTGAGCCTCAGTTTACTTTTTCACTTTCATGTATTATGTGTCTAATAATATATGCCCTACTTATTTTGCAAGGATATCATGAAGATTAATCAACAAATGTTATGATAAATACTTTGTAATTTTTTTTGAGAGAGTCAAGCTCTGTTGTCCAGGCTGGAGTGTAGTGGTATGATCTCTACTCACTGAAATCTCCGCCTTCACAGTTGAAGCAAGTCTCATGTCTCAGCCTCCCGAGTAGCTGGGATTACAGGCATGCACTAACACAGAAGCTAAGTTTTGTATTTTTCAGTAGACATGGGGCTCCGCCATGTTGGCCAGGCTAGTCTTGAACTACTAGCCTTAAGTGATACACCTGCCTCAGCTTCCCAAAATGCTGGGATTACAGGCATGAGCCTCCACACCTAGCCAATACTCTGTAATTTATAAGATGTTATATTTGTTACTGGCTTGCAAGTTCTTTGGTTATAGGAGCCTATTCTTGGTTATCTTTACATTCCCTCAGGACTTAGCCAAGTAACTGATCACAGGCAGGGCTTGATGAACACTGAGTAATGAGTTAATGAATCATTGATCCTGTCATCATTTTCTAATTTGTTGTCCAATGTCTTAGTTTATTTTGTGCTGCTATAACAAAATACCACACACTGGTAATTTATAAAGAAAATAAATGTATTTCTCACAGTTCTGGATGCTGGGAAGTCCAAAATTGAGGGGCCAGCATCTCGTGAGGGCCTTCTTGCTGTTAGTCCATGGCAGAAGGGCAAAGAGGTTGAAAGAGAGGCAAGAGGGCCAAACTCATCCTTCTATAAAGAACCCACTCCCAAGATAATGAATCTGCTCCTGCAATAACAGCATTAATCCATTCACAAGGGCTCTCATTAGGTCCCACCTCCCAACACATTGCATTGGGGATTAAGCTTGCACCACACGCTTTTTATGGGTTACATTCAAACAATAGCATCCACCATGGTAGACCTTTATGGACTCCTATTCTTATATTACTTCCTATCTGCTCTATGCTTACCAATCTCTTTCATCTAAGTTAATTTACTTTGACCTATATATTATGTTGATGAATGTCAACCATACATCCATCATCTTGGACACTCAGTGGAAGGAGAAAAGTCTATTAACTTGGGTCTCTACATGATATAAAGGTGTTAATACAAAGCTGCTACAAACTGATAGAGATTTTAGACTATTAAACAGAAAGATAAAAGGACGATAGACAGATGATAGGTAAATACATAGATACAGATAGATAATTGATATAGCCTCAACATGAATAAAACCCTTAAGAGAGAGTCTTGTCTTTATAAAAATACCATCATGGTGTCCTTTATGTTGCACATTTTGTCACTTAAGGAGTTATTACTCCATGCTACAATTAATTTACCCCCAATATATATTATCCACCATACAATGTTCCCTGAAATGTGCTCCCATTCACTCTGTTTTGTAATCCCCAACAGTAGGGTGCTCTTAGCTTGATTTCTCTTTATCTAAAGGTCTATGATCTCTGAAGTCTTCACCAAAGCAATCGATTCAATAATTCTATTCAAACGTTTATAGTCTTCCTAACAGTAAAATATGGGTTTAGCTAAGATATTCTATTCCTGATTCATAGAATATAAATGAACACATTTGATATTTGAACTTATAATTTTATTAATTCACTTGACAAATATTTATGTATGTCAGTCACTGGAAGAGGTTCTGGGAATGCAAATATATATATATTTTTTTTTATCTTTTTATTATTATACTTTAGGTTTTAGGGTACGTGTGCACAATGTGCAGGTTTGTTACATATGTATCCATGTGCCATGTTGGTCTGCTGCACCCATTAACTCGTCATTTAGCATTAGGTATATCTCCTAA